>NC_091199.1:15331968-15466968 GCF_040958095.1 Procambarus clarkii | reverse complement strand
GACTTTGTCGTGTCTAGTGTGCCAACCACCAGATTTTCCACAGTGCAGGCCATGCAATCCATATTCGTTAGCATCTGCCTCGCCGCAAATACACCTATGAACAGTGTGGATAGGGGCAGCAAGACGGAGAGCGACTGCAATACGGAGCTCCTGCGGATCAAGACATGTGCCTGTCGCAGACATAGGGACTGCCAAAAGGAAGTCCCCTGCATGAGGAGCCTGCACAGCTGTGAGGCGTGCACAATCATTGGGGGTTGTTGATATATATATATATATATATATATATATATATATATATATATATATATATATATATATATATATATATATATATATATATATATATATATATATATATATATATATATGTCGTACCTAGTAGCCAGAACGCACTTCTCAGCCTACTATGCAAGGCCCGATTTGCCTAATAAGCCAAGTTTTCATGAATTAATTGTTTTTCGACTACCTAACCTACCTAACCTAACTTTTTCGGCTACCTAACCAAACCTAACCTATAAAGATAGGTTAGGTTAGGTTAGGTAGGGTTGGTTAGGTTCGGTCATATATCTACGTTAATTTTAACTCCAATAAAAAAAAATTGACCTCATACATAATGAAATGGGTTGATTTATCATTTCATAAGAAAAAAAATAGAGAAAATATATTAATTCAGGAAAACTTGGCTTATTAGGCAAATCGGGCCTTGAATAGTAGGCCAAAAAGTGAGTTCTGGCTACTAGGTACGACATATATATATATATATATATATATATGTCGTACCTAGTAGCCAGAACTCACTTCTCAGCCTACTATTCAAGGCCCGATTTGCCTAATAAGCCAAGTTTTCCTGAATTAATATATTTACTATAATTTTTTTCTTATGAAATGATAAAGCAACCCTTTTCTCTATGTATGAGGTCAATTTTTTTTTATTGGAGTTAAAATTAACGTAGATATATGACCGAACCTAACCAACCCTACCTAACCTAACCTAACCTATATTTATAGGTAAGGTTAGGTTAGGTAGCCAAAATAAGCTAGGTTAGGTTAGGTTAGGTAGGTTAGGTAGACGAAAAAACATTAATTCATGAAAACTTGGCTTATTAGGCAAATCGGGCCTTGAATAGTAGGCTGAGAAGTGCGTTCTGGCTATTAGGTACGACATATATATATATATATATATATATATATATATATATATATATATATATATATAATGTCGTACCTAGTAGCCAGAACGCACTTCTCAGCCTACTATGCAAGGCCCGATTTGCCTAATAAGCAAAGTTTTCATGAATTAATTGTTTTTCGGCTACCTAACCTAACCTAACTTTTTCGGCTACCTAACCTAACCTAACCTAACCTATAAAGATAGGTTAGGTTAGGTTAGGTAGGGTTGGTTAGGTTCGGTCATATATCTATGTTAATTTCAACTCCAATAAAAAAATTGACCTCATACATAATGAAATGGGTAGCTTTATCATTTCATAAGAAAAAAATTTGAGAAAATATATTAATACATGAAAACTTGGCTTATTAGGCAAATTGGGCCGTGCATAGTAGGCTGAGAAGTGCGTTCTGGCTACTAGGTACGACATGGCAGTGAGGACCTTTCTGGTGTGCACTCCCTGGCACATTTTATCTGAGTGCCACTAGGTCCTGGTTGAGGCTCACTCCTCGATTTTCTCACCACAAATCTGTCCATGGAAGCTTGCTTTTCCCTTCTTCGCAAGCTGTCTCTGTAGTAAGGCATCACATTGTCATTGAAAAGATTAAGGCAACGGCCTACTACAGCTTTCTCTGGGTGTGTCTTTTCAACAATTGTTTGAATGTCTTCCCACATCTGACACGCCTTCCTAATTTCTGCAGAAGGGACATTCGCTACTGCCTCATCCTCCTCCACTGTAGAATCATCAGCTGTGTCTTCTTGCTGTTCCTGTTGAAGGGCTTGGAGTTCTTCGGTTGTCAGTTCTTCGTTGTGTTCTTCTACCAACTCCTCCACATCATCATCATCCAATTCCAAGCCCATTTGCCGACCCAGAGTAACAATTTCGTCAACAATAGGCGCATCATTTACAGGCTCAAACCCCTCAAAGTCTAGTTCTCTCACACATTCAGGCCACAATTTTCTCCAGCCAGAGATCAGGGTTCTCTGAGTCACTTCTTGCCAGGCTTTGTCAACGAGTTTTAAAGCACTACAAATGTTAAAATGGTGTTTCCAGAACTCTTTGAGAGTGAGGTTTGTGGCTTCAGCCACTTCAAAACATATCCGGAAAAGTGCCCTTTCATAAAGTTTCTTAAAATTCGCTATGATTTTCTGGTCCATAGGTTGAATTAGAGGAGTGGTGTTAGGAGGAAGGAATTTAACTGTGAGGAATTTATTGTATCTGGGCAACAAATCTTCTTCCAATCCTGGAGGATGAGCAGGAGCATTGTCGAGGAGAAGCACGGCTTTGACTGGCAAATGTTTCTCCTGCAGATATTTTTCTATGGCAGGGCACACCACTTCATTCACCCACTCCGAAAAAATAAGCCTAGTCACCCATGCTTTTTTATTAGCTTTCCACATCACACACAAATGGGTTTTCTGCACTTTATACTGTTTGAAAACCCTTGGATTTTCAGAATGATACACTAGCAAGGGTTTAATTTTCAAATCGCCACTCGCATTTGAACACTGCACAACCGTAAACCTATCTTTCATAGGCTTGTGTCCGGGTAAGGATTTTTCCTCCTTGGTAATGTATGTCCTCTTAGGCATTCTTTTCCAAAACAGTCCTGTTTCGTCACAATTAAACACTTCTTGCGGAAGGTATCCCTCAGCCTCTGCAAACTCTTAAAATTCCTCAATAAATCGTCCAGCAGCTGGTTTGTCTGAGCTGGCTGCCTCCCCATGCCTTGTAACACTATGGATACCACTTCTTCTAAATTTTTCAAACCAGCCCCTGCTTGCCTTAAACTCTTTCGTATCTGCATTACTCGTTGCAGGGGTCTTCTTTAGAAGGTCTTCGTGCAACACCCTGGCTTTCTCACGAATGATGGCCTCTGAAACACTATCACCCCTTAACTCCTTGTCGTGTATCCAAATTAATAACTTTTCCACTTCTTCAAGTATTTGTGGTCTTTGTTTCGTCATTGTTCTTACGCTTTTTGCCACGTTAGCACCCATAATCTCATTTTTCTTCTTAAGTACTGTATAGTGCATATTGTTGATGTGGCTTTGTTGTACTGCCTACAAAGTTTAACAACACGTGTACTGTTCTCATGCTTCCGAATGATCTCTTGTTTCTCCTCTATTGTCATCCTCACATGGGCTTTCTTGCCTTGATCCTTACCACTGGCTTTCTTGCGACTCATGGTGAGATATATAACAAAAAATTGCATAGTCAAATGACCAAAAATCCAACAAAACACTGAAAATCTGGGTGAAGAGTTGATGTGTGATAGTCACTGGGCGGGAGACAATGGTAAACTGAGGGGCGACAATCGCCGTACCACCACACGCTAGGTCGGCCTGAACGTGTATCAACAAACTTGCATTCTGAGGTAACCCTCGTCTTCCGAGACACATTTTCCCGAGGAAATCCGGCTCGTATTCCGAAAAACTCGCATACAGGGACACTCGTATTCCGAGGTACCACTGTATAGGTACAGTATATATGATAATGCATTTTTATTGTGTACAAGAAAAAAAAAAGGACACCGACACAAACGCCTCCTGAAGGTCACCTCTTACGCATCCAACGCACTGGGGTTGGTCCCATATAGTACATTGAATCGAGGTTGTACTGTACTCGTTTCAGTTTTCTCGCCTTAATTCTCGTGCTACGTCGCTCGTTTTGGTATCATTGTGTTCGCAAATGAATTCCCTACAGGTGTACAGTATATGAATATAATGTACAAAAGCCTGGCATACCTCCCCACAGGAAAGCCTAAAGTTACCCGTAAACGAGCACCAATTTGTACACTGCAACCTAATGTGTAAACTCATTCAGTTTGATAACATAAATTTTCGTGCAACGTCTTTCATTTTGGTATCAAAATGTTCGCAATAAAAAGGTGCGTATTTTAAAACTAGTCTCATAAAAATAGAGCAATAACTGGAATTTTAACAAATATTTTAATTCTTGAAGCTCATCATCATAATTATTTATATCTTTCCAGTGTTCTGACATAAATTTTTGTGTTACATCTTTCATTTTGGTATCAAATTGTTCACGATGTAAAGGCGCGCATTTTAAAACTAGTCCCAACATAAATAGCACAATAAATAGAATTTTAACAAATATTATAAAATTTTGACTAAAAACCTATTTATAATCATATAAGTGTTCGGACATCAAGTTTCATGTTACATCTTTCATTTTGGTATCAAATTGTGCGCATTCTAAAGGCGCTTATTTTGATACTATCCCGAGGTCGACTGGATAAAAAATTAATTTTATATAAATATTTTTGTAGTGAACACAAGTCCGGTCCACGGCTAGGACTTGGGAGAAAAAAACGGACGAACATCAGGTCCAAAGAGACCGATAGTGTTAATTTATTTTGTTTACGTATTAGAATACATTGCTTGCATTTTTTCACTAATTATCTTACAGTGTAGACGTCGAATTTCTGTGTCTGGGCAATAGTATCCTGGGTACATTTTACTTATTGGAAACACATTTCTAGTAAGCACACACATACACAGTGGTAACTCGAGATGGGCCTCATTTACACAACAATGGACTTTTTTTTTGTATAATTTGTTCACTTTATATTAAGGTATGTTATCTTAATGATTTTTACAATTGTTTAAATAGCTAGCTTAGCACTATGGATAACTATAATTTCCTGTTGTAACGGCGAGGGATGTGATTTTTCAATGTCTGGACAACTTATGCCTAAGGGTTCCTGGCACAATGAGGGAAGGCCGGTGGTTGTACTGGTTGTCTACACTCAAATTTCACTCATTATTTGAGTGGTTATCCTTCAACAACATGAAGGATAACATCCAAACAAGCCCAACATGAAAGATATCAAAATAAGCCCAGCATGAAGGCTCTACTACCTCCTTTAGAAGCAAAATGAGGTAGGGTTGCCAGTTTCATCACAATGACAACCCTGCTGTATGTGATAGCCTGTTGGACCAAGTTATCACAAGTCGAGCATGGCCCAGCAAGGGCAATAGAACAACTCCCAGACCCCCTCACAGGTGTGCTCCAGGTATGCTCCAAAAATGAATATCGTGCATCACTGAGTGGAACATTTTTGCATGTACTGTATAAGCTACTTCACGTCCCCGACCATCCTACCTAATTTCACTAGAAAATCTGAGATGGCCGGGTTGAAAAGCCCACATTTCTGTGTTTTGGCAAGGAAGGGCTCCCACAACACTCACCAGGTGTGTGTGTGTGTGTATGTGATGCCTCGGCACCCACAACTGTGCACACAGGTGGTGCCTCGGCACCCACAACTGTGCACACAGGTGGTGCCTCGGCACCCACAACTGTGCACACAGGTGGTGCCTCGGCACCCACAACTGTGCACACAGGTGGTGCCTCGGCACCCACAACTGTGCACACAGGTGGTGCCTCGGCACCCACAACTGTGCACACAGGTGGTGCCTCGGCACCCACAACTGTGCACACAGGTGGTGCCTCGGCACCCACAACTGTGCACACAGGTGGTGCCTCGGCACCCAAAACTGTGCACACAGGTGATGCCTCGGCACCCACAACTGTGCACACAGGTGGTGCCTCGGCACCCACAACTGTGCACACAGGTGGTGCCTCGGCACCCAAAACTGTGCACACAGGTGGTGCCTCGGCACCCACAACTGTGCACACAGGTGGTGCCTCGGCACCCACAACTGTGCACACAGGTGGTGCCTCGGCACCCACAACTGTGCACACAGGAGGTCCCTCGGCACCCACAACTGTGCATACAGGTGGTGCCTCGGCACCCACAACTGTGCATATAGTTGGTATCACAGCACCCGTGAAGTACGCATGTAGGTGGTACCACAGCACCCGTGAAGTACGCATGTAGGTGGTACCACAGCACCCGTGAAGTATACATGTAGGTGGTACCACAGCACCCGTGAAGTACGCATGTAGGTGGTACCACAGCACCCGTGAAGTATACATGTAGGTGGTACCACAGCACACCTGCAAAGTACACATGTAGGTAGTATCTGCTTGATACCTGCTTGATGGGGTTCTGGGAGTTCTACTACTCCCCAAGCCCGGCCCGAGGCCAGGATCGACTTGTGAGAGTTTGGTCCACCAGGCTGTTGCTTGGAGCGGCCCGCAGGGCCACATACCCACCACAGCCCGGCTGATCCGGAACTTCTCTTAGAAAACAGTCCAGTTTTCTCTTGAAGATGTCCACGGTTGTTCCGGCAATATTTCTTAGAGTCGCTGGGAGGACGTTGAACAACCGCGGACCTCTGTTGTTTATACAGTGCTCACTAATTGTGTCTATGGCACCTCTGCTCTTCACTGATTCAATCTTGCATTTTCTTCCATATCGTTCACTCCAGTACGTTATTATTTTACTGTGCAGATTTGGGACCTGGCCCTCCAGTATTTTCCATGTGTATATTATTTGGTATCTCTCTTGTCTCCTTTCTAGAGTACATTTGAAGAGCTTTGAGATGATCCCAATAATTTAGGTGTTTTATCTCATCTATGCGTGCCGTATATGTTCTCTGCATTCCCTCTATTTCAGCAATCTCTCCTGCTCTGAAGGGGGAAGTGAGTACTGAGTAGTATTCGAGACAGGACAACACAAGTGACTTGAAGAGTACAACCATTGTGATGGGATCCCTGGATTTGAAAGTTCTCGTAATCCAGCCGATCATTTTTCTGGCCGACGCGATATTTGCTAGGTTATGCTCCCTAAACGTTAGATCGTTGGACATCATTATTCCCAAATCCTTGACATGCTGTTTTTCTACTATGGGAAGATTCGATTGTGTTTTGTACCCTGTATTATGTTTCAGATTCTCATTTTTGCCGTACCTGAGTACCTGAAATTTATCACTGTTAAACATCATGTTATTTTCTGCTGCCCAATCGAAAACTTTGTTGACATCTGCTTGTAGTTTTTCAATGTCTTCAGCAGAGGTAATTTTCATGCTGATTTCTGTGTCATCTGCAAAGGACGACACGAAGCTGTGACGTGTATTTTTGTCTATATCAGATATGAGAATAAGGAACAGTAGCGGTGCCAGGACAGTACAGTACCTTGAAGTACAGAGCTTTTAACATCGCTTGGACTCGATTTTATCTGAATGACTGTTACTCTGTGTTCTGTTCGACAGGAAATTGAGTATCCAGCGTCCTACTTTTCCAGTTATTCCCATTGACCTCATTTTGTGAGCTATCACCCCATGGTCACATTTGTCGAATGCCTTTGCAAAGTCTGTGTATACAACATCTGCATTTTGCTTTTCTTCTAGGGCTTCTGAGATTTTGTCATAGTGGTTGAGTAACTGTGACAGACAGCATCTTCCCGTTCTAAATCCATGTTGTCCTGGATTGTGCAATTCATTGTTTTCCATACAACTAGAAATTTGATTCCTAATCACTCACTCAAACACTTTTATTAAGTGTGATGTTAGTGCAACTGGCCTATAATTTTTTGCCAAGGCTTTACTCCCCCCCCCCCCTTGTGCAACGGAGCTATATCTGCAGATTTAAGTGCTGCTGGTATCTCCCCTGTATCCAGGCACTTTCTCCATATTACACTGAGTTCTCTCGCTACTGGTACTTTACATTTCTTTATGAATATTGAATTCCATGAGTTAGGCCCAGGAGCTGAGTGCATAGGCATATTGTCAATTTCTCTTTCAAAGTCTTCCGAGTTTGTGGTAATATCCATTATATTATCTGCAGCTTGAATGTCATTCATAAAAAAGCTGTCTGGGTCATCAACTTTCATGTTGTTTATTGGTGTGCTAAACATAGCCTCATACTGGCTTCTTAGAATTTCACTAATCTCTTTGTTGTCCTCTGTGTACGTACCACACCCGTAAAGTACACATGTAGGTGGTACCACAGCACACCTGTGAAGTATGCATGTAGGTGGTACCACAGCACCCGTGAAGTACACATGTAGGTGGTACCACAGCACACCCGTGAAGTACGCATGTAGGTGGTACCACAGCACACCCGTGAAGTACGCATGTAAGTGGTACCACAGCACCCATGAAGTACGCATGTAGGTGGTACCCCAGCACACCCGTGAAGTACGCATGTAGGTGGTACCCCAGCACACCCGTGAAGTACGCATGTAGGGGGTACCCCAGCACACCCGTGAAGTACGCATGTAGGTGGTACCCCAGCACACCCATGAAGTACGCATGTAGGTGGTACCACAGCACACCCGTGAAGTACGTACGCAGGTGGTACCACAGCACACCCGTGAAGTACGCATGTAGGTGGTACCACAGCACACCCGTGAAGTACGCATGTAAGTGGTACCACAGCACCCATGAAGTACGCATGTAGGTGGTACCCCAGCACACCCGTGAAGTACGCATGTAGGTGGTACCCCAGCACACCCGTGAAGTACGCATGTAGGGGGTACCCCAGCACACCCGTGAAGTACGCATGTTGGTGGTACCCCAGCACACCCGTGAAGTACGCATGTAGGTGGTACCCCAGCACACCCGTGAAGTACGCATGTAGGTGGTACCCCAGCACACCCATGAAGTACGCATGTAGGTGGTACCACAGCACACCCGTGAAGTACGTACGCAGGTGGTACCACAGCACACCCGTGAAGTAAACATCACTTGGACTCGATTTTATCTGATTGACTGTTACTCTTTGTGTTCTGTTCGACAGGAAATTGAGTATCCAGCGTCCTACTTTTCCAGTTATTCCCACTGACCTCATTTTGTGAGCTATCACCCCATGGTCACATTTGTCGAACGCCTTTGCAAAGTCTGTGTATACAACACCTGCATTTTGCTTTTCTTCTAGGGCTTCTGAGATTTTGTCATAGTGGTTGAGTACCTGTGACAGACAGCATCTTCCCGTTCTAAATCCATGTTGTCCTGGATTGTGCAATTCATTGTTTTCCATAAAACTAGAAATTTGATTCCTAATCACTCTTTCAAACACTTTTATTATGTGTGATGTTAGTGCAACTGGTCTATAATTTTTTGCCAAGTACTCATGTAGGGGGTACCACAGCACACCCGTGAAGTACGCATGTAGGTGGTACCCCAGCACATCTGTGAAGTACGCATGTAGGGGGTACCACAGCACACCCGTGAAGTACGCATGTAGGTGGTACCCCAGCACACCCGTGAAGTACGCATGTAGTTGGTACCACAGCACATCTGTGAAGTACGCATGTAGGTGGTATCACAGCACATCTGTGAAGTACGCATGTAGGGGGTACCACAGCACACCCGTGAAGTACGCATGTAAGTGGTATCACAGCACCCGTGAAGTACGCATGTAGGTGGTACCACAGCACCCATGAAGTACGCATGTAGGGGGTACCACAGCACACCCGTGAAGTACGCATGTAGGGGGTACCACAGCACCCATGAAGTACGCATGTAGGGGGTACCACAGCACATCTGTGAAGTACGCATGTAGGGGGTACCACAGCACACCCGTGAAGTACGCATGTAAGTGGTATCACAGCACCCGTGAAGTACGCATGTAGGTGGTACCACAGCACCCATGAAGTACGCATGTAGGGGGTACCACAGCACATCTGTGAAGTACGCATGTAGGGGGTACCACAGCACACCCGTGAAGTACGCTGTAGGGGGTACCACAGCACATCTGTGAAGTACGCATGTAGGGGGTACCACAGCACACCCGTGAAGTACGCATGTAAGTGGTATCACAGCACCCGTGAAGTACGCATGTAGGTGGTACCACAGCACACCCGTGAAGTACGCATGTAGGTGGTACCAGAGCACCCACAAAGTGTTGGACTGGGTGACAACAAAACCCCCAGTGTGTAATTACCTAAGTGTAATTACACACTGGGGGTTTTGTTGTCACCCAGTCCAACACTTTGTGGGTGCTCTGGTAGTGTGTGTGTGTGTGTGTGTGTGTGTGTGTGTGTGTGTGTGTGTGTGTGTGTGTGTGTGTGTGTGTGTGTGTGTGTGTGTGTGTGTGTGTGTGTGTGTGTGGGGCTACCAAGCATATCTCTTGGATAATGCCTTCCAAATGAATTTGGTGCAGAATGAAAAACAAAATTACAAGCGTTTCATTTTCATCAGTAATTCAGAACATATAAAACAAAACAACTGTACCAGAACTGGATATATTACTACGTAAGTAGAACGCACTTGCAAGTGACAGCAACAGCTATGATGTGTTCTGATCAAGTTCAAATATTACACACTACTTTATACTGTACCCATATACAGGATCCCCACATACAGTAGATCAGTGTACAGGATCCCCACATACAGTAGATCAGTGTACAGGATCCCCACATACAGTAGATCAGCGTACAGGATCCCCACATACAGTAGATCAGTGTACAGGATCCCCACATACAGTAGATCAGTGTACAGGATCCCCACATACAGTAGATCAGCGTACAGGATCCCCACATACAGTAGATCAGTGTACAGATCCCCACATACAGTAGATCAGCGTACAGGATACCCACATACAGTAGATCAGCGTATAGGATCCCCACATACAGTAGATCAGTGTACAGGATCCCCACATACAGTAGATCAGCGTACAGGATCCCCACATACAGTAGATCAGTGTACAGGATACCCACATACAATAGATCAGTGTACAGGATACCCACATACAGTAGATCAATGTACACATGTGCAGTAGAACAGTGTATAGTGTACCCACAAACAGTAGAACTGTGTACAGAGTACCATCTATAGAAGATCAATGTACAGTACAGGGTAATGATGTACAGTACATCAGTGCATATTCACCTACCTACAGATCGATATATAGGGTAC
The DNA here is from genome assembly GCF_040958095.1 of Procambarus clarkii. Taxonomy (NCBI): domain Eukaryota; kingdom Metazoa; phylum Arthropoda; class Malacostraca; order Decapoda; family Cambaridae; genus Procambarus; species Procambarus clarkii. The sequence continues at coordinate 15,456,011 of NC_091199.1, read as the reverse complement.
CCACATACAGCACTGGTATTCCGGATACCCACATACAGATCAGTGTTCAGAATACCCACATACATTTGATCTGTGTACAGGATACCCATACAGTATGTCAGTGTACAAGATACCCATATACAGTAGAGCAGTGTACAGGATACCCACATACAGTAGATTACTGTGCTAGATACCAATATACTATACCATAAATCAATGTATAGAATACCAATGTACAGCAGATAAGTGTACAGGATACATTGTTAATAAAGTTTCCTTTCATAAATTTTACACAGCCTCAAATATCCAAAAAGTAAGCATTTATATATTACTAGGCATTATATATAATGTTGCTGTAATTTATAATGCATGTGGAATACATTTACATACTATATCCTTGGCCGACAACAATAAAGGCGTAAACAGTCGCGGTTTAACAGATAACGAGGTTTGCAGAAATCATAATACATTAAATACACAAAAGTCATAAAACAGAAACTGTTACCACCTCTCGCTTACATAGCTACATAAACTGCTATCTGTACACTTTAAACACACAAACTTGGCTTTGATTTTCAAATTGCAAAGTTGACAGTGGCAAGGGACAAGTGATATTTGAGGCGAGTGTGGCGGTACAGATGACAAGTGATGTAGCTCAAGCGTCCTGATGCAGGACGCCACTCTTCCCTTCAACACCTGGCAGCGAGGCACAACAACAACAACACACTACCAACTGATCACAACACAGCTCTCTTTGGCTTCTCTATAATACAGAAGGTACCAATCAAGTGTGATGACTAAACCATCATTCCAAAACCCTGTGCCAGAGATCAAGGGGAAGAGTGACACATAATAAATGTCAGCTTAAGGCCAGAGGGAACAAAAATAAACAAATATTTTTGTTGGTAATGACTGACCTCAAGGTAATAAAACAAAAAAGTATGCTTGAAGGTGCCAAAGGCCACACTAGAATACGGAACCATTCATTATCAACACAAACTCATTCACAGCACTTGTCACATTTCAGTCCATAAATAGTCACACCTAAGAACAAATCAAATTGGACGTGTGTGCATCACTGACACTCCCCTACTCACCTTGTGTAGTACTGCAGTCTTCTCTAGTAAATAAGCCATTACATGCCACTTTTACCAAGTTTAACCACTGTTACAAGTAAAAAACCATACCCATGTATGGACACACACACACATTTGTATGCAGGCAATTACAAAAAAGTGTCAACAAATGCAGGCAGTCACCCAAGATGCACTCATACCTACCAACATTTGGAGACAGTAAAAGAGAAGGACACTGGTGTAGAGTGTATGTCAGGTGGGCAATTACTGCATAACACAGTACACACACCACCACTACTAGTGCATGTGTAAATGTCTACCTTGTTTCATGAGAGCAAATCCTTGGCTTGAGGTGATCCCCTTTTTGGTCCAGTTGTGTTTACTAGCATAAGCCATGGGCAACAAGCATGGTAGGCAGGCAACATGGTCATTTGTTCTTTGTCTGTAAACTGGATCTTGGACAAATAGGTCACGACACAGCAACAGTAGTTTGTAGACTCTTGTACAAAGCCTTCACATGCACACAGTAACAAACTTGCCATGAGAAAGTTCACTTAAACATTATTCTGGGACTCTATACAATCTTCCAAATAGGACAGTCCCAATATGTCTCTCAATACTATATTTACTGTGTTTACTCAATACTGTGTTTCTATATCTGTTTTTCACTGAGCTGAATAAATTGATCAATTGAATAATTCATTGATTGGCTGAATGAACTGAAGTCCATGTCTATTCATAGAAGCTTCAGGATGTTTATTTTCTACAGGAATTTTTAAATTGCTTGACACTCATTTCCAAGGTCAATTGTATTTCAATCAATTCAAAATCGGTCTCGGCACTATTTCGTATTCAAGAAGTGAAATATTATAGTTTTGTGTAAAGAAGACCTCAGTAAAAGCAAACCCCTCCACTCACAAAATACTTGACCCCTCCCAAGGTAATTCTAAGGATCCGTGTTCCTAAGTACAGTACAGTACTGTATTGTACTGTACTGTACTGTACTGTACTGTACTCTATCTGATCCCGAGGGGTCCAGAAACTGTATCCCCCAATATATTTATCATTTATATCTGGCCCCAATCTGCTGTAAAGATAAAATACATCACATAATTACAGAGACGGGATCCTCAGTCCCCTTGACGGAAATATACATACTTGTACTGTACTATATTACAGCCAAAAACTGATCGACAATCCCAAGGTTATCTCACAAGTGAACCTCAATGATCAACAAAGCGGCAAAGGGTTCAGGGACTTATGTGATGCAATAGTGCTTCATTCATGTAGAAGAGCTGTGTTCAAGTTAGATGGTTTATATGCTTTACTTTATAGTATAATGTCAGCTACATACAGTAGCAATCACAATCTCACCGGTCGATTGACGGATGAGAGGCGGGACCAAAGAACCAAAGCTAAACCCCCAAAAGCACAACTATGTGAGTACAACCAGGTGAGTACAGTACAATAATTGACAAAAACAGTAAATAAGTAATGTATGTACACCTACAATGTACAATAATGTGTTCACCTTATTGTACATGTTGTGGTCTAGTGGCTAGAAGTGTTATAGTGAAGAATAGTGGTCTAGTGGCTAGAAGTGTGGCTAGAAGAAGAATAATGTGTTCACCTTATTGTATATCATGTTGTGGTCTAGTGGCTAGAAGCGTGTGCGTGGGAACACCCATGGGAGCATAGCTTCGAACCCTCATTACTGCTCCTACGGATTTATCAACATGAAATCCATAGACTGGGAATCATATGAAGCTAGAACAGAGGACTTTTGGACCTGTAGATTTGTAAATCTCATCCTGGACACATTCTTGTATCAACATGTTAAACAAGCTACGAGGATGAGGGAAGGGGACATTCCCTACATGCTGGATTTGATATTTACCAGGAAGAAGGAAAAGATATTTGACATTCAGTACCTTCCTCCCTTGGGTAAGTGACCATATCTTTTTGGGAATAAAGTATGCAATACGTTATAATCTGGAAGAAAATAAGGAGGTTGAAGCAGTTGAAAAACCGGATTTCAGGAGAGGACATTATGGCAACCTTTGAAAAAAATTTAGTGAGTATATTTGGACAGATTTGTTGCTAGGCAAGGAAGTAAATGAGATGTATGTCAGTGTTGACCAGACCACACACTAGAAGGTGAAGGGACGACGACGCTTCGGTCCGTCCTGGACCATTCTCAAGTTGATTGTGAGAATGGTCCAGGACGGACCGAAACGTCGTCGTCCCTTCACCTTCTAGTGTGGTCTGGTCAACATTCTTCAGCCACGTTATTGTGACTCTTCGCCTGCAAGATGTATGTAAAGTTTTGTGATATACATGATAAAGGTACAACAAAATTTATACCAACGCAGAGATGCAGAACCAGGAAACAGGATTGGTTCAACAGAAATTGTGAGAGGGCCAGAGACCAAAAGTCACAAAAATGGAATCAATATAGGAAGAGGCCAAACCCCCAAACATATCAGCAATACAAAGATGCAAGAAACAACTACACGGCAGTGAGGAGAGAGGCAGTGAGGAGAGAGGCAGAGAGGAACTTAGAGAACAGTATAGCAGACAAAGGTAAAACAGAACCAGGCCTTTTCTATAAATTCATAAACAACAAATTGCAGGTAAAGGATAATATTCAGAGGTTGAAAATGGAAAACAGATTCATGGAAAATGAACAGGAAATGTGTGAAACATTAAACGAAAAGTTCCAAATGTGTGTTTGTGCAAAATGAAATCCTCAGGGAACCAGACACAATAAGAATTCCAGAGAACAACATAGAGCACATAGAGGTGTCTAGAGATGAAGTGGAAAATATGCTAAAGGAGCTCGGGAAGAACAAAGCAGCTGGCCCAGATGGCGTTTCACCATGGGTTCTGAGAGAATGTGCATCTGAGCTCAGCATTCCACTTCACCTGATTTTTCAGGCATCCCTGTGTACAGGAGTAGTAGCAGATGTGTGGAAAAAGGCTAACATAGTTACAATGTACAAAAGTGGCAGCAGGGAAGATCCCTCAATGATTCCCCTGTAGCATTGACAAGTGTAATAGTCAAAATATTGGAATAAATAATAAAAACTAAATGGGTAGAACACCTGGAGAGAAATGATATAATATCAAACAGACAGTATGGTTTTCGATCTGGAAGATCTTATGTATCAAATTTACTCAAGTTTCTATGAACGAGCCACAGAGATTTTAAAGGAAACAGAAGATTGGGTTGACTGCATCTATCTGGACCTAAAATTGGCTTTTGATAGATTTCCACATAAGAGGTTGTTCTGGAAACTGGAATATATAGGAGGGGTGACAGGTAAGCTTCTAACATGGATGAAAAATTTTCTGACTGATACAAAAATGAGGGCAGTAATCAGAGGCAATATATCAGACTGGAGGAATGTCACAAGTGGAGTACCATAGGGTTCAGTCGTTGCACCAGTGATGTTCATTGTCTACATAAATGATCTACCAGTTGGAATACAGAATTATATGAACATGTTTGCTGATGATGCTAAGATAATAGGAAGGATAAGAAACTTAGATGATTGTCATGTCCTTCAAGATGACCTGACAAAATAAGTATATGGTGCACCACTTGGCAAATGGAATTTAATGTGAATAAATGTCATGTTATGGAATGTGGAATAGGAGAACATAGACCCCATACAACCTATAAATTATGTGAGAAATCTTTACAGAATTCTGATAAAGAGAGAGATCTAGGGGTGGTTCTAGAAAGAAAACTATCACCTGAGGACCACATAAAGAACGTTGTGCGAGGAGCCTATGCTACACCTTCTAACTTCAGAATTGCTTTTAAATACATGGATGGCGATATACTAAAGAAATTGTTCACGACTTTTGTTAAGCCAAAGCTAGAATATGCAGCGGTTGTGTGGTGCCCATATCTTAAGAAGCACATCAACAAACTGGAAAAGATGCAACAACATGCCACTAAGTGGCTCCCAGAAATGAAGGACAAGAGCTACAAGGAGAGGTTAGAGGCATTAAATATGCCAGAACTAGAAGACAGAAGAAAAAGAGGTGATATGATCACTACGTACAATATAGTAACAGGAATTGACAAAATTGATAGGGAAGAATTCCTCAGACCTGGATCTTCAAGGTCATTGATTTAAACTAATGAAACAAAGCTGGCGGAGAAATATAAGAAAATTCACTTTTGTAAACAGAGTGGTAGACGGTTGAAACAAGTTAAGTGATAAGGTAGCGGAGGCCAAAACCGTCAGTAGTTTCAAAGCGTTATAGGACAAAGAATGCTGAGTAGACGGGACACCACGAGCATAGCTCTCATCCTGTAACTACACTTGGGTAATTACCCAAGTGTAATTACCTATTTTGCAAGTGTTACGATAATCTCCTGCTTAGACAAGGATATTGTGCCTATTCCTTTACCGCCTGTTCAACACCATATCTGCATACTCCAGTGTAAGAAATCAACATCAAGAACAACAATACATGCTCAGAAACCGTGTCTAGACAGATACCTCCACCACCCTCTCTCCTCAAGTACTACACACACCATACACCCAGATCCGGACACCTTCTTTATGCGGGATATCCAAACCCCTGTAAATATAACTGACATCAACATGAGTGTGGCAGATGTTGAAAGAGAAATTGACATGCACTCAGCCCTGGATCCTGACTCATTGAATTCAATATTTATAAAGAAATGCAAAGTGCCAGTAGCACAGGCACTCAGAATAGTGTGGAGGAAGAGCTTGGACACGGGGGAGATACCAGATGCGCTTAAAGCAGCAGACATAGCCCCTCTACACAAGGGAGGGAGCAAAGCCATTGGCAAAGAATAATAGACCAGTTGCACTAACATCCCACATAATAAAAGTATTTGAGAGTGATCAGGAGTCAGCTTACTAGTTTCATGGAAACCAATGACCTCCACAATCCAGGCCAACATGGATTTAAAGCAGGAAGATCATGCCTCTCAGAGTTACTTGAGCATTACGACAAAATCACTGAGGAATTAGAAGAAAAACAGAATGCAGATGTGGTATACACGGATTCTGCAAAGGCATTCGATAAATGTGACCATGGAGTTATAGCACACAAAATGAGGTCAATGGGAATAACTAAAGTAGGACGTTGGATACTCAATTTTCTGTCGAACAGAACACAGAGAGTAACAGTCAACCATATAAAATCGAGTCCAAGCGCAGTTTAAAGCTCAGTACCTAAAGGTACAGTCCTTGCACCACTGCTTTTCCTTATTCTCATATCAGATATAGACTCAAATACAAGGCACAGCTTCGTATCATCCTTTGTAGATGACACAAAAATCAGCATGAAAATTACCTCTGCTGAAGATATTGAAAAACTACAAGCAGATATTAATCAAGTTTTCAACTGGGCAGCAGATAATAACATGATGTTTAACCGAGATAAATTCCAGGTACTCAGATACGGTAAAAATTAAAACCTTAAAACATAATACAGGGTACAAAACGCAATCAAATTTGCCCATAGTAGGAAAGCAACATGTAAAGGATTTGGGAATAATGTCTGACGACCTGTCTGGGAGCCGGTCGGCCGAGCGTACAGCATGCGGGACTTGTGATCCTGTGGTCCTGGGTTCGATCCCAGGCGTCGGTGAGAAACAATGGGCAGAGTTTCTTTCGCCCTATGCCCCTGTTACCTAGCAGTAAAATAGGTACCTGGGTGTTAGTCAGCTGTCACGGGCTGCTTCCTGGGGGTGGAGGCCTGGTCGAGGACTGGGTCACGGGGACACTTAAAAAGCCCCCAAATCATCTCAAGATGACCTAAATTTTAGGAAGCATAATCCTGCAAATATTGCGTCAGCCAGGAAAATGATCGGATGGATTACGAGAACATTCAAATCCAGGCATCCCATCACAATGGTTGTACTCTTCAAATCACTTGTGCTGTCCCATCTTGAGTACTGCTCAGTACTCACTTTCCCCTTCAGAGCAGGAGAGATTGCTGAAATAGAGGGAGTACAGAGAACATATACGGCATACATAAACGAGATTTCTAAATTATTGGGATCGTCTCAAAGCTTTCCGAATGTACTCGTTAGAAAGACGATAGGATATATATCAAATAATATACATGTGGAAAATACTGGAGGGCTAGGTCCCAAATCTGCACAGTAAAATAACAACATACTGGAGTGAACGATATGGAAGAAAATGTAGGATAGAACCAATGAAGAGCAGGGGGTGCCATAGGCACAAGTAGAGAGAACTGTATAAACATAAGAGGTCTAAGGTTGTTCAACGTCCTCCCAGCAAGCATAAGAAATATTGCCGGAACAACTGTGGACATCTTTAAGAGAAAACTAGATAATTTTCTCCAAGGATTGCCGGACCAACCGGGCTCTGGTGGATGTGTGTGCCTGCAGGCCGCTGCAAGCAACAGCCTGGTGGACCAAACTCTCACAAGTCAAGCCTGGGCCAGGCCGGGCTTAGGGAGTAGAAGAGCTCCCAGAACCCCATCAACCAGGTATCAACCAGGGTGCCATAGCAATGATGATACTTTTCAAAACACTTAGTGCTTTTTAGGGTGGAATATTGTTGCACTCTAGAAGTCCCATTCAAAGCTGGAGAAATTGCTGACCTGGAGAGTCTACCTTGTGTAGCTTCTGGGGATCAACGGCCATAAGGCCCAGTTTCTGACCAGCATGTGCAAAGATCTTTTACTGCTAGAATCAACTTAATGGGACATCTGAATTATTAGAACCAATTAACCCTTAGGCAACGGTCATCACCATATGTTGATTCACCGAGTAATCCAGTTATCGTCATATGACGATTTAAATAATTATTATCTGAGTTTTACATGTATGATGTAAATAAGGATATAATAGGTATGATGCAAATACGGATATAATAAGTTTGTAATTACCTAAGTATAATTACAGAATGGGAGCTACACTCGTGGTGTCCCGTCTTCTGAGCACACTGTCACGTAACGTTTTGAAATTACTGACAGTTTTGGCCTACACCACCTTTCTTGCCTCTTCTTCCTCCTCCTCTTCTTCTTCTTCACAATACATTCAGTTTGCATGAAGGTTTTTCCTCCTGATGACTGCACGAGTGGTGATGTTGATAGATGCGGCACTTGCGGTGGCGCATCAACGTTCACAAACTGGCAGAGATTGGAAGTTATCGATGTCTTCAACTTGTGTGAGGATAATAAGAATAAACATATGAACAGAAATGGACTTAGGATGGCAAAGATGAGGGGTGGTGTTAATGGTGGTGCCCAAGTGTTGCCGTTTTATGAAAAGTGTAGTTTAGTAAAGAGATAGATTGTGAGCATGTTTGGGAGTTTGGGAATTCAGATAAGTTAGGGTAGATTATGGTAGGGTGAGTTAAGAGTACATTGAGTAACATGGGGGTTAATGTTTACCAGGTTGGGGTAGGTTGGAGTAGGTTAGGCGAGGTTAGGTTGGGTTGGGTGGGTTGGGTTGGTTGGGTTGGTTGGGGTAGGGTTATTTTCTCCAAGGAGTGCAGGACCAACCGGGCTGCGGTGGATATGTAGGCCTGCGGGCCACTCCAAGCAACAGCCTAGTGGACCAAACTCTCACGAGTCAAGCCTGGCCTCGGGCCGGGCTTGGGGAGTAGAAGAACTCCCAGAACCCCATCAACCAGGTGTCAACCAGGTTAGGTTTGGTTGGGGGAAAGTTAGTTGAAGAAGTGTTATTATGTTGTTGTATTTCGGATTTTTATGTCTGGGATGTGATTACATCGGTCTTTTTTGATGTGCTAGTAATACACCGTGTTGAATATCTGGGAGTGGTTGGAGGATGTATCATGGGAGAGTGTGGTTTTCCAGTCAAAGGTTGTTGGGAGGTTTGTACAGCTGACAATTTCTTACTCTTGGTGCTGGTGCTTGGGGTTTGTGGCAAGTCAGCCTGGGGCTGACTTGAGTCAGCAAGTGATTTTGGTAGGGTGTGCTAAGGAGTTATTTAGGGAGTTTTTCATTGTCAGTTCAAATGACGTGTATCGAGCAATGGTAGGTGTGTTTGGGCAGATGTCATTGTCTATAGATGTCGATGAGATATCTGTTGGGTCAGCCTCAGGGATGGATCGAGTTACTTGTGTGAAGAATTTAGTTAGAAGTCAGTCCAGCGTCATTTCTAGTGCATTTTCAATGCGAGTAACGAGTTTCAATAAGATCGGGACTCAGTTGAACATTTTGTGGGAGAGGATTGAACTCTGGGGGTGCAGGGTTGTTAGTGATAGACATATCAGGGGTACAAGCAAAGGTTGTAGTTGAGTGCAAGGTAGTGGTTGATGATGGACCGAGTCAGGTTGTTTCAATACACTACTGTATTGCCGGTTGGTGGTAGGGAGAACCTTAGTTCTTGTTGCTGCTGCTGCTGCTGCTATGTATGAAGGGCATTGTTTGTATGTAATGTCATGATTGCACCTACAGTTTGAGCAGGTGAGTATCTCTGATGCACAGTCATGTGTGTAATGGGGACCAGAGCATTTCCCACATTTAATATCTTTGGTGCAGCCTTTTGAGGTATGGTTAAAATCTTTACATTTAAAGAACTGAGTGGGACGTGGTACGTATACCTCTAGTTTATGGAGGAAGTCGTCAAATCAAACCCTATCATGGGAAAGTAGTCTTGAAAGATAAGCAGGGCAGTGCCGGTATCACTCAGTTCTCCGTTTGTTCTTCGCATAAATTTTTTGACTCCGAAGATTGGAATGTCATCTGCCTGAAGTTGTGCCTTGATGTCGTCTGCCTTAATGTCTACAACATGTCGGATTACATAATTTGCTAATCGGTCACCTAGTGGTTCGTAGCACTTGACTTTGTATCCACAGTCTTATAAGAAGGTCTTATAACAATAATGAGAGAGATTATAGCGAGAGTGGATAACGATAGATCACGACTGTTGATAGTCGGTGACTTCAACTTGAAATCCATAGACTGGGAAGCATATGAAGCTAAAACAGAAGATTTTTGGACCTGTAAATTTGTAGACCTCATCCTGGAAACATTCTTGTATCAACATGTTAAACAAGCTACGAGGATGAGGGAAGGGGACGTTCCCTCCATGCTAGATTTGATATTTACCAGGAAGGAGGAAGAGATATTTGACATTCAGTACCTTCCTCCCTTGGGTAAAAGTGACCATGTCTTTTTGGGAATAAAGTATGCAATGCGTTATAAGCTGGAAGAAAATACGGAGGTTGAAGCAGTTGAAAAACCAGACTTCAGGAGAGGACATTATGGTGACCTTAGAAATTTTTTTAGTGAGTATAATTGGGCAGACTTGATGCTAGGAAGTGCAAGGAAGTGAATGAGATGTATGTCAAGTTTTGTGAAATATATGATAAAGGCACAACAAAATTTATACCAAAACAGAGATGCAGAACTAGGAAACAGGATTGGTTCAATAGAAATTGCGAGAGGGCTAGAGACCAATAGACACAAAAATGGAATCAATACAGGAAGAGGCCGAACCCCCAAACATACCAGCGATACAAAGATGCGAGAAACAACTACACGGCAGTGAGGAGAGAGGCAGAAAGAAATTTTGAAAAAGGGATTGCAGACAAATGTAAAACAGAACCAGGTCTATTCTATAAATTCATAAACAAATTGCAGGTAAAGGATAATATTCAGAGGTTGAAAATGGGAAATAGATTCACAGAAGATGAAAAGGAAATGTGTGAAACACTAAACGAAAAGTTCCAAAGTGTGTTTATACAAAATGAAATCTTTAGGGAACCAGATACAATAAGAATTCCAGAGAACAACATAGAGCACATAGAGGTGACTAGAGACGAAGTGGAAAAAATGTTCAAGGAGCTCGGTAAGAACAAAGCAGCTGGCCCAGATGGCGTTTCACCATGGGTTCTGAGAGAATGTGCATCTGAGCTCAGCATTCCACTTCACCTGATCTTTCAGGCATCCCTGTGTACAGGAATCGTAGCAGACGTGTGGAAACAGGCTAACATAGTTCCAATCTACAAGGCTCACGTCTGGTTTGCGCAACGCGCCTCCGGGTATTTGTATTTTTCACGTTCCATTCAAAACTCCTGCGGCTACATGGGGTTCACATCAGCTTCCTTAGGGCTCTTGTAAACAGACGCCATCTTTAAAAAAAATCGTGGTCCACATTCCCGGGTGTGGGAGCCTTAGTAGTGTGTGAGCAACCAAGGCTGGTGCTCGCAGCATGAGCGCACAGCACTGCTGTTCAGCATGTGACCACAGCATCGCCTAATAATGTCAAAATATATATATAACTTGTATTATTTAGCTATGATAGTGTTATATTAGAGCCTGAGTGTGATAATGACTGGGTACAATGTTCAAATATCAGTGATTCAATGCTGTTCACGATGTTCGCAGCGCTAGCCACAGCACCACAGCATTATTTCGTTCATCTAGGAATCTTCAAATGATTTCTTAGGTTCCTTTTCAAAATAAACGTGTGGTCAATCATTCATTTACAGGAATTAGTGACCAGGATTGTGATAATAGCAGGAATGTGGTTATAATTAGCGTTGTGCGTAGTATTGTGGAAGGAGGAATTTTGATGAGGGAGGGAGGGCGAGAATTGAGGTAGCCTCATTGTGTGTGTGTGGCAGCCACTCTTGTTTTGCTCACCATACTAGCTTAGTGGTTCGCTATGGGCAACACATATGTACATGGGTATATATAGTGTGTGTGTATATAGTGTAAGAACAGCAACAGGAGAATGCTGAGAGGAGCTATTTTGGTGAAGGAGGTGACGTAATCGTAGCGTCGTCTGCTGTGTGATTTTTCATGCAGTGTATGGTGGCCACTGTACTGTTTGGACACAATACCGGCTTACTTGCATAGTTCTGGTAAGTAAAACATGTAGATAGGTATATAGAACATGTGTAATAAGAACTATAGCAATATGGTGGGAGGAGCAATGTTGGCGAGTAAGATGTTGGAGTGAGGGAGACAGGCTGGGTGTGGCTGCTCTCACTCGAGGTGTTCTGAATGTGTTCATGGCCAAATGCTCCTGTTGGCCCATACGAGGCAGCTGCTATTGGCCCATACGCGGCAGTTGCTATTGGCCCATACGTGGCAGCTGCTATTGGCCCATACGGGGCAGCTGCTATTGGCCCATACAGGGCAGCTGCTATTGCCCCATACGAGGCAGCTGCTATTGGCCCATACGAGGCAGCTGCTATTGGCCCATACGAGGCAGCTGCTATTGGCCCATACGGGGCAGCTGCTATTGGCCAATACGAGGCAGCTGCTATTGGCCCATACAGGGCACCTGCTATTGGCCCATACGGGGCAGCTGCTATTGGCCCATACGAGGCAGCTGCTATTGGCCCATACGAAGCAGCTGCTACGCGGTGTTCTGAATGTGTAGATGGTGAATGTATATAGTGTGTGACAGTGTATAGTGTGTAAATAGATTGTATATATACAGAAATTAGCATGATACATAGTAAATATGTGCTGCATATGTGTACACAAGTTTCATGCACGTAACACAGTGTCTACGGACAGTACGGATGTTGTACTGCGATATTATAGTGTACGTGTTCATTATACATTGGATTGGCACATAAAAACAATGAAAATGTATTTGGAAAGGTGCGCAAAAAATGAATGAAAATATATTCGCGGCAACTCGCGCCCCCCGCCCCGAGCGCCCCACCGCCCCCGAAAGCTTACAGCACGGGCGCACGGGGAATGATGACGTCACGCCCCAACTTACGGACCCCATAGCAGCCAAAGTAAGTACAATTTCGACTTTTTTTTTACATACCCATACTGAGGGAAGGGTTTTTGACACTTTAAAAAGAAAAAAGAATTTTTTCCAGATAATTTATTTCCTGCGCACTGCGGGGGTGTCACATTTGGAGGCAACGCAGTTAAGGGGTTAAGAAGCACATCAACAAACTGGAAAAGGTGCAAAGACATGCTACTAAGTGGCTCCCAGAACTGAAGGGTAAGAGCTACGAGGAGAGGTTAGAAGCATTAAACATGCCAAAACTAGAAGACAGAAGAAAAAGAGGTGATATGATCACTACATACAAAATAGTAACAGGAATTGATAAAATCAACAGGGAAGATTTCCTGAGACCTGGCACTTCAAGAACAAGAGGTCATAGATTTAAACTAGCTAAACACAGATGCCGAAGAAATATAAGAAAATTCACCTTCGCAAATAGAGTGGTAGACGGTTGGAACAAGTTAAGTGAGAAGGTGGTGGAGGAGGCCAAGACCATCAGTAGTTTCAAAGCGTTATATGACAAAGAGTGCTGGGAAGACGGGACACCACGAGCGTAGCTCTCATCCTGTAACTACACTTAGGTAATTACTTAGGTAATTACACACACACACATGGGCACCACACACACATACACGGGCACCACACACACACACACCGCACACACACACGGGCACCGCACACACACACGGGCACCGCACACACACACGGGCACCACACACACACACGGGCACCACACACACTCAAAAGGTGACACCCCTAGGGTCAACACTTGCAGCAGAGGAGCTCCAGCATATTTCAACAATCCTAAGTATTGTAGTACAGGTTGATGGTAGTGAGTGGTGTCCCAGAGAACATAAAGGTATAGTGCTCTTGAAAAATAGGTGAGATAACAGGAAAGTGCTAAGGGAAGTGAAAAATCGGATGAGAAAAAGTTGCCCTAGTGTTTACAGTGCAGAGAAGAACATTCAAGATGGCCACTGGCAAGGGGAAAAACAAAACAGAGCTTGATTTTGAGGGATTCAATGAAGAAAGCATTGATATTAGTAGTCTACATAACAAGTTGGTAAATTTAGATACTATAGTGAACTCTCATGTAGAAATAATTAGTAAATTGAAAGAAAGTAATGACTATTTGAATAGCAAAGTTTTATGTCTTGAGGGTTTAGTGAAAGACTTGCGCAAGGATAAGAATCAATTGGAAACAAATTGCAAAGCCATGGAAGAAGAAAATAAACTCTTAAAAATAGCTTTGGAAGAAGTTAAAGTAAATTTAAACATAAATGACTACAATAGGTTAGGCAAGGAAATTCAACAGGAGAAACAGCTTTTGTCAGCACAGATGGAGGAAGTTACACAGGGAATAGAACAGTGCAAGAAAGATATGCAACTCACTTATGCACAAGTGGCCAAGGAGAAGGAAAAAATAGAAGAAGCAGTAAAGGAAGTCAAACACTGCAGCAACCAAGATAAAACAAACATTAGGCTAGAAGTGAGGAAAGAATTGGCATCTAACCCGAAGTTGGTGCAAAACACAGTTGATCGGAGTAAGTCCCTGATCATTTTTGGCTGCAAAGAAAAGGCGATAACATCTAGGTCAGAAAGAGCTGTAGAAGAAGCTAAAGTAGTAGATAAAATTGTTGGCCTCGTGGAAGGTCTTACAAACAGAGAGAATGTGTGCGACTACAGGAGAATAGGCAGGTACGTAAAAGGGAAAGATCGACCTTTGAGGATCACCCTAAACGGTGCCAAACAGATGGAAGAAGTACTAAGGAATGCTAGGAAATTGCAAAGGGATGAGGATGGGAAAGGGTGGTCGTTAAGACGAGATCTTTCAAAAGAAGATAGAGAGAAGCTGAAACTGAACCTTGCCGAGGCAAAACATTTAAATGAGAGCAGGAATGAAGAAGAAATAAATTCTTTTTTCTACAAAGTGATAGGGGTAGGCAAACCAGTAAAGTGGTACATAAAGGCAAACCAACAAAATCAATAGAGAGAGGGGGAGTGAAGAATAAGGAGAGGGGGAACAAGTTCCTGAAGATTGCATACACCAACATAGATGGAGTGAGATCGAAGATACTGGAGTTAAGTGATGTAATACAGCTGCAGACACCAGACATTGTTGCACTCACGGAGACAAAACTTGAAGATGTAATTTTAAACGAGGTCATATTCCCAAGGGGCTACTCAATATGGAGACGGGACAGAAAAATTAGGAAAGGCGGTGGCGTTGCTGTGCTGGTAAAAGAACACCTAAAGGTGAAGGAAATAATGACTGCCAATCCACAAGAAGTTGACATAATAGCACTAGAGATCTGCTATGAGGATGATAAACTAATGATGATAAATGCATATAGTCCACCGCCAAGCAGCACATGGTCAAAGGAGGAGCTAGATAGTAAACGTGAAGGTCTTATAACAATAATGAGAGAGATTATAGCGAGAGCGGATAACGATAGATCACGACTGTTGATAGTCGGTGACTTCAACTTGAAATCCATAGACTGGGAAGCATATGAAGCTAAAACAGAAGATTTTTGGACCTGTAAATTTGTAGACCTCATCCTGGAAACATTCTTGTATCAACATGTTAAACAAGCTACGAGGATGAGGGAAGGGGACGTTCCCTCCATGCTAGATTTGATATTTACCAGGAAGGAGGAAGAGATATTTGACATTCAGTACCTTCCTCCCTTGGGTAAAAGTGACCATGTCTTTTTGGGAATAAAGTATGCAATGCATTATAAGCTGGAAGAAAATAAGGAGGTTGAAGCAGTTGAAAAACCAGACTTCAGGAGAGGACATTATGGTGACCTTAGAAATTTTTTTAGTGAGTATAATTGGACAGACTTGATGCTAGGCAAGGAAGTGAATGAGATGTATGGCAAGTTTTGTGAAATATATGATAAAGGCACAAAAAAATTTATACCAAAACAGAGATGCAGAACTAGGAAACAGGATTGGTTCAATAGAAATTGCGAGAGGGCTAGAGACCGAAAGACACAAAAATGGAATCAATACAGGAAGAGGCCGAACCCCCAAACATACCAGCGATACAAAGATGCGAGAAACAACTACACGGCAGTGAGGAGAGAGGCAGAAAGAAATTTTGAAAAAGGGATTGCGGACAAATGTAAAACAGAACCAGGTCTATTCTATAAATTCATAAACAACAAATTGCAGGTAAAGGATAATATTCAGAGGTTGAAAATGGGAAATAGATTCACGGAAGATGAAAAGGAAATGTGTGAAACACTAAACGAAAAGTTCCAAAGTGTGTTTGTACAAAATGAAATCTTTAGGGAACCAGATACAATAAGAATTCCAGAGAACAACATAGAACACATAGAGGTGTCTAGAGACGAAGTGGAAAAAATGCTCAAGGAGCTCGGTAAGAACAAAGCAGCTGGCCCAGATGGCGTTTCACCATGGGTTCTGAGAGAATGTGCATCTGAGCTCAGCATTCCACTTCACCTGATCTTTCAGGCATCCCTGTGTACAGGAATCGTAGCAGACGGGTGGAAACAGGCTAACATAGTTCCAATCTACAAAAGTGGCAGCAGGGAAGACCCCCTCAATTATAGACCTGTATCATTGACAAGTGTAATAGTGAAAGTATTGGAAAAACTAATAAAAACTAAATGGGTAGAACACCTAGAGAGAAATGATATAATATCAGACAGACAGTATGGTTTTCGATCTGGAAGATCCTGTGTATCGAATTTACTCAGTTTCTATGATCGAGCCACAGAGATCTTACAGGAAAGAGATGGTTGGGTTGACTGCATCTATCTGGACCTAAAAAAGGCTTTCGACAGAGTTCCACATAAGAGGTTGTTCTGGAAACTGGAAAATATTGGAGGGGTGACAGGTAAGCTTCTATCATGGATGAAAAATTCTCTGACTGATAGAAAAATGAGGGCAGTAATCAGAGGCAATGTATCAGAATGGAGAAATGTCACAAGTGGAGTACCACAGGGTTCAGTTCTTGCACCAGTGATGTTTATTGTGTACATAAATGATCTACCAGTTGGTATACAGAATTATATGAACATGTTTGCTGATGATGCTAAGATAATAGGAAGGATAAGAAATTTAGATGACTGTCATGCCCTTCAAGAAGACCTGGACAAAATAAGTATATGGAGCACAACTTGGCAAATGGAATTTAATGTTAATAAATGTCATGTTATGGAATGTGGAATAGGAGAACATAGACCCCACACAACCTATATATTATGTGAGAAATCTTTAAAGAATTCTGATAAAGAAAGAGATCTAGGAGTGGTTCTAGATAGAAAACTATCACCTGAGGACCACATAAAGAATATTGTGCAAGGAGCCTATGCTATGCTTTCTAACTTCAGAATTGCATTTAAATACATGGATGGCGATATACTAAAGAAATTGTTCATGACTTTTGTTAGGCCAAAGCTAGAATATGCAGCTGTTGTGTGGTGCCCATATCTTAAGAAGCACATCAACAAACTGGAAAAGGTGCAAAGACATGCTACTAAGTGGCTCCCAGAACTGAAGGGCAAGAGCTACGAGGAGAGGTTAGAAGCATTAAATATGCCAAAACTAGAAGACAGAAGAAAAAGAGGTGATATGATCACTACATACAAAATAGTTACAGGAATTGATAAAATCGACAGGGAAGACTTCCTGAGACCTGGAATTTCAAGAACAAGAGGTCATAGATTTAAACTAGCTAAACACAGATGCCGAAGAAATATAAGAAAATTCACCTTCGCAAATAGAGTGGTAGACGGTTGGAACAAGTTAAGTGAGAAGGTGGTGGAGGCCAAGACCGTCAGTAGTTTCAAAGCGTTATATGACAAAGAGTGCTGGGAAGACGGGACACCACGAGCGTAGCTCTCATCCTGTAACTACACTTAGGTAATTACACTTAGGTAATTACACACACACTTTAAGTAAGAGAGGGCTGGGCGGACTGCATTTTCTTGGATTGTCGGAAATCCTTTGACACAGTACCGCATAAGAGGCTGGTACATAAGCTGGAGAGACAGGCAGGTGTAGCTGGTAAGGTGCTCCAGTGGATAAGGGAGTACCTAAGCAATAGGAAGCAGAGTTACGGTGAGGGGTGAGACCTCCGATTGGCGTGAAGTCACCAGTGGAGTCCCACAGGGCTCTGTACTCGGTCCTATCTTGTTTCTGATATATGTAAATGATCTCCCGGAGGGTATCGATTCATTTATCTCAATGTTTGCGGACGATGCCAAAATTATGAGAAGGATTAAAACAGAAGAGGACTGTTTGAGGCTTCAAGAAGACCTAGACAAGCTGAAGGAATGGCCGAACAAATGGTTGTTAGAGTTTAACCCAACCAAATGTAATGTAATGAAGATAGGTGTAGGGATCAGGAGGCCAGGAAGTGATGGAAGTGATGTGGATGCAGGATGCATTAGGAAGTGATGTGGTGGAGGCTGACTCCATACACAGTTTCAAGTGTAGATATGATTAATCACACAAAGAAATTGTCCAAATCTTCCACTTTCATGTTTAGTACTACCAATACTCAGCATGTCCTTATACTGCTTTTTTTAGGATTTCACTCATTTCTTTGCCATCCTCAGTGTATGAACCTTCACTAATACGAATAGGTCCAATACTGGCAATGGTTTTTGCTTTTGATTTAGCATACCTTGAGGTTACCTTGAGGTGCTTCCGGGGCTCAGCGTCCCCGCGGCCCGATCGTCGACCAGGCCTCCTGGTTGCTGGACTGATCAACCAGGCTGTTAGACGCGGCTGCTCGCAGCCTGACGTATGAGTCACAGCCTGGTTGATCAGGTATCAGCATATGTGAAGAAATATTTTGGGTTTTTCTTTATTTCTTGAATTGCTTTCTGTTCTAGTTGCCATTCTTCAGTCTGATAGGAATGCTTCGGTCTCTGGTCGATTTCTTCAATCTCCCTGTTTAAATTATTTCTTCTTTGTATGGAGAGTTGTGTCTGCTTAAGCATTTCCGATAATTTCTTCCTTCTTTTGTAATACCGTCTGCATTCTCTTTCAACATTGGATCTCTTTCTGGCTTTCCTCAAAGGAACATATTCAGACAGACTTCATATGCTTCAGAAGTCAGTTTTTCTACTCCTTGTGTAGGATTTATATTTCTTAGAACATTTTCCCTTTAAATGTTTGTAAGTTCTCTGTTTAGTTTCTCCCAGTCTATCTTTTTATTATTAAAATTGAATTTATTGAATAATCCTTCTCGCTTGTTGTTTCTCTTGGGCCTACTACTACCGTTATTAACCCTTAAACTGCGCGTGGCGTATATATACGCCATGAGTAACATGTCCAACTGTGCGCATTGCGTAAATATATCCTATAGGATGCCAGGCACGATTCAAATGGCCCGCGGCTACACGGGGTTCACATTAGCTTCCTCAGGGATCTTGTAAACAGACATGTTTAAAAAAAAATTGTGGGCAATATTCTCCGGTGTGAGAGCCACAGTACTGTTGGAGCAACCGACGCTGGCGCATGCAGCATGAGCGAACAGGATTGCTGTTCAGCTTGTGACCACAGCACCGCCAAAAAAATGTCAAAATAAATATATAACTGCTATTATTTAGCGATGACAGTATTACAGATGACCCCTGACCATGATAAAAATGTCCAGGGTTGTGATAATAGCAGGATTGTTGTGATAATTAGCGCTGTAGGAGGAGTAATGCTGAGGGACGGAGGGAGAAAGCATTGTTTACCGACTGTGTGGCCACCTGTGTGAACTTGAATGAGTGAGGGAGGCAGCCGCCAGCTGACTGTGTGTAGCGACATCTCTTAGTGCCTGAACTAACTATATCAGCTTAGTTGTACAGTTGTGGTGAACAAAACATGTAGATACTTATATATAACATCTGTATAAAGTGAATAAAATAAAAAACAGGATGGTGGGAGGAGAAAGTGGGCGAGTGAAGCATTGTTGAGGGAGTGACAACGAGAGGCTGGCTGGTGTGTGGCGGTCACTCCTCGTTGCTTTTCGATTCACAATACCAACTTAGTGGTTCGTTATGGTGAACAAAACATGCAGATACTTATATATAACCTGTGTTTAGAGTGTAATAACAGCAAAACTATTTGTTTATTGTTTTATGAACATAATAATTGAATTACTAATATGCACACCATACTTTTGAGTATAGCGATGATTCACCCCTTTTATTATATAATTATATCACAATACACACTATTGAATAATATTACTGCAAAAAAAAAAATAAGAATGCCTGACTGAGAGTCAGGGCCTGACTTTCCTGAAAGACTTCCAGAAAATTTTCCAGTTTTCTTGAAGACTCCCACTTTTATTCCGGCAATGTTTGTTATACTTGCTCGGGGGATACTGACTGAACAACTGTTGACCTCTCATGTTCATACAGTGTTATCTGGTTGTGCCTATGACACCTCTACTCTTCAATGGCTCTAACCCGCTCCACACACTCACTATATTCTCCATTACCCAGTGCCCACTCCTGCTCAACTGTGCCAACACAGTGCCCACTCCTGCTCAACTGTGCCAACACAGTGCCCACTCCTGCTCAACTGTGCCAACACAGTGCCCACTCCTGCTCAACTGTGCCAACACAGTGCCCACTCCTGCTCAACTGTGCCAACACAGTGCCCACTCCAGCTCAACTGTGCCAACACAGTGCCCACTCCTGCTCAACTGTGCCAACACAGTGCCCACTCCAGCTCAACTGTGCCAACACAGTGTACCTGCTGTGTACCCCAGATGACACCCAAGGTACCTGCTGTGTACCCCAGATGACACCCAAGGTACCTGCTGTGTACCCCAGATGACACCCAAGGACCTGCTGTGTACCCCAGATGACACCCAAGATACCTGCTGTGTACCCCAGATGACACCCAAGGTACCTGCTGTGTACCCCAGATGACACCCAAGGTACCTGCTGTGTACCCCAGATGACACCCAAGGTACCTGCTGTGTACCCCAGATGACACCCAAGGACCTGCTGTGTACCCCAGATGACACCCAAGATACCTGCTGTGTACCCCAGATGACACCCAAGGTACCTGCTGTGTACCCCAGATGACACCCAAGGACCTGCTGTGTACCCCAGATGACACCCAAGGTACCTGCTGTGTACCCCAGATGACACCCAAGGTACCTGCTGTGTACCCCAGATGACACCCAAGGACCTGCTGTGTACCCCAGATGACACCCAAGGTACCTGCTGTGTACCCCAGATGACACCCAAGGTACCTGCTGTGTACCCCAGATGACACCCAAGGACCTGCTGTGTACCCCAGATAGCACCCACGACACTTGCTGTGGCTGGGGGATCAAAGACCCTGCGGCCCAGTCTTCGACCTGGCCTCCCTGGGCCTGGTCGAAGTCAACTAGACTCCGGTCAACCAGAACGCGGCTGCTAGCAGCCTGACACATGAATCACAGCCTGGTTGATCAGGTATCCTTTGGAGGTGTTTATTGAGTTCTCTCTCGAACACTGTGAGGGGTCGGCCAGTTATGTCCCTTATGTGAAGTGGAAGCGTGTTGAACAGTCTCGGGCCTCTGATGTTGATAGTTCTCTCTCGAACACTGTGAGGGGTCGGCCAGGTATGCCCCTTATGTGTAGTGGAAGCGTGTTGAACAGTCTCGGGCCTCTGATGTTGATAGTTCTCTCTCAGAGTACCTATTGCACCTTTGCTGTTCAACAGGGGTATTCTGCACATCCTGCCATGCCTTCTGGTCTCATGTGGTGTTATTTCTGTGTGCAGGTCTGGGACCAGCCCCTCTACTATTTTCCACGTGTAAATTATTATCTCTCTCTCCCACCTGCGCTCAAGAGAATACAGATTTAGGCATTTTAGTTGGTCCCAATAGTTTTAGATGTTTTACCAAGTGGATTCTAGCAGTAAAGGATCTGTGCACATACTCATGTCAGCATTTTCTCTGGCTCTGAATGGGGCTGTTAATGTGCAGCAATATTCCATCATAGAGAGCACAAGTGTCTTGAAAAGTGTCATTGGTATTGCATCCCTTGTTCGGAAGGTCCTTGTTATCCAACCTGTCATTTTTCTTGCAGTCATGAGAGCTACTTTATTGTGTTCTGTAAAGGTAAGGCCTTCTGACATGATTACTACTAGATCCTTTACAATGGTGTTCATTCTATAGTGCAATTTGATTCAGTTTTATACCTGTATATGGTTCCCGTTCTTATATTTTCATTTTTTCCATAGAGCAGGAGCTTGAATTTATTTTCATTAAACGTCAAATTATCGTCCGTGAACCATTGAAAGAGCAGATGTACATCAGACTGGAGGTCTACCGTGTCACCTATATTGTCTACTCACATGAACATTCTAATGTCACCTGCAATTGATGATACAGTACTCATACAGTTTGCATCATTGTCTATTTCTGATATGAGGATGAGCAAAAGTACCGGAGAAAGTACAGTACCCAGGGGGGGGGGGGTGCAGACTTTTTTCCTGTGGATGATCCGGATTTTACTTTGCCGACTATTACACTCTGCGTTACAATGTTAAATATCCATATCCCTAACTTAGCCAGTAATTCTTTTTGAGTGCACCTTGTGCACAATAATACCGTAGTCACATTTGTCAAAAGCTATTGCAAGCTGTGTGTGAATTATATCTTTATTTTGCTTGTCTTTCATGGGACATAGGGCCATGTCATAGTGAATCAGCAATTGTGAGAGGGAGGAAAGCCCTGTTCTAAACCCGTGTTGCCCAGGGTTATGTACACGTTGTGATTGCATGTGCTTTGTAATCTTACTGTTATTTGTAGTCTTGGGCGTCATCCCAGATGACACCCAAGACACCTCGACTAAGTAACAATACCAACAATTAAGGGGGCGTTACCTCTGGAAAAATGAAAGTTGTTCAGTGTCAACCAATATTTTTTGACTAGTTGTATATGAAAAGGGCTGCAATTGTTCCAAGTTTCAGTACTATAGCCTAAATAGTAAGGGAGACTTTTAATTTTTGAATTTTTGAAATTTTCAACAAATTTTACACATTTTTAAGTGTATATTTACAACCACACCTTTCAGATATAATCATTCTATGACACCTTTCTGACACATTAGCATATAATAAAGGATCTGTAGAAGGGGATTTTCCAAAACATCTTTAGTTTTCCTAATACAAATAGTCAAAGCTCCCCCCCAAATTATGTAAATATATCATGTTTATTGCTATTTATAAAATCAATAACTGAACTTAAAAAAAAATGCTTCCTTCAGATGTTGGAGACAAACTTTACATATAAGGTGTAACTTTCATGTAAATTGAATAAAAAATGTGAGATATTTGAACCTTTATGTTACTTGAAAATAAGTAACTAAAAAATAAAGTCTAAGGTGTTGCCATCTGTGACAAGGTTGACATCAACCAATTTCCTCCAAAATTAGCACCCTTACAGATAGGCTTACATGCAGTCAGGTGTATAAGTTTCGTGCAAATCGCCCAATAAACAAGAAGTAAAAAAAAATGTCAAACTAATTATAATTTGTTTTTAATATACTGTATGCTATTGTGATAGCTAAGAGTCATAGACATGATTTCACTTGACACTTTTCTTTCATAATTGTTTTTGACCATTTTGGAAAATTTTTGACACAATTCAATATTTTTTTCTCCCTTCCTATTTATGCTACGATGCTGAGACTTGGACCAGATGAAACCCTTTTCACATACAACTTGTCAAAAAAGTTTGATTGAAATCGAACGAGTTTTCATTTATTGCATATTTGGGGCAAATTTGAAAATAACGCCCCCTTAACACAACCGAAATACTGTGTAGATAAACAAATAGGGTGTTTAATTACTCCCAGTAACATTTACAAAATCCTGGAGACTAAATAAATATTGTGAAGTAATATACATTCTCTAAATAAAGAAAAAGTCCTACACACACACACACTAACAGCATATGTACCATATACAGTACAGCGCAACCTCTTAAATCCAGACCATCAAATATTAGAGTCCTTTATTATAAAACAGTAAATGTGCCTACTGAATTCTCCAAAATAAATTCAAAATTATAAAAAAAATCTGAATGCCAGATGCAGTCCTGCTTGATTCATCCTTGATGGACTGGGGAGTTGTTCTACTCCCCAAGTGTGACCTGTGAGTGTGAGGGGCAGGTGTTGTCCCGGTGAGTGTGAGGGGCAGGTGTTGTCCCGGTGAGTGTGAGGGGCAGGTGTTGTCCCGGTGAGTGTGAGGGGCAGGTGTTGTCCCGGTGAGTGTGAGGGGCAGGTGTTGTCCCGGTGAGTGTGAGGGGCAGGTGTTGTCCCGGTGAGTGTGAGGGGCAGGTGTTGTCCCGGTGAGTGTGAGGGGCAGGTGTTGTCCCGGTGAGTGTGAGGGGCAGGTGTTGTCCCGGTGAGTGTGAGGGGCAGGTGTTGTCCCGGTGAGTGTGAGGGGCAGGTGTTGTCCCGGTGAGTGTGAGGGGCAGGTGTTGTCCCGGTGAGTGTGAGGGGCAGGTGTTGTCCCGGTGAGTGTGAGGGGCAGGTGTTGTCCCGGTGAGTGTGAGGGGCAGGTGTTGTCCCGGTGAGTGTGAGGGGCAGGTGTTGTCCCGGTGAGTGAGGGGCAGGTGTTGTCCCGGTGAGTGAGGGGCAGGTGTTGTCCCGGTGAGTGAGGGGCAGGTGTTGTCCCGGTGAGTGAGGGGCAGGTGATGTCCCGGTGAGTGAGGGGCAGGTGCTGTCCCGGTGAGTGAGGGGCAGGTGATGTCCCGGTGAGTGAGGGGCAGGTGCTGTCCCGGTGAGTGAGGGGCAGGTGCTGTCCCGGTGAGTGAGGGGCAGGTGTTGTCCCAGTGAGTGAGGGGCAGGTGTTGTCCCGGTGTGTGAGGGCAGGTGTTGTCCCGGTGTGTGAGGGCAGGTGTTGTCCCAGTGTAAGGGCAGGTGTTGCCCCAGTGTAGGGCAGGTGTTATCCCAGTGTGTGAGGGCAGGTGTTATCCCAGTGTGTGAGGGCAGGTGTTGTCCAAGTGTGAGGGCAGATGTTGTCCCAGTGTGTGAGGGCAGGTGTTTGTACCGGGGCATGGTTCTGGGAGTTCTTCTACTCCCCAAGCCCAGCTCGGGGCCAGGCTTGACTTGCGAGAGCTTGGTCCAACAGGCTGTTGCTTGGAGCGGCCCGCAGGCCCACATATCCACTACAGCCTGGTCGCTCCGGCACTCCTTGAAGAAAACTGTTTGATTTTTTTCTGGAAGGATTCCACATTTTATCCGGATATTTTTTATGGTTGCTGGGAGGGTATTGAACAGCCGTTGACCTCTGATGTTCAGTGTTCTCTGAGCTTATAGTACCTCTACTCTTCACTGCCTCTATTCTGCATTTACTTCCATATCTGTTACTCCAGTATGTTGTTATTTTACTGTGCAAATTGGAGACCTGGTTCTCCAGTACCTTCCATATACAGTATATATTATTTGATCTCTCTCTCATCTCCTTTCCAGAGTACATTTGGAGAGCTTTAAGACTCTCCCACCAAATGTGGTGTTTTATTGTGTGTGCAGCTGTTCAAGGACTGGCCCTAAGACACAGAGCTTTCATCTATGCTTGCACTCGATTTTTTGTGATTGACTTTTACTCATTGTGTTCAGGTTGACAAAATTAATACCCATCGCCCTACTTTACCCGATATTCCTACTGGCATCATTTGTGGGTATTCACTACATCACATTTACCATGTGACTTTGTCAAGTCCGTGTGATGGCAGGTGTTACATGTGTTCTCCAGTGATGGCAGGTGTTACCTGTGTTCTCCAGTGATGGCAGGTGTTACCTGTGTTCTCCAGTGATGGCAGGTGTTACCTGTGTTCTCCAGTGATGGCAGGTATTACCCCGTGTTCTCCAGTGATGGCAGGTGTTACCCCGTGTTCTCCAGTGATGGCAGGTCTTACCTGTGTTCTCCAGTGATGGCAGGTATTACCCCGTGTTCTCCAGTGATGGCAGGTATTACCCCGTGTTCTCCAGTGATGGCAGGTGTTACCCCGTGTTCTCCAGTGATGGCAGGTATTACCCCGTGTTCTCCAGTGATGGCAGGTGTTACCCCGTGTTCTCCAGTGATGGCAGGTATTACCCCGTGTTCTCCAGTGATGGCAGGTATTACCCCGTGTTCTCCAGTGATGGCAGGTGTTACCCGTGTTCTCCAGTGATGGCAGGTATTACCCTGTGTTCTCCAGTGATGGCAGGTGTTACCTGTGTTCTCCAGTGATGGCAGGTGTTACCCGTGTTCTCCAGTGATGGCCGGTATTACCCCGTGTTCTCCAGTGATGGCAGGTGTTACCCTGTGTTCTCCAGTGATGGCAGGTGTTACCCGTGTTCTCCAGTGATGGCAGGTATTACCCTGTGTTCTCCAGTGATGGCAGGTGTTACCTGTGTTCTCCAGTGATGGCAGGTGTTACCCGTGTTCTCCAGTGATGGCCGGTATTACCCCGTGTTCTCCAGTGATGGCAGGTGTTACCCCGTGTTCTCCAGTGATGGCAGGTGTTACCCCGTGTTCTCCAGTGATGGCAGGTGTTACCCTGTGTTCTCCAGTGATGGCAGGTGTTACCCCGTGTTCTCCAGTGATGGCAGGTGTTACCCGTGTTCTCCAGTGATGGTAGGTGTTACCTGTGTTCTCCAGTGATGGCAGGTGTTACCCGTGTTCTCCAGTGATGGCAGGTGTTACCCGTGTTCTCCAGTTATGGCAGGTGTTACCTGTGTTCTCCAGTGATGGCAGGTGTTACCCGTGTTCTCCAGTGATGGCAGGTGTTACCCTGTGTTCTCCAGTGATGGCAGGTGTTACCCGTGTTCTCCAGTGATGGCAGGTGTTACCCGTGTTCTCCAGTGATGGCAGGTGTTACCTGTGTTCTCCAGTGTGATGGTAGGTGTTACCCTGTGTTCTCCAGTGATGGCAGGTGTTACCTGTGTTCTCCAGTGATGGCAGGTGTTACCTGTGTTCTCCAGTGTGATGGCAGGTGTTACCTGTGTTCCAGCAATATTTCTAATGCTTGCTGGGAGGGTATTGAACAGCCGTGGACCTCTGATGTTCAGTGTTCACTGATTGTGCCTATGGTACCTCTACTCCTCACTGGTTCTATTCTGCATTTCCTTCCGTACCTTTTGCTCCAGTATGTTGTTAATCTACTGTGTAAGTTTGGGATCTGGCCCTCCAGTACCTTCCATGTGTGTACTGCATAGTATTTGATACTGTACCTCTCTTATCTTTTTTCCAGCGAGTACACTTCGAGAGCATTGAGACGGTCACAATATAGGGGTTTGATCCCGTCAATGCATGCCGTATAGGTTCTCTGTAATTCCCTCTATTTCAGAACATACTACTGCTCTGAAGTGGAAAGTGAGTACTGAGCATTACTAAAAGATGGGTAGGCACCAGTGATTTATATACTATAGTATTAGCATTGCTGTGCGATCTCTAGATTTGAACGTTATCATAATCCATCCTATCATACTCCTGGCCTCCGACCCCGCTATATTTGCTCGATTATGCTCACTAAATGTCAGGTCATCAGACATCATAATTCCCGGATCTTTTACATGTTGCTTTCCTTCTATGAGTAGGGGTGATTGTGTCCTGTACTCTGTGTTTTGTTTAACTTCCTCGTTTACACCATACCTAAGTACCAGGAACTAATCACTTAAACATCATGTTATTTTCCGTTGCCCAATCGAAGACTTTATTAACCTAGACTTGCAGCTTTTCAATGTCCAGTATGCCTTTTCCCCAGGGCAAAGGAGATTTTCATGCTGATTTTTATATCTGCAAAGTATGACACAAAGCTGTGACTAGTATATTTGTCTATATAAAAGATCAGTGATGAGAAAGTGGTGCAAGGACTGTGCCCCGGGGTACAGAGCTTTTCACTGCACTTGGGCTTGACCTTCCATGATTGACTGTACTCTGCATTGTTTGAAAAAAATTTTTTGTAAATTCCAATGGCCCACTTTACACAATTCCAATGGCCCACTTATTCCTGTTGATCTCATTTTATGGATTATCATTCCATGGTCACACTTATCGAATGCCTTTGCAGAGCCCGTGTCTAAAACATCTGCCTTTTCCTTCCTAATGCTTATGTACTCCCTTAGTTGTACTCACCAAGTTGTGCTTGCACGGGTTGAACTTTGGCTCTTTGGTCCCACCTCAACTGTCAATCAACTGGTGTACAGATTCTGGAGCCTATTGCACTCTGTCAAATCTACATTTGAAATTGTATATGGAGTCTGCCTCTGCCATATCACTGCCTAATGCATTCCATTTGTTAACTACTCTGACGCTGAAGAAATTATTTCTAATGTCTCTGTGGCTGTAAATATAATTGATATCAAAACCAGCGTGGCAGATTTTGAAAGGGAAATTGACAACATGCCCATGCATTCAGCCTCGAGGCCAGACACATGGAATTCAATTTTTATAAAGAAATGCAAGATGCCAGTAGCACAGGCACCCAGTATAGTGTGGAGGAAGAGCTTGGACACGGGGAAGATACCAGATGTGCTTTTATCAGCAGAAATGGTTCCTCTACACAAGAGAGGGAGCAAACCATTGGCAAAGAATTATAGACCAGTTGCACTAACGTCCCACATAACAAAAGTATTTCAGAAAGTGATCAGGAGTCAGGTCACTAGTTTCATGGAGACCAATGACATTCACAACCCAGGCCAACATGGATTTAGAGCAGGAAGATCATACCTCTCATAGCTACTTGACCACTACGACAAAATCACTGAGGCATTAGAAGAAAAACAGAACGCAGATGTTGTAAACACAGACTTTGCAAAGGCATTCGATAAATGTGACCATGGAGTGATAGCACACAAAATGAGGTCAATGGGAATAACTGGTGAAGTAGGACACTGGATACTCAGTTTTTGGTTCAATAGAATACAAAGAGTAACAGTCAACAATATAAAAAAAAAAGAGTTCAAGTGCAGTTAAAAGCTCAGTACCTCGGGGCACAGTCCTTGCAACACTGCTTTTCCTTATTCTCGTATCAAGTATAGACACAAATAGAAGTCACAGTTTCGTATCATAATTTGCAGATGACACAAAAATCAGCATGAAAATTACCTCTGTTGAAGACATTGAAAAACTACAAGCAGATATTAATAGTTTTCAACTGGGCAGCAGACAACATGATGTTTAACAGTGATAAATTCCAGGTACTCAGGTACAGTAAAAATGAGGACCTTAAACATAATACAGGGTACAAAACACAATCAAATCTGCCTCATAGTAGGAAAACGGCATGTACTGTAAAGGATTTGGGAATAACGATGTCTCACGACCTACGTTTAGGGAGCATAACCAAGCAAATATTGCGTCAGCCAGAAAAATGATAGGATGGATTACGAGAATCGACTTGAGAATGGTCCAGGACGGACCAAAACGTCGTCGTCCCTTCAATTTCTAGTGTGTGGTCTGGTCAACATACTTCAGCCACGTTATTGTGACTCATCGCCTGCACATGGATTACGAGAATTTTCAAATCCAGGGATCCTATCGCAATGGTTGTACTCTTCAAATCACTTGTGCTGTCCCATCTTGAGTACTGCTGAGTACTCGCTTCCCCCTTCAGAGCAGGAGAGTGCTGAAATAAGAGGGAATACAGAGAACATATACGGCATACATAGACGAGATGAAGCACCTAAATTATTGGGATCGTCTCAAAGCTCTCCAAATATACTCATTAGAAACGAGACGAGAGAGAGATATCAAATAATATACACGTGAAAGATACTGTACTTGAGGGCCAGGTCCCAAATCGGCACAGTAAGACAACAACATACTGGAGTGAACAATATGGAAGAAAATGCAGAATAGAACCGGTGAAGAGCAGGGGTGCCATAGGCACAATCAGAGAACACTGTATAAACATCAGAGGTCCACGTTTGTCCAACATCCTCCAGCGAGCATAAGAAATATTGCCGGAACAACTGTGGACATCTTCAGGAGAAAATTTGATAGTTTTCTTCAAGGAGTGCCGGACCAACCTGGCTGTGGTGGGTATGTGGGCCTGCGGGCCGCTCCAAACAACAGGCTAGTGGACCAAACTCTCACAAGTCAAGCCTGGCTTAAGGCCGGGCTTGGGGAGTAGAAGAACTCCCAAAACACCATCAAGCAGGTATCAAGCAGGCTCATTTGTGTACAGTACTAAGTTTCCACCTGTCCCCCCCCTTGTCCGTGTTCCACCTGTGCTACATAGTTTGTCTTTGTCCACCCTGTCAATTCCCCTGAGAATTTTGTAGGTGGTTATGTCTTCCCTTACTCTTCCGTGTTCCAGGAACGTGAGGTTTAGCTCCCGTAGCCTTTTCTCATTGCTCTTAACTCTCAGTTCTGGGACTAGTCTGGTGCCGTACCTGGTGGCATACCTTCTGTGATTTTGGGTTAGTGGTTGAGTAACTGTGAAAGACAGCATCTTCCCACTCTACATGTTGACCTGGGTTCTGAAGTTCATTATTTTCCATAAAACTTGAGATTTGATCCCTAATAACTCTTTCAATTGCTTTTATTGTGTGTGATGTTAGTATAATTGGTCCAAAGTTTTTTGCCAATGCATGTGAAGCAGACCTATATCTGCTGATTCAAGTGCTGCTGGTATATCCCATGGTGGTAAAACCAGTGGTAGCAAGAGCAGTGGTAAGACCAGTGGTGGCAAGAGCAGTGGTGGCAAGAGCAGCGTTGGTAAGAGCAGCGGTGGCAAGACCAGCAGTGACAAGAGCAGCGGTGGCAAGAGCAGCGGTGACAAGAGCAGCGGTGGCAAGAGCAGTGGTGGCAAGACCAGCGGTGACAAGAGCAGCGGTGTCAAGAGGAGCGGTGTCAAGAGCAGCGGTGGCAAGAGCAGTGGTGGCAAGACCAGCAGTGACAAGAGCAGCGGTGGCAAGAGCAGTGGTGGCAAGACCAGCAGTGACAAGAGCAGCGGTGGCAAGAGCAGTGGTGGCAAGACCAGCAGTGACAAGAGCAGTGGTGGCAAGAGCAGTGGTGGCAAGACCAGCGGTGACAAGAGCAGCGGTGTCAAGAGGAGCGGTGTCAAGAGGAGCGGTGGCAAGAGCAGTGGTGGCTAGAGCAGTGGTGGCAAGACCAGTGGTGGCAAGAGTAGTAGTGGCAAGACCAGTGGTGGCAAGACCAGTGGTGGCAAGAGTAGTGGTGGCAAGAACAGTGGTGGCAAGAGCAGCAGTGGCAAGAGCAGCAGTGGCAAGAGCAACAGTGGCAAG
Source organism: Procambarus clarkii (assembly GCF_040958095.1). NCBI lineage: Eukaryota > Metazoa > Arthropoda > Malacostraca > Decapoda > Cambaridae > Procambarus > Procambarus clarkii. The sequence continues at coordinate 15,424,977 of NC_091199.1, read as the reverse complement.
AGCAACAGTGGCAAGACCAGCAGTGGCAAGAGCAGCAGTGGCAAGAGCAGCAGTGGCAAGAGCAACAGTGGCAAGAGCAGCAGTGGCAAGAGTGGCAAGAGCAACAGTGGCAAGACCAGCAGTGGCAAGAGCAACAGTGGCAAGAGCAACAGTGGCAAGAGCAACAGTGGCAAGACCAGCAGTGGCAAGAGCAACAGTGGCAAGACCAGCAGTGGCAAGAGCAACAGTGGCAAGACCAGCAGTGGCAAGAGCAAGTGGCAAGAGCAACAGTGGCAAGACCAGCAGTGGCAAGAGCAACAGTGGCAAGAGCAACAGTGGCAAGACCAGCAGTGGCAAGACCAGCAGTGGCAAGAGCAACAGTGGCAAGAGCAACAGTGGCAAGACCAGCAGTGGCAAGAGCAACAGTGGCAAGACCAGCAGTGGCAAGACCAGCAGTGGCAAGAGCAACAGTGGCAAGAGCAACAGTGGCAAGAGCAACAGTGGCAAGACCAGCAGTGGCAAGACCAGCAGTGGCAAGAGCAACAGTGGCAAGAGCAACAGTGGCAAGAGCAACAGTGGCAAGACCAGCAGTGGCAAGAGCAACAGTGGCAAGACCAGCAGTGGCAAGAGCAACAGTGGCAAGACCAGCAGTGGCAAGACCAGCAGTGGCAAGACCAGCAGTGGCAAGACCAGCAGTGGCAAGAGCAACAGTGGCAAGAGCAACAGTGGCAAGACCAGCAGTGGCAAGAGCAACAGTGGCAAGACCAGCAGTGGCAAGACCAGCAGTGGCAAGACCAGCAGTGGCAAGACCAGCAGTGGCAAGACCAGCAGTGGCAAGAGCAACAGTGGCAAGAGCAACAGTGGCAAGAGCAACAGTGGCAAGAGCAACAGTGGCAAGAGCAGCAGTGGCAAGACCAGCAGTGGCAAGACCAGCAGTGGCAAGAGCAACAGTGGCAAGAGCAGCAGTGGCAAGAGCAACAGTGGCAAGAGCAGCAGTGGCAAGAGCAACAGTGGCAAGACCAGCAGTGGCAAGAGCAACAGTGGCAAGAGCAACAGTGGCAAGAGCAACAGTGGCAAGAGCAACAGTGGCAAGAGCAGCAGTGGCAAGAGCAACAGTGGCAAGAGCAACAGTGGCAAGAGCAACAGTGGCAAGAGGAACAGTGGTAAGAGCAACAGTGGCAAGAGCAACAGTGGCAAGAGCAACAGTGGCAAGACCAGCAGTGGCAAGACCAGCAGTGGCAAGAGCAACAGTGGCAAGAGCAACAGTGGCAAGAGCAGCAGTGGCAAGACCAGCGGTGGCAAGAGCAACAGTGGCAAGAGCAACGGTGACAAGAGCAACAGTGGCAAGAGCAACGGTGGCAAGAGCAACAGTGGCAAGAGCAACAGTGGCAAGAGCAACGGTGACAAGATTATAGTAAAAGCAAGTTAAATCACAATTATTGGTACTGAGGGACTTCAACTTGAAAGCAATAGACTGGGAGGCCTACGAAGCAAGAATGGAGTCCTCTGGCTGAACTATGAATTCCGATCCCAACCTATATAAAAGTTACTCTTGTATAGAAAAATCTATTCTATCCATTGGTGTCATTCAAAACCAAATTGGGAATGACGTATATTGAGATGTTTTGCCTTGAAAGTTGGCTAAGTTTTGCACAAAAATTTGTTTTGGCCAACTTTCAAGTGGGCCACCTCTGGACATATAGATACAACAGAGTTGCTATTGCATCACTGCATAATATTGTGCTTGTTATACATTGTTGCAAAAGATCATGGTATTTAGATCATTTGCTGAGGAGTAAGTGGTCTCCAAATTGGGGTCCAAATCTCTTGCGACAAAATTTGGCAGTGATTTTAGCATGGATGGATAACTGAATGGCCACCATGCAGCTTTTTCGATTACACTACATTATTCTACACCAAAAGTTGTCCTGGTATGTCAAATTTCACACTCCTACAGGCAATAGAAGTTATTTAACAAAGGGTCAAATTTGGTCATTTTTGTGGAATTTACACATTAATGGGACGAGAGCCCATTGAATATGGACCTGTTGTTCAAGAACCAAAGCAGATTGAGCTCTAATATCTAATAAGAGCTCTAATAATATTGAGCTCAGTGACATTTGGGCCATCTTACTACAAAATTTCATGGCATTTGAAGAGGGTCGAATGGGAGCCATAGGTGATTTTTTGGTGATTTGAGATGGAATGACCCTACAGGAAAGAGGTGGTTGGGTAGACTGTGTCTATCTGGACCTAAAAAAGACTTTTGACAGAGTCCAACACAAGAAGCTGTTCTGGAAACTGAAACATGCTGGAGGGGCGACAAGGAGATTTCTGGCACAGATGAAAAATTTTCTAACTGACAGACAGATGATAGCAGTAATCACAGACAATGTATCTAACTTGAGGACTGTTACTAACGGAGTATCACATGGTTCAGTTCTTGCACCAGTAATGTTCATCATCTACATAAACGATCTACCAGAAGGAACACAGAATTACTGAATATGAACATGTTTGCAGATGATGCTAAGATACTGGGGAAGATACGAGATGCAGATGATTGTCATGCCCTTCAAATTGATCTAGATAAAATATGTGTCTGGAGAGTCAAGTGGCAAATGGAATTAATTCAACGTGAATAAATGCCACATTATGAAATATGGAATCAGAGAAAATAGACCACACACAACTTACAAATTATGTGGAAAGGAATTAAAGAACTCTAATAGTTCTTAAGAGACCAACGGGTGGTTTTGGATAGTCAGCTGCCACAAGAGGAACACACAAAGAACACTGTGAGGAGCATATGCGTCACTTTCCAACTTCAGACTTGCTTTGAATTATATGAATGGTGAAATACTACAAAAACTGTTCATGACTTTTGAGACATCAAAATTGTAATATACAGCAGTTGTATGGTGGCCATATCCCAAGAAGCACTTAAACTGGAAAAGGTGAAAAGGCATGCAACAAAATGGCTTTTGGAACTGAAAACAAGAGTTTATGAGGAGAGACTGGAAATGTTAAACATGCCAAAACTAGAAGATGGAGTGGAAAAAAAAAAGTTAACATAATCACCACTAACAAAATACTAACATGAATCAACCCAACTGACAAGGAGGAATGCCTGAAACCAAAACAACAACTTCACGCATAAGTGAACACAGATTCAGGGTAAGGAAACAAAGGTGACAAATTTTTTTTTAAGAACGTTTTCTTTTTGCAAACAGAGTGGTAGATAGTTGGAACAAGTAAAGCGAGAAGGTGGTCGAGGCCAAAACCGTCAGTAGTTTCCAAGCATTATACAACAGTGTACTGGACAGATGGGACACCACGAGCATAGCTCTCATCTTGTAACTGCACTTGTGCAATTACATTGTACTGTAATTACAATGTATACTAGTTCTGAACCCATATTTTGTAGCCTGTATTACCAGGTCCAGCCTAAATCCACTCAGTAAAACATCTAAATTACTGGGACCAACTAAAGAGCCTAAATCTGCACTCCTTTGAGCGCAGACGGGAGAGATACATAATAATTTACACGTGGAAAATAATTGAGGGGCTGGTCCCAAACCTGCACACAGAAATAACATCACATGAGACCAGAAGACATGGCAGGATGTGCAGAATACCCCCGTTGAAAAGCAGAGGTGCAACAGGTACTCTGAGAGAGAATTCTATCAACATCAGAGGCCCAAGACTGTTAGGTGCAACAGGTACTCTGAGAGAGAATTCTATCAACATCAGAGGCCCAAGACTGTTCAACACGCTTCCACTACACATAAGGGGCATAACTGGCAGACCCCTCACAGTGTTCAAGAGAGAACTGGATAAGCACCTCCAAAGGATACCTGATCAACCAGGCTGTGACTCATACGTCAGGCTGCGAGCAGCCACGTCCAACAGCCTGGTTGATCAGTCCAGCAACCAGGAGGACTGGTCGAAGACCGGGCCGCGGGGACGCTAAGCCCCGGAAGCACCTCAAGGTAAGGTACCCTACATACAGTGAACTGTGTGCATTTACCAGGTCCAGCCTCCACTACACACTGAACTACCTGCCAGCATGTACCGGGTCCAGCCTCCACTACACACTGAACTACCTGCCAGCATGTACCGGGTCCAGCCTCCACTACACACTGAACTACCTGCCACACTGAACTACCTGCCAGCATGTACCGGGTCCAGCCTCCACTACACACTGAACTACCTGCCAGCATGTACCGGGTCCATCAACTTAATGGGGTGAGAATAGCTTGAGCACCTAATCCCTTTGTGTGTATTTATATCTCAATAAACTTACAGTACTTGAATTTGAGGTCCGGCCTCCACTACACAAAGTGAACAAAAGAAATGTTTTGTATTTTTCTACCATTCTGTACAATATTTTCAAATTATAAGTATCTAGAACATAAACCACTATTTATCTTACTGCATTTCTTAATAAAATATATATAAACTTTCATCATTTCATGTGTGTTGTTTTAAATTTAGTTAGTCAAAAAGAAAATATATTAAAAAATCTGCATAATTTGCTGATGTGGATCGTGTGTGGAACAATACTATGTGGATTTAAGAGGTCAGACTGTACATAAACCTTAAGTCACATATTCTATTATATACAACACATCTATACTCAACAATACTTTTAAAACACATATGGCCACTAAAGGTGCTAAAACATATAGTATAATAATTACTAATCACCAAGTAGCAATTAAAGCTCATTAAAAAGTACGTAGGTACTGTTTGTATGTTTGAACACCTTGCGTGATGGCACCTTCAACACAGGTAAGCAATTCAACACTCACCAACTGTTGTTGCTGTCTCTGCTGCTGGGGCTGAGCAGCAGCCGCTACAGCTGCTGCCACCGCCCCAGACAGACCTTCCGCAAAGCCTGCAGAATTATTTTCACTTTCCCAAGGGGTCATTCCACTCTGAAAAAAAGAACACCAAATTCAGTAAGGGCGTCTCTACATATACAATTGGCATATAATTCTACTTCATAATGTTTCCTTATTTTTAGTGATAAAGACTCTCAGAATGCAGGAGATGAATGTTGTTCCAAATAGGCATTCATACCGGCCACTATACAGACCCAGCCATCGTACAGATGCAACGACTGTACAGACCCAGCCACTGTACAGACCCAGCCATCGTACAGATGCAACGACCGTACAGACCCAGCCACTGTACAGACCCAGCCATCGTACAGATGCAACGACTGTACAGACCCAGCCACTGTACAGACCCAGCCACCGTACAGATGCAACGACCGTACAGACCCAGCCACTGTACAGACCCAGCCACTATACAGACCCAGCCATCGTACAGATGCAACGACCGTACAGACCCAGCCACTGTACAGACCCAGCCATCGTACAGATGCAACGACCGTACAGACCCACCCACGGTACAGACCCAGCCATCGTACAGATGCAACGACCGTACAGACCCACCCACGGTACAGACCCAGCCACATTACAAACCCAGTTACCGCACAAACCCAGCCACCGTACAGACCTAGCCACTGTATAGACCCAGCCACATTACAGACCCAGCCACCATACTGACCCAGCCACTGTATAGACCCAGCCACATTACAGACCTAGCCACCGCACAGACCCAGCCACGGTACAGACCCAGCCACGGTACAGACCCAGCCACGGTACAGACCCAGCCACGGTACAGACCTAGCCACTGTACAGACCCAGCCACGGTACAGACCTAGCCACTGTACAGACCCAGCCACTGTACAGACCCAGCCACGGTACAGACCCAGCCACTGTACAGACCCAGCCACGGTACAGACCCAGCCACCGTACAGACCTAGCCACTGTATAAACCCTAGCCACGGTACAGACCCAGCCACGGTACAGACCCAGCCACATTACAGACCCAGCCACCGTACAGACCTAGCCACTGTATAGACCCAGCCACATTACAGACCCAGCCACTGCACAGACCCAGCCACTGTATAGACCCAGCCACATTACAGACCCAGCCACTGTATAGACCCAGCCACATTACAGACCCAGCCACTGTACAGACCTAGCCACTGTATAGACCCAGCCACGTTACAGACGCAGCCACTGTACAAACCTAGCCACCGTACAGACCCAGCCACGGTGCAGACCTAGCCACCGTTCACTGGTTCTTTCCTACATTTTCTTCTATATCGTTCACTCCAGTACGTTGTTATTTTACTGTGTAGATTTGGGGTACTTGGCCCTCCAGTATCTTCCAGGTGTATATTATTTGATATCTCTCTCGTCTTCTTTCTAGTGAGTACATTTGGAGGGCCTTGAGACGATCCCAATAATTTAGGTGCTTTATTGCATCTACGGCACGCATAGATGCAATAAAGCACCTAAATTATTGGGATCGTCTCAAGGCCCTCCAAATGTACTCACTAGAAAGAAGACGAGAGAGATATCAAATAATATACACCTGGAAGATACTGGAGGACCAAGTACCAAATCTACACAGTAAATAACAACGTACTGGAGTGAACGATATGGAAGAAAATGTAGAATAGAACCAGTGAAGAGCAGAGGTGCCATAAGCACAATCAGAGAACACTGTATAAACATCACAGGTCTGCGGTTGTTCAACGTCCTCCCAGCAAGCATAAGAAATATTGCCGGAACAACCGTGGACCTTTTCAAGAGGAAACTAGATTTATTCCTCCAAGTAGTGCCGGACCAACCGGGCTGTGGTGGGTATGTGGGCCTGCGGGCCGCTCCAAGCAACAGCCTGTTGGACCAAACTCTCACAAGTCAAGCCTGGCCTCGGGCCGGGCTTGGGGAGTAGAAGAACTCCCAGAACCCCATCAACCAGGTACAGACCCAGCCACCGTACAGACCTAGCCACCGTACAGACCCAGCCACGGTACAGACGCAGCCACTGTACAGACCTAGCCACCATACAGACCTAGCCACTGTACAGATGCAGCCACTGTACAGGCCTAGCCACCATACAGACCTAGCCACTGTACAGACCCAGCCATGGTACAGATGCAGCCACTGTACAGACCCAGCCACTGTACAGACCCAGCCACATTACAGACCCAGCCACGGTACAGACCCAGCCACATTACAGACCCAGCCACTGTACAGACCTAGCCACATTACATACCCAGCCACGGTACATACCCAGCCACTGTACAGACCCAGCCACTGTACAGACCCAGCCACGGTACAGACCCAGCCACGGTACAGACCCAGCCACGGTACAGACCCAGCCACCGCACAGACCTAGCCACTGTATAGACCCAGCCACATTACAGACCCAGCCACCGTACAGACCCAGCCACCGTACAGACCCAGCCACATTACAGACCTAGCCACCGCACAGACCCAGCCACTGTACAGACCCAGCCACGGTACAGACCCAGCCACTGTACAGACCCAGCCACCATACAGACCTAGCCACTGTATAGACCCAGCCACATTACAGACCCAGCCACATTACAGACCTAGCCACCGTACAGACCTAGCCACTGTATAGACCCAGCCACATTACAGACCTAGCCACTGTATAGACCCAGCCACATTACAGACCCAGCCACCGTACAGACCTAGCCACTGTACAGACCCAGCCACATTACAGACCCAGCCACCGTATAGACCCAGCCACATTACAGACCCAGCCACTGTACAGACCCTGCCACCGTACAGACCCAGCCACTGTACAGACCCAGCCACTGTACAGACCCAGCCACATTACAGACCTAGCCACCGTACAGACCTAGCCACTGTATAGACCCAGCCACATTACAGACCCAGCCACCGTATAGACCCAGCCACCGTATAGACCCAGCCACCGCACAGACCCAGCCACAGTACAGACCTAGCCACCGTATAGACCCAGCCACATTACAGACCCAGCCACCGCACAGACCCAGCCACGGTACAGACCTAGCCACTGTATAGACCAAGCCACGGTACAGACGCAGCCACTGTACAGACCTAGCCACCGTACAGACCTAGCCACTGTATAGACCCAGCCACGGTACAGACCTAGCTACTGTATAGACCCAGCCACTGTATAGACGCAGCCACCGTACAGACCTAGCCACCGTACAGACCTAGCCACTGTACAGATGCAGCCACAGTACAGACCCAGCCACTGTACAGACCCAGCCACTGTACAGACCCAGCCACTGTACAGACCCAGCCACTGTACAGACCTAGCCACTGTACAGACCCAGCCACTGTACAGACCCAGCCACCATACAGACCCAGCCACCATACAGACCCAGCCACCGTACAGACCCAGCCACTGTACAGACCCAGCCACTGTACAGACCTAACCACTGTACAGACCCAGCCACTGTACAGACCTAGCCACTGTACAGACCCAGCCACTGTACAGACCCAGCCACTGTACAGACCCAGCCACTGTACAGACCCAGCCACTGTACAGATGCAGCCACAGTACAGACCTAGCCACTGTACAGACCTAGCCACTGTATAGACCCAGCCACGGTACAGACCCAGCCACAGTACAGACCCAGCCACTGAACAGACCCAGCCACTGTACAGACCCAGCCACTGTACAGATGCAGCCACAGTACAGACCTAGCCACTGTACAGACCCAGCCACTGTACAGACCCAGCCACCGTACAGACGCAGCCACTGTACAGACCCAGCCACTGTACAGACCCAGCCACTGTACAGACCTAGCCACTGTACAGACCCAGCCATATTACAGACCTAGCCACTGTACAGACCCAGCCACTGTACAGACCTAGCCACTGTACAGACCCAGCCATATTACAGACGCAGCCACTGTACAGACCCAGCCACTGTACAGACCCAGCCACTGTACAGACCTAGCCACTGTACAGACCCAGCCACATTACAGACCCAGTCACCGCACAGACCCAGCCACTGTACAGACGCAGCCACTGTACAGACGCAGCCACTGTACAGACCCAGCCATATTACAGACGCAGCCACTGTACAGACCCAGCCACTGTACAGACCCAGCCACTGTACAGACGCAGCCACTGTACAGACCCAGCCACTGTACAGACGCAGCCACATTACAGACGCAGCCACTGTACAGACCTAGCCACTGTACAGACCCAGCCATATTACAGACGCAGCCACTGTACAGACCCAGCCACTGTACAGACCCAGCCACTGTACAGACCCAGCCACTGTACAGACCCAGCCACTGTACAGACCTAGCCACTGTACAGACCCAGCCACTGTACAGACCCAGCCACTGTACAGACCCAGCCACTGTACAGACCCAGCCACTGTACAGATGCAGCCACAGTACAGACCTAGCCACTGTACAGACCCAGCCACTGTACAGACGCAGCCACTGTACAGACCCAGTCACTGTACAGACCCAGCCACATTACAGACGCAGCCACTGTACAGACCCAACCACATTACAGACCCAGCCACTGTACAGACGGCATGGGTTCAAATCCTGGCCGGGTCAAATAGACGTCTTGGTGTTCTATGGCTTGCACGTTCATGCAGCTTTCTCACATGTGTAAAACTCAGCGCGGCCCGAGCATGTGCCAGAATTTGATGAAAAACTGTATCAAAATGGATCCATGAGTCGTTGGGGGTTGATCAGTCGTGGAACTTAGTTAATAAGCACCAGGACTGACCAATCCTTATAGATAATCATTGGTGCGGTGGTCACGGTACTGTGTACGTTTAGAGGCGATTTTGGACGGCATGGGATTGAATCCTGGCCGAATCAAACATAGTCCTTAGTGATCTATGGCTTGCACATTCACGCAGCTTGCTCATATACGTATCTGTACGTTATGTTCACCATAACAAACCACTAAGGTGGTATGATGAGACAAAAACAGCAACCAGTGACTGCCACACCAGCCAGTCAACGCTCTCACCTTCTCTCCCTCTCTAACACCTCACTCGCCAACATTCCTCCTCACACCATACTGTTTTTGCTTTTATTCACTATATATGGACATTATATATAAGCATCTATATGTTTTGTTCACCATACCTGTACAACTAAGCCGGAATGGTGACCCAAAGAGCATAGTGGCTGATGCCACATAGGAAGCTGACGCTACCCTCCCTCCCTCCTTCGATCAAGGCCACACATGCACTAACATTCCTCCCCAACCATACTGTTTGTGGTGTTATTACACGATATACACATTTATATATAAGTATCTACATGTGTTATTTACCATAACTGTACAAGTAAGCTGGTATGGTTCCCAAAGAGCATAGTGGTCACCTTACACAGCTTGCCAAGCCATGCAGATGATGCCACCTCCCTCACAAAGATGGTTCCTTCCAATATACTCCTTTTTGCTGTTATTACACTAATACACACATAATATACAGGTATTTACATTTGTGTTCACCATAGAGAACCAGTGAGCTGGTATGGTGAGTGCAGACAATAACTGGTGGCCACACAGTCAGCAGACAATGCTACTGCCCTCCCTCCCTTCCTCAGCATTACTCCTCCCACAATACTATGCACATCGCTAATTCTCACCACAATCCTGCTATTATCAGAATCCTGGTCAATGTATCCTGTAAATGAATCATTTTCCACAAGTTTATTTTGTAAAGGAACATGAGAAGTCATTTGATGATTCTCAGATGAACGAAATAATGGTTGTAATTGCCTAAGTGTAGTTACAGGATGAGAGCTACGCTCGTAGTGTCCCGTCTTCCCAGCACACTTTATCGTACAATGCTTTGAAACTACTGACGGTCTTGGCCTCCACCACCACCTCACCTAACTTGTTCCAACCGTCTACCACTCTGCGAAAGTGAATTTTCTTACATTTCTTCAGCATCTGTGTTTAGCAAGTTTAAATCTATGACCTTTTGTTCTTGAAGTTCCAGGTCTCGGGAAATCTTCCCTATCGATTTTATCAATTCCTATTACTATTTTGTATGTAGTGATCATATCACCTCTTTTTCTTCTGCCTTCTAGTTTTGGCATATTTAATGCCTCTAATCTCTCCTCGTAGCTCTTGCCCTTCAGTTCTGGGAGCCACTTAGTAGCATGTCTTTACACCTTTTCCAGTTTGTTGATGTGCTTCTTAAGATATGGGCACCACACAACCGCTGCATATTCTAGCTTTGGCCTAACAAAAGTCGTGAACAATTTCTTTAGTATATCGCCATCCATGTATTTAAAAGCAATTCTGAAGTTAGAAAGCGTGGCTTAGGCTCCTCGCACAATATTCTTTATGTGGTCCTCAGATGATAGTTTTCTTTCTAGAACGACCCCTAGATCTCTTTCTTTATCAGAATTCTTTAAAGATTTCTCACATAATTTATAGGTTGTGTGGGGTCTATGTTCTCCTATTCCACATTCCATAACATGACATTTATTAACATTAAATTCCATTTGCCAAGTGGTGCTCCATATACTTATTTTGTCCAGGTCATCTTGAAGGGCATGACAATCATCTAAGTTTCTTATCCTTCCTATTATCTTAGCATCATCAGCAAACATGTTCATATAATTCTGTATACCAACTGGTAGATCATTTATGTACACAATAAACATCACTGGTGCAAGAACTGAACCCTGTGGTACTCCACTTGTGACATTTCTCCAGTCCGATACATTGCTTCTGATTACTGCCCTCATTTTTGTATCAGTCAGAAAATTTTTCATCCATGTTAGAAGCTTACCTGTCACCCCTCCAATATTTTCCCGTTTCCAGAACAACCTTTTATGTGGAACTCTGTCGAAAGCCTTTTTAGGTCCAGATAGATGCAGTCAACACAACCATCTCTTTCCTGTAAAATCTCTGTGGCTCGATCATAGAAATTGAGTAAATTTGATACACAGGATCTTACAGATCGAAAACCATACTGTCTGTCTGATATTACAGTAGTACCTCAGCTTATGAGTGCCCCTGGTTACGAGTTTTTTGGGTTACAAGCAGGATATGCTTGGAAAATTTGTATCGGGATACGAGGGATGCCTCAGGACACGAGGGTGTTTATACGCATACGGGCCGACCTAGCATGTGGTGGCATGGCGATCGCCGCTCAGTTTACCAGTGCCTCGCGCCCAGTGACTATCCCGGCTGAATTCTTCAGAAGGATTTACCATTTATTTTCAGAGTTTTTGCTATTTGAGCATAAAATTTGTTTTTATATACAGTATATCGCAATGGGTCCCAAGAAAGCCAGTGGTAAGGTTCAAGGCAAGAAATCGCATGTGAGGATGACAATAGAGGAAAAGCAAGAGATCATTCGGAAGCATGAAAATGGTGCACGTGTTGTTGAACTTTGTAGGCAGTACAACAAAACCACGTCAACGATATGCACTATACTTGCAAGAAAGGGGACATAATGAGTGTTAAAGTGGCAAAAGGCATATCAACAATCACGAAACAAAGACCACAAATACTTGAGGAAGTGGAAAATTGTTATTAATTTGGATACACAACAAGGAGTTAGTGGGTGATAGTGTTTAAGAGGCCATCATTTGTGAGAAAGCCAGGGTATTGCACGAAGACCTTGTAAAGAAAACCCCTGGAACGAGTGCAGATACGAAAGACTTTAAGGCAAGCAGGGAATGGTTTGAGAAATTTAGAAAAAGAAGTGGTATTCATAGTGTTGTGAGGCATAAGAAGGCTGCCAGCTCAGACAAACCAGTGGGTGAGAGATTTATTGAAGAATTTAAAGAGTTTGCAGAGGCTGAGGGATACCTACCGCAACAAGTGTTTAATTGTGATGAGACAGGACTGCTCTGGAAAAGATTGCCTAAGAGGACATACATTTTACCAAGGAGGAAAAATCAATGCCTGGACATGAGCCTATGAAAGATAGGTTTACGCATTTGAACACAGCACAAGCTGTGTTCAAATGCGAGTGGTGATTTGAAAATTAAACCCTTGCTAGTGTATCATTCTGAAAATCCAAGGGTTTTCAAACAGTATAAAGTGCAGAAAAACCAAATGTGTGTGATGTGGAAGGCTAATAATAAGGCATAGGTGACTTGGATTTTTTTTTTCGGAGTGGGTGAATGAAGTGGTGCGCCCTGCCATAGAAAAATATCTGCAGGAGAAACATTTGCCACTCAAGGCCCTGCTTCTCCTCCTCATCCTCCAGGCTTGGAAGATGAATTGTTGCACAGATAACAGTAAATTTCTCACAGTAAAGTTCCTTCCTCCTAACACCACTCCTCTAACTCAGCCTATGGACCAGAAAACCAAAGCCAATTTTAAGAAATTTTATGAAAGGCCACTTTTCCGGAAATGTTTTAAAGTGACTGAAGCCACAAAACTCGCTCTCAAAAAGTTCTGGAAGCACCATTTTAACATTTGTAGTGTTTTAAAACTCATTGACAAAGCCTGGCAATAAGTGACTCAAAGAACCCCCTGATCTCTGGCTGGAGAAAATTGTGGCCTGAATGTGTGACAGAACTAGACTTTGAGGGGTTTGAGCCTGTAAATGATGCGCCTATTGTTGAGGAAATTGCTACTCTGGGCCGGCAAATGAGCTTGGAATTGGATGGTGATGATGTGGAGGAGTTGGTGGAAGAACACAACGAAGAACTGACCACCGAAGAACTCCAAGCCCTTCAAAAGGAACAGCAAGAAGACACAGCTGAGGATGTTTCTCCAGTGGAGGAGGATGAGGCAGTAGCGAATGTCCCCTCTGCAACCATTAACACTTTGATGCTCTAGGCGTACATGCGCCACACTACCCCAGGTGGGTTTGGGCATTCCGCGGGAGCGCTGGGTAACTCTGAAAATTTCAGTGTATAATCTTTTCAACTTTGTTACCTCAATTCTCGTCCTAGGTTTTTCAATTTGGTATCATTGTGTTCGCAATAGAATTCTCTACTATTCTCTATTCTTGAGAAGGAATATTCAATCAATTCAATTTCAACAATAAGAGGATCGACTGGGAAAAAATAAATGTAGACCTTGCAACCATTCAATGGGTGACGGTCTTAAGCGACAAAACTCCCACAGTAGTAGACACCATGAGCGTAGCTCTCATCCTGTAACTACACTTAGGTAATTACACTTAGGTAATTACAGGGAATAGGTCAACTGACAGCTTAAGCTTACAAGGTCTGCTTGAAGCACGTGCCTGTGAGGAGGGGCAGAAAGAGGACCACTCTAGAAAGAGAACGCAGACGACTGTACAGGAGAAGGAAAAAAATAACGGAAATGCATCGGCAGACACAACTATCACAAGCAAGGACAATAAGCCTAAGCAGGGAGATCGCAGAAATAGAACAAACGTTGAAGCGATCATCTGAGTCTGAGGAAATGGAATTGGAACAGAAAGCTATACAAGAGATAAGGAAAAATCTGAAATATTTTTTCACATACGCAAAATTAAAATCAAAAACCTCGACCAGTATTGGACCGTTAATTACAAATGAAGGTACGTACACAGAGGACAACAAAGAGATTAGTGAAATTCTAAGAAGCCAGTATGAGGCTATGTTTAGCACACCAATAAACAACATGAAAGTTGATGACCCAGACAGCTTCTTTATGAATGACATTCAAGCTGCAGATAATATAATGGATATTACCACAAACTCGGAAGACTTTGAAAGAGAAATTGACAATATGCCTATGCACTCAGCTCCTGGGCCTAACTCATGGAATTCAATATTCATAAAGAAATGTAAAGTACCAGTAGCGAGAGCACTCAGCGTAATATGGAGAAAGAGCCTGGATACAGGGGAGATACCAGCAGCACCTAAATCTGCAGATATAGCTCCGTTGCACAAGGTGGGGGAGTACAGCCTTGGCAAAAAATTATAGACCAGTTGCACTAACATCACACATAATAAAAGTGTTTGAAAGAGTGATTAGGAATCAAATTTCTAGTTTTATGGAAAACAATGAATTGCACAACCCAGGACAACATGGATTTAGAGCGGGAAGATGCTGTCTGTCAGTTACTCAACCACTATGACAAAATCACAGAAGCCCTAGAAGAAAAGCAAAATGCAGATGTTGTATACACAGACTTTGCAAAGGCGTTCGACAAATGTGACCATGGGTGCCTCGTAGGGGGGCCTCGTAGCCTGGTGGATAGCGCGCAGGACTTGTAATTCTGTGGCGCGGGTTCGATTCCCGCACGAGGCAGAAACAAATGAGCAAAGTTTCTTTCACCCTGAATGCCCCTGTTACTTTGCAGTAAAATGGTTACCTGGGAGTTAGTCAGCTGTCACGGGCTGCTTCTTGGGGGTGGAGGCCTGGTCGAGGACCGGGACGCGGGGACACTAAAGCACTGAAATCATCTCAAGATAACCTCAAGATCTCAAGATGGGGTGATAGCTCACAAAATGGGATCAATGGGAATAACTGGAAAAGTAGGACGCTGGATACTCAATTTCCTGTCGAACAGAACACAAAAAGTAACAGTCAATCAGATAAAATAGAGTCCAAGCGATGTTAAAAGCTCTGTACCTCAAGGTACTGTCCTTGCACCACTACTGTTCCTTATTCTCATATCTGATATAGACAAAAATACATGTCACAGCTTCGTGTCGTCTTTTGCATATGACACAAAAATCAGCATGAAAATTACCTCTGCTGAAGACATTGAAAAACTGCAAGCAGATGCCAACAAAGTTTTTGATTGGGCAGCAGAAAATAACATGATGTTTAACAGTGATAAATTTCAGGTACTCAGGTACGGCAAAAATGAGGATCTGAAACATAATACAAGGTACAAAACACAATCGAATCTTCCCATAGTAGAAAAACAGGATGTCAAGGATTTGGGAATAATGATGTCTGACGATCTAACGTTTAGGGAGCATAACCTAGCAAATATTGCGTCAGCCAGAAAAGTGATCGGATGAATTACGAGAACTTTCAGATCCAGGGATCCCATCACAATGGTTGTACTCTTCAAGTCACTTGTGTTGTCCCATTTCAAGTACTGCTCAATACTCACGTCCCCCTTCAGAGCAGGAGAGATTGCTGAAATAGAGGGAATACAGAGAACATATACGGCACGCATAGTCGAGATAAAACACCTAAATTATTGGGATCGTCTCAAAGCTCTCCAAATGTACTCACTAGAAAGGAGACAAGAGAGATACCAAATAATATACACATGAAAAATACTGGAGGGTCAGGTCCCAAATCTACACAGTAAAATAACAACGTACTGGAGTGAACGATATGAACGAAAATGCACGATTGAACCAGTGAAGAGCAGAGGTGCCATAGGCACAATCAGAGAGCACTGTATAAACATCAGAGGTCCGCGGTTGTTCAACGTCCTCCCAGCGACTATAAGAAATATTGCCGGAACAACTCTGGACATCTTCAAGAGAAAACTGGACTGTTTTCTGAGAGAAGTTCCGGATCAGCTGGGCTGTGGTGGGTATGTGGCCCTGCGGGCCGCTCCAAGCAACAGCCTGGTGGACCAAACTCTCACAAGTCGAGCCTGGCCTCGGGCCGGGCTTGGAGAGTAAAAGAACTCCCAGTACCCCGTCAAGTAGGTATCAAGCAGGTATCTACAGGACTAAAGGCATATTAAGTTCAAATACCCAGCGTACTATCCGCAACAAACAGAGAAAGTGTGAGCATGTTACCCGGGAGTGCGCAGGACCGATAAAATGTGTACACTCCTTTCACTTTGGTCACCTCAATTCTCGCCCTAGGTCTTTCATTTTGCTATCATGTGCTCGCAATAGATTTCTCTATAGGACTAAAGGCATATAAAGTCCAAACGGTCGGCGTACCATCCTCAACAGAGAAAATGAGAGCGTGTTACCCGGGAGTGTGGCTTAAGAGCGATAAAATGTTTACACTCCCTTCACTTTGGTCACCTCAATTCTCGTCCTAGGTCTTTCATTTTGGTATCATTGTAATCGCAATAGAATTCTCTACAGGCATTGTGATCGCAATATAATTCTCTACAGGACTAAAGGCATATAAAGTCCAAATGCCCAGCATACCATCCTCAACAAACAGAGAAAGTGAGAGTGTGTTACCCAGGAGCGCGCAAGGCCGATAAAATGTGTACACTCCTTTCACTTTGGTCACCTCAATTTTCATCCTAGGTCTTTCATTTTGGTATTAGTGTGTTCGGAATAGAATTCCCAACAGGAATATATGCATATAATGTCAAAAACAGCGGCGCGTTCCACCCGCCGTTAAGATGAAAGTTACCAGAAAGAGAGCGCTGCACCACTCCAAGGCGCCTCTCATTACAATAGAGCGAGCTGTCATACCGAAATGTGTACTCTCTTCAACTTTGTCATCTCAATTCTCGTCCTAGTTTTTCAATTTGGTATCAATGTGTTCGCAATAGAATTCTCTACAGGAATAAATGCATATACAGTACAACCTCGATTCAACGTACCCCGATTCAACAAATCTCCGGCTAGTTCGCACACTTTTCAGGCCAGATTTACTCACTCGGTTCGACGAACAATGGTTCGCCGAAGCGGAGGATGTTCGGATTTGCTTACGACGTCGAGATAGAGTTCACAAACTGGTGGAAAACTTTCCCATTCTATCACAGATTACAATTATTAATTCCTTCATATGACAAGATCGATCACACAAGTGGACCACACAAGTGGACCGCGCATGTGGTCCACAAGTGGTCCACAAGCTTACGATGTTGGGACAGAGTTCACAGTGGTAGAAAACTTTACCATACCATCACAGATTACAATTAATAATTCCTTCATATGACAAGTTGGATCACACAAACGGACCACACAAATGGACCACACAAGTGGACCAAAAGTGGTCCACAAGCTTACGATGTTGGGACAGAGTTCACAGAGTGGTGGAAAACTGTTTCATTCTTTAACAAATTACAATTAATAATTCCTTCATAAGACAAGTTGGATCACACAAGTGGACCACACAACAAGTGAATCATATGAACCAGCCAGAATGGTCCACAAGAAGTGACGCATATTAACCAAACACCAGCAAGAGTCGTCCACACAAGTGAACGACTGAGTTTCAATGATTTTCGTTCACCGTTTTGTGGCACATGTATCTTTGTAAATTAATTTAAAGGCTGAAGCGTCAATAGCTAGCTAATGTGTTGAAATCATCTTATATACATTTTCTGTGATGAAACAAGACGAGTGAGGGTGTACAGATAAGGGAATACTGTACAGTAAACCTCACTTTACAGTGAGGTTTCACTCACTTTCATCTGTGTTGTCATAGTTCAGTGACCCATGACTTTGAACATTTCACATTAATAAATCATTTCTAAAACTGGTGTTTTAATAACTTTATTATCCTAATTAAACTAAACTTAATAAAACCAAAAATATACTGTAATAAGATAGATATCTGCTATTTGAGAAATTATTCACGTTATTGCAGCACAACTCCAGCACGAGTGGACAGGTCTAATCCCTGTCCATACAACACCATGTTTGTCGTGTTCGATTTCGTCGCCACAGTTCAGCGATCTACGGCTTCGAAATAATAACATTAATAAATCAGCTCCAAAGTATTTTTTATAGCTCTTATTATCGTAATAATGTTGCTAAACTAAATATGTAACCCAAAAATATATAATTTCATGTAAATTGAATATTTGAGAGAAATATATGTTACTGGAAATCGATCACAACACCAGGCAGTGTTTTGTTCGATTTCGTCGCCACAGTTCAGTGACCAACGGCTTCGAAATAATAAAATTAATAAATCAGTTCCAAAATAAGTATTTTTTATAGCTCTTATTATCGTAATAATGTTGCTAAACTAAATATATAACCCAAAAATATATAATTTGATGTAAATCGAATATTTAAGAGAAATTTATGTTACTGGACCAGGCTTAAACACCAGCTTACTGAAGGGTGTACATATAGACTTAGTCTGCGTTCGTACAGTGTGCACCCAGTGCCCTTAGCTTTGTCTGCGATTGACGTACAGTATTTATCCGCCGGAGGAAGAATAATTGTGGAATTGACCATTTTTTTACTACAGCTCTTTGGTTATAAAACAAAATGTAACAGGGGCTTACTAATAGTGCCTTATTAATGCCAAAAATGAAGCAATATTTTGCAAGAACTAGTAGCAGAAAATAAACCAGCACGAGAACAGCCGTACCCAACACGAGAACAGCCGTACCCAGCACGAGAACAGCCGTACCCAGCACGAGAACAGCCGTACCCAGCACGAGAACAGCCGTACCCAGCACGAGAACAGCCGTACCCAACACGAGAACAGCCGTACCCAGCACGAGAACAGCTGTACCCAGCACGAGAACAGCCGTACCCAGCACGAGAACAGCCGTACCCAGCACGAGAACAGCCGTACCCAGCACGAGAACAGCCGTACCCAGCACGAGAACAGCCGTACCCAGCACGAGAACAGCCGTACCCAGCACGAGAACAGCAGTACCTAGCACGAGAACAGCCGTACCCAGCACGAGAACAGCCGTACCCAGCACGAGAACAGCCGTACCCAGCACGAGCACAGTTGTACCCAGCACTGGTACAACAGTCGTACCCAGCACGAGCACAGCTGTACCCAGCACTGGAACAACAACAGCCAGCACCAGCTCAGAAGCAGCTGAACCCACAGCAGCAGCGAGCACCAGCAAAGCTGATGTAAACATCTAAAAACATCGTGTGCAGCGTGAACAGTTAGAACAAGTGTTAAATTTAAGTGTGTACACAGTGTTAAAATTAAAGTTACAGTAATTTTAGTGTACAATAGTTTTCATAAACTGTATTGTAGTACTCAACATTCAGCAGAACTACTTTTAATCAACACAGTGCTAACGGCATAATGCACTGCAGTACGTATTTACTGTAGAGCATTCACAACTTCACGAAACTTCAAGATGGACATAACTTCAACAATAAGGTAAATTTATGAATTACAGTATTTTTTAGTAGAGAAGTAATATACAGGGTAGAGTATGTAATATGATAATGCATTTTTATTGTGTACAAGAAAAAAAAAGACACTGACACAAACGCCTCCTGAAGGTCACCTCTTGCAACGAATCCAACGCTCCAACGAACTGGGGTTGGTCCCATATAGTACGTTGAATCGAGGTTGTACTGTAAAGCCCAAAAGCCTGGCGAGAAAGTGAGAAAGTAAGAGCGTGTTACCCGGGAGCGTGCAAGAGCAATAAAATGTGTACACTCTCTTCACTTTAGACATCTCAATTCTTGTCCTATATGTTTAATGTTGACCAGACCACACACTAGAATGTGAAGGGACGACGACGTTTCGGTCCGTCCTGGACCATTCTCAAGTCGATTGAGAATGGTCCTAGATCTTTCATTTTGGTATCATTGTGTTCGCAATAGAATTCCCTACAGGAGCATATATAAAGTCCAAAACCCAGGTGTCCCACCCACAGCAAACAGAGAACGTGATGGTGCGTTACCACAGTGAGCACTAATAAATAGCAATAAAATGGGTGTACTCTTTTCAACTTTGTTACCTCAATTCTGGTCCTAGATCTTTAATTTGGTATCAATGTATTCACAATGAAATTCCCTACAGATTTATATGCATATAATATCCAAAACTGCGGCGCCCCCATCCCGAAGCCGCCGCCAATTTGCCACCGGAAACGACCCAGCATTGCATCATTACCCCCCCCCCCACCCCGGAGTAAAAAACGACGCAATGCTGCGCCGTTACCGAGCGGAAGTATTAAGAAGTTTTGTCAGTTGTGGGAAGAGATGCAAACTTTTATTGAAAAGACACACTCAGAGAAAGCTGTAGTAGGCCGTTGCCTTAATCTTTTCAATGACACTGTGATGCCTCACTACAGAGACAGCTTGCGAAGAAGGGAAAAACAATCTTCCATGGACAGATTTGTTGTGAGAAAATCGAGCAGTGAGCCACAACCAAGACCTAGTGGTATGCAGGCAAAACGTGCCAGAGAGTGCACAGCAGAGAGGTTCTCACTTCCTGATGTTGTAACGGAAGGGGACTCCCCTTTCCAAACAGGAACACCTCTCCTCCCCCCTCCTCACCATCTTCCATACGCCAACAGCAGTCATCAGCAATGGTAATAACTTGAACATAGTTTTGTAGTGTAGATTTTGATGAATTAGGTATAAAATTTAGTTTGAAGTGAGGTTTTTGGGTAGTCAAGAACGGATTAATTCATTTCCCATTATTTCTTATGGGGAAATTAGCTTTGGTTTACAAGTTTTCGGGTTACGAGCTGTCTCCAGGAACAGATTAAACTCTAAAACCGAGGTACCCCTGTATATCATTTCTATCCAGGTGTTCTACCCATTTAGTTTTTATTATTTTTTCCAATACTTTCACTATTACACTTGTCAATCATATAGGTCTATAATTGAGGAGTCTTCCCTGCTGCCACTTTTGTAGAGTGGAACTATGCTAGCCTTTTTCCACACATCTGCTATGACTCCTGTACACAGGGATGCCTGAAAGATTAGGTGAAGTGGAATGCTGAGCTCAGATGCACGTTCTCACAGAACCCATGGTGAAACTCCATCTGGGCCAACTGCTTTGTTCTTACTTAGCTCCTTTAGCATATTTTCCACTTCATCTCTAGACACCTCTATACGCTCTATGTTGTTCTCTGGAATTCTTATTGTGTCTGGTTCTCTGAAGATTTCATTTTGTACAAGCACACTTTGGAACTTTTCATTTAATGTTCCACACATTTCCTTTTCATTTTCTGTGAATCTGTTTCCCATTTTCAACCACTGGATATTATCCTTTACCTGCAATTTGTTGTTTATGAATTTGTAGAATAGGCCCGGTTCTGTTTTACATTTTTACAATACCTTTTTTCAAAATTTCTTTCTGCTTCTCTCCTTACACCCGTATACTAAAGTTCAACGAAGGAAACGAATTGGGAAACGCAACCCGTTCTCGCAAATTTAATAAGTCAATATTGACTTATTAAATATGTGCATAGGTGACATACTTAATATAATAGATACCCTTAAAAAGATTCATAGAAAACACCGACCTTACCTAACCTTGTTAGTATCTTAAGATAAGCATCTTATTGCTTCGTAATTACAATTATTACCTAACCTATAATAGGTATAGGTTAAGTAATAACTATACCTATAATAGGTATAGGTTAAGTAATAATTGTAATTACGAAGCAATAAGATGCTTATCTTAAGATACTAACAAGGTTAGGTAAGGTCGGTGTTTTCTATGAATCTTTTTAAGGGTATCTATTATGTTTAGTATATCACCTATGCACGTAGTTAATAAGTCAATATTGACTTTACGAATTTGCGAGAACGGGTTGGGAAACGTGACGGAACAACTTCAGTAGAACAGGAAACAGTGAACAAACCAAAAGCAATTTGTGAGTACAGTATAATCACTTCATGAAAGGGGTTTATCACTTTGATCAAATGATCAAGTATTATCAGTTCACACGAAAATCTCACAAGTGGACCAAGAAGATCACGTTCTATTTTCTGCAAATGGTTCTGCATAATTTATTTGCTTTATACAGGCAATACACCAGTGATCACAAGAAACTAACATTGCTACAGTTTCAAGAGGTGGTAATGTGGTCCCTATTGAAGTGGGACGCTGATGAGTGGCCTGTCACAAGTATAACCCTGGCACATGCTCCCAACATAAATGCTGAAGCAAGTACTTCAGATGCTGCTTATGTGTCAACACCAGGACCATCTGGTGTGAGGCGGCCTTTATTTACTTCAATACCTCAAGGCGACGCATCTGAATCTGAACACGAGACGGCTGTGACAGAACACTCGGACACAAGTCGTCGTCCTCCTCATAAAAGAAAACCGATGTATTGTTGATTCAGCAGATCATCTCAACAAGAACCGGACACATGCCATTGTAAAACTGAAAAAATATCTAAAGTGTCGTGTCTGTTACATGCCAGGTATAAGAAAGGTCACTAGCATAAGATGCAAAACGTGTGATGTTGCACTGTGTGTTACACCGTGCTACACAAGATACCACCGGAAGAGGGTATTTTAGGTGGAAAAGAAGCAACCACTCGCAACACATTCACTCCACCTACGAAAAATCTGTTGAGCAACTTCAGGAACCTTGTCCTGAAGGAGGTGGAGTGGATCACAGAATGCTCAACTTATTGTTCTACCATCATCATCCCTTGGTAAGTACACACACTTTGTATAAGTTTTTATAAAGAAGATATTACGATTTATACGTTTTGTTATTGGAAGTGACAGGTTTTCGTCATTAAGGGTTTATATTCGTATTTCCATTTAGAGCATTTTATTGCGAAAAAACCAGCGTTGAATGTAATGAACACCATTTTCTGGGCGAGTCCCGGAGGCTCCCCGAGCTTACCAGGCTGATTTGCTAATGTCAAGACTTTGGTATCAGTCATGTGTACGGAGTTCTTATGGGCCTACCGGGGACCACGAGCCAGAACCTGGCCCCCTCTAGAGAGGCAAGGGGAGCAATGACCTATAGAAACCTCCGTGTGGTTGGAAGCATTCTATGTCTGCCATCGACCAGGTCAGGCACCCAGAAAGGTAGGCGTCCCAAAACAAACCCCTATTCTGGTGAAAATTGCAACCAAAAACCGAGCGAGTGGATAGAACTCCCCAAACAAAAACGAGCAAACTAGTATGACATCACCCGTCATCGCGCCGCTGTCTGCGCAGCTCCCCCCTCCCCGGGAGGGGGAAGGGGTAGCCCCCAGACCCACCACGCCGGCGATCCACACCCCAGTTCTGAGGCTGGATGTCAAAACATGCGAAAAACCGTCGACCGGAGGGAGGGAGGGAATCTGGGGAGCTACCGGAACTCACCCTGAAAATGGCGTTTCATTACATTCAGCTCTGGTTTTCTGGGGGAGCCCCTATGGCTCCCCGGAGCTAACTAACCACAGAGGAAAAGAATAGGGACTGACCCGGGAGGCGGTCGCCGCACACTACTCAACCCAAAGTCAAGACAACAGGCCGCATCCGCCAACCCAAAGTCAAGACAACAGGCCGCATCCGCCAACCCAAAGTCAAGACAACAGGCCGCATCCGCCAACCCAAAGCGACACAGGCCCGACTGGGCCCAGGAAAGTGCACAAGGTAACGAACTGCCAAGGACCCTGTTCGACCGCCAAATTCCCCGTGCCAGAACGTCCTTCCAGGACAGTACCAAAGACAGCGGCAAGAGCCGCGAACTTGCGGACATCATGGACACGGAGATAGACCACAGGCTATCTCTGCCTGAAGAACCCCACGGACGACCTGGGAGACCCGCGCCCTCTAACAGGGAAGAAGGGAACCGGAGTAACCCAAAGCGCGTCCACGAACCCACAAACATTCAAAACATTCATTCAAAACATTCAAAACATGAACATTCAAAAGGTGACACCCCTAGGGTCAACACTTGCAGCAGAGGAGCTCCAGCATATTTCAACAATCCTAAGTATTGTAGTACAGGTTGATGGTAGTGAGTGGTGTCCCAGAGAACATAAAGGTATAGTGCTCTTGAAAAATAGGTGAGATAACAGGAAAGGGCTAAGGGAAGTGAAAAATCGGATGAGAGAAAGTTGCCCTAGTGTTTACAGTGCAGAGAAGAACATTCAAGATGGCCACTGGCAAGGGGAAAAACAAAACAGAGCTTGATTTTGAGGGATTCAATGAAGAAAGCATTGATATTAGTAGTCTACATAACAAGTTGGTAAATTTAGATACTATAGTGAACTCTCATGTAGAAATAATTAGTAAATTGAAAGAAAGTAATGACCATTTGAATAGCAAAGTTTTATGTCTTGAGGGTTTAGTGAAAGACTTGCGCAAGGATAAGAATCAATTGGAAACAAATTGCAAAGCCATGGAAGAAGAAAATAAACTCTTAAAAATAGCTTTGGAAGAAGTTAAAGTAAATTTAAACATAAATGACTACAATAGGTTAGGCAAGGAAATTCAACAGGAGAAACAGCTTTTGTCAGCACAGATGGAGGAAGTTACACAGGGAATAGAACAGTGCAAGAAAGATATGCAACTCACTTATGCACAAGTGGCCAAGGAGAAGGAAAAAATAGAAGAAGCAGTAAAGGAAGTCAAACACTGCAGCAACCAAGATAAAACAAACATTAGGCTGGAAGTGAGGAAAGAATTGGCATCTAACCCGAAGTTGGTGCAAAACACAGTTGATCGGAGTAAGTCCCTGATCATTTTTGGCTGCAAAGAAAAGGCGATAACATCTAGGTCAGAAAGAGCTGTAGAAGAAGCTAAAGTAGTAGATAAAATTGTTGGCCTCGTGGAAGGTCTTACAAACAGAGAGAATGTGTGCGACTACAGGAGAATAGGCAGGTACGTAAAAGGGAAAGATCGACCTTTGAGGATCACCCTAAACGGTGCCAAACAGATGGAAGAAGTACTAAGGAATGCTAGAAAATTGCAAAGGGATGAGGATGGGAAAGGGTGGTCGTTAAGACGAGATCTTTCAAAAGAAGATAGAGAGAAGCTGAAACTGAACCTCGCCGAGGCAAAACATTTAAATGAGAGCAGGAATGAAGAAGAAATAAATTCTTTTTTCTACAAAGTGATAGGGGTAGGCAAACCAGTAAAGTGGTACATAAAGGCAAACCAACAAAATCAATAGAGAGAGGGGGAGTGAAGAATAAGGAGAGGGGGAACAAGTTCCTGAAGATTGCATACACCAACATAGATGGAGTGAGATCGAAGATACTGGAGTTAAGTGATGTAATACAGCTGCAGACACCAGACATTGTTGCACTCACGGAGACAAAACTTGAAGATGTAATTTTAAATGAGGTCATATTCCCAAGGGGCTACTCAATTTGGAGACGGGACAGAAAAATTAGGAAAGGCGGTGGCGTTGCTGTGCTGGTAAAAGAACACCTAAAGGTGAAGGAAATAATGACTGCCAATCCACAAGAAGTTGACATAATAGCACTAGAGATCTGCTATGAGGATGATAAACTAATGATGATAAATGCATATAGTCCACCACCAAGCAGCACATGGTCAAAGGAGGAGCTAGATAGTAAACGTGAAGGTCTTATAACAATAATGAGAGAGATTATAGCGAGAGCGGATAACGATAGATCACGACTGTTGATAGTCGGTGACTTCAACTTGAAATCCATAGACTGGGAAGCATATGAAGCTAAAACAGAAGATTTTTGGACCTGTAAATTTGTAGACCTCATCCTGGAAACATTCTTGTATCAACATGTTAAACAAGCTACGAGGATGAGGGAAGGGGACGTTCCCTCCATGCTAGATTTGATATTTACCAGGAAGGAGGAAGAGATATTTGACATTCAGTACCTTCCTCCCTTGGGTAAAAGTGACCATGTCTTTTTGGGAATAAAGTATGCAATGCGTTATAAGCTGGAAGAAAATAAGGAGGTTGAAGCAGTTGAAAAACCAGACTTCAGGAGAGGACATTATGGTGACCTTAGAAATTTTTTTAGTGAGTATAATTGGACAGACTTGATGCTAGGCAAGGAAGTGAATGAGATGTATGGCAAGTTTTGTGAAATATATGATAAAGGCACAAAAAAATTTATACCAAAACAGAGATGCAGAACTAGGAAACAGGATTGGTTCAATAGAAATTGCGAGAGGGCTAGAGACCGAAAGACACAAAAATGGAATCAATACAGGAAGAGGCCGAACCCCCAAACATACCAGCGATACAAAGATGCGAGAAACAACTACACGGCAGTGAGGAGAGAGGCAGAAAGAAATTTTGAAAAAGGGATTGCGGACAAATGTAAAACAGAACCAGGTCTATTCTATAAATTCATAAACAACAAATTGCTGGTAAAGGATAATATTCAGAGGTTGAAAATGGGAAATAGATTCACGGAAGATGAAAAGGAAATGTGTGAAACACTAAACGAAAAGTTCCAAAGTGTGTTTGTACAAAATGAAATCTTTAGGGAACCAGATACAATAAGAATTCCAGAGAACAACATAGAACACATAGAGGTGTCTAGAGACGAAGTGGAAAAAATGCTCAAGGAGCTCGGTAAGAACAAAGCAGCTGGCCCAGATGGCGTTTCACCATGGGTTCTGAGAGAATGTGCATCTGAGCTCAGCATTCCACTTCACCTGATCTTTCAGGCAACCCTGTGTACAGGAATCGTAGCAGACGGGTGGAAACAGGCTAACATAGTTCCAATCTACAAAAGTGGCAGCAGGGAAGACCCCCTCAATTATAGACCTGTATCATTGACAAGTGTAATAGTGAAAGTATTGGAAAAACTAATCAAAACTAAATGGGTAGAACACCTGGAGAGAAATGATATAATATCAGACAGACAGTATGGTTTTCGATCTGGAAGATCCTGTGTATCGAATTTACTCAGTTTCTATGATCGAACCACAGAGATATTACAGGAAAGAGATGGTTGGGTTGACTGCATCTATCTGGACCTAAAAAAGGCTTTCGACAGAGTTCCACATAAGAGGTTGTTCTGGAAACTGGAAAATATTGGAGGGGTGACAGGTAAGCTTCTATCATGGATGAAAAATTTTCTGACTGATAGAAAAATGAGGGCAGTAATCAGAGGCAATGTATCAGAATGGAGAAATGTCACAAGTGGAGTACCACAGGGCTCAGTTCTTGCACCAGTGATGTTTATTGTGTACATAAATGATCTACCAGTTGGTATACAGAATTATATGAACATGTTTGCTGATGATGCTAAGATAATAGGAAGGATAAGAAATTTAGATGACTGTCATGCCCTTCAAGAAGACCTGGACAAAATAAGTATATGGAGCACCACTTGGCAAATGGAATTTAATGTTAATAAATGTCATGTTATGGAATGTGGAATAGGAGAACATAGACCCCACACAACCTATATATTATGTGAGAAATCTTTAAAGAATTCTGATAAAGAAAGAGATCTAGGAGTGGTTCTAGATAGAAAACTATCACCTGAGGACCACATAAAGAATATTGTGCAAGGAGCCTATGCTATGCTTTCTAACTTCAGAATTGCATTTAAATACATGGATGGCGATATACTAAAGAAATTGTTCATGACTTTTGTTAGGCCAAAGCTAGAATATGCAGCTGTTGTGTGGTGCCCATATCTTAAGAAGCACATCAACAAACTGGAAAAGGTGCAAAGACATGCTACTAAGTGGCTCCCAGAACTGAAGGGCAAGAGCTACGAGGAGAGGTTAGAAGCATTAAATATGCCAAAACTAGAAGACAGAAGAAAAAGAGGTGATATGATCACTACATACAAAATAGTTACAGGAATTGATAAAATCGACAGGGAAGACTTCCTGAGACCTGGAATTTCAAGAACAAGAGGTCATAGATTTAAACTAGCTAAACACAGATGCCGAAGAAATATAAGAAAATTCACCTTCGCAAATAGAGTGGTAGACGGTTGGAACAAGTTAAGTGAGAAGGTGGTGGAGGCCAAGACCGTCAGTAGTTTCAAAGCGTTATATGACAAAGAGTGCTGGGAAGACGGGACACCACGAGCGTAGCTCTCATCCTGTAACTACACTTAGGTAATTACACTTAGGTAATTACAAGCCATGGCGTGCCAATAACAGCGGAGAGACGCAACCGGACAAAAACAAAATGTACCCCCGGCCCAACCAAGCAAGCATCAAGAACCCAGGGACCCCTCTGGAAAGCAGCAGTCTCATTCTTAGCCAGAAAAGAAGGAGAAGACAGCAGACGACCAAACTGATCACCCTGACCGAAGGAGCAGAAAATCCCTGCGCAGGAGGAGAGCATGAAGCTCACCTACCCGACCCCCAGAGGCCAATGCCAACTGGAAAAAGAGCCATCGAAAAAAACAAACCAGAACTGAAGGGGCCACAAAAAAACGAGAAGAAAGAAAAAGAGAGCACTCTGTCCAATGACCAGGACGGCTCAAGCGGCGCAAAAACAGGCCGGAGGTGAAACAAGCATGAGACATCTTACGAACGGCGCAGATGAAAGTCCGAAAGCAAGCCGAAGCAGCTCCGCCAGCGCCGCATAAAACGAGGCGACAGTATGCGACAAGTCGACGGCCCCCAACCCCCAGCAGAAAAGCCAAACCGACGCCAACAAACGCAGCCACCGAAGAAGGGACAGAAGGAAAAGGAAGGACTGCCAAAACACCCCATACTGCCGCCAAGAAGCACACAGGCGGGACACCAACAACGAAGCCACCTGACCACCAACGGACGCGAGATACCCGAGGCAGAACGTAATCAGCCCTGCCAAGGGTCATCAGAGCCTAGGAAGAGGCGGAGCCGCAGATGATCTCAGGTGCGACCACCAAGGAAGCCGAGCCGGAAGCCCAAGCCGGCAAGGAGACGGAACGTCTGCCGAACTGGAAACTCCCCCAACGCGAGGAAGCTCACCAGGGGATCGGAAACCACGGGTTTCACCAGAGAAGGGACATCACAAGACCCTGAAAAAACGAACAGGCCGGGCAAGCCAGGAAAACAAGAAACCAAACCCAGCAACTGGAAGGCCAAAAGGCACAAACAAAACACACAACAGTGTAAAGAAGGAAATGATAAAACGACCAGCAGAAACGCCCCAGCACCAGCGGCCAGGGACGAGTGAAGCAGGAAGACGAGAGGAATGCATGAGGAAGGGAAGTGGTGGAGGCCAACCCCACACCCAGGGTCCAGTGCAGATAACAGCCCAGTAGGCTCCAGAACTTGAACAGAAAGCGAATGATAGGAGAGGGGTGAGACAAAGAGCTCATCCCAGCCAGCACAACTAGGCGAGGACAACGGGGCTAGGACAGAGAATCCAAGGAACATGGAAAAGCCAGGCCCGGCACAGCAAGACCGGCAAGGAAGGAAGGCCCCAGAAAAATCAAGGGAACAAAAACCCAAAACAAGGAAGGCGCCAGAAGGAGCATGGAAGGGCAGAAAAACTGCCACAACCATACCCCCACACGCAGCCGCAGTATCAAAACCGCAAGAAAATGTCACCACATTATCTATCTGGACCTAAAAAAAGGCTTTCGACAGAGTTCCACATAAGAGGTTGTTCTGGAAACTGGAAAATATTGGAGGAGTGACAGGTACGCTTCTAACATGGATGAAAAATTTTCTGACTGATAGAAAAATGAGGGCAGTGATCAGAGGCAATGTATCGGACTGGAGAAATGTCACAAGTGGAGTACCACAGGGTTCAGTTCTTGCACCAGTGATGTTTATTGTCTACATAAATGATCTACCAGTTGGTATACCGAATTATATGAACATGTTTGCTGATGATGCTAAGATAATAGGAAGGATAAGAAACTTAGATGATTGTCATGCCCTTCAAGATGACCTGGACAAAATAAGTATATGGAGCACCACTTGGCAAATGGAATTTAATGTTAATAAATGCCATGTTTTGGAAAGTGGAATAGGAGAACATAGACCCCACACAACCTATATATTATGTGAGAAATCTTTAAAGAATTCTGATAAAGAAAGAGATCTAGGGGTGGTTCTAGATAGAAAACTATCACCTGAGGACCACATAAAGAATATTGTGCGAGGAGCCTATGCCACGCTTTCTAACTTCAGAATTGCTTTTAAATACATGGATGGCGATATACTAAAGAAATTGTTCACGACTTTTGTTAGGCCAAAGCTAGAATATGCAGCAGTTGTGTGGTGCCCATATCTTAAGAAGCACAGCAACAAACTGGAAAAGGTGCAAAGACATGCTACTAAGTGGATCCCAGAACTGAAGGGCAAGAGCTACGAAGAGAGGTTAGAGGCATTAAATATGCCAAAACTGGAAGACAGAAGAAAAAGAGGTGATATGATCACTACATATAAAATAGTAACAGGAATTGATAAAATCGATAGGGAAGATTTCCTGAGACCTGGAACTTTAAGAACAAGAGGTCATAGATATAAACTAGCTAAACACAGATGCCGAAGAAATATAAGAAAATTCACTTTCACAGAGTGATAGACGGTTGGAACAAGTTAGGTGAGAAGGTGGTGGAGGCCAAGACCGTCAGTAGTTTCAAAGCGTTATATGACAAAGAGTGCTGGGAAGACGGGACACCACGAGCGTAGCTCTCACCCTGTAACTACACTTAGGTAATTACACAACATGAAAAAAGGTGGGTCCCCAGAATGAATAGCATGGGTTGGACATGCACATGAGGGGGACAGGAAGGGTTGAAAAGAGGGACAGTCACTGGTGTGCGAACGGTCTCAGTCGTACAAAAATATACCTAAATAAAGACAGGTATATAAACAACACCGCATCCAGCGCCCGGCCAAAAGACGCCAGACCGCAGAAACTCACCTGGCGAACGGTGGCACGAACGTGGCGAACGGTGGCACGAACGTGGCGAACGGTGGCACGAACGTGACACGACTCAACCGTGCTCAGAAGAACCTGGGAGCACCGCCAGGTGAAGACACCAGAGCCGGACCCGGCCGGACCCACAGGAGAGTAGGTAGAGGCGAAGGAGGTGGCTCACACCCATGACAGGGAAAACCACGGCGTCCTCCCCACAACTGGGAACCAGGACACCCCCGGAGCGAAGGGGCACAAACCGCAGTCAGGGAGAAGAGCGAGGGGCGAAGCACTGTAGCAAAAAGGGCGCAAAACACCAGCACTGAAACACCGCCCAGACCAAAACAAACTACAGTGCATGCGCATGACATGCTGGCCGAACCGCACAACCCTCTCTGCGGGAAGGCGCCAACCAGGACTACTGCACTAGAAAAGTAGCCAAAAGAGGAAGCAGGAACAATAAAACCGGCCAACGAAGCAAAGACAGAGCCCAAAAAGGAACCCAACCGGGCCACAAGCAGCCCAACCGGGCCACAAGCAGCCCAACCGGGCCACAAGCAGCCCAACCGGGCCACAATAAGTAGTGAGTGATAATAGTGTGTAATAATAACAATAATAGTAGTGAGCCACACCACAATAGTAACCACAATAAGTAGTGAGTAATAATAGTGAGAAGGTGGTAGAGGCCAAGACCGTCAGTAGTTTCAAAGCGTTATATGACAAAGAGTGCTGGGAAGACGGGACACCATGAGCGTAGCTCTCATCCTGTAACTACACTTAGATAATTACAAGCAGCCCAACCAGGCCACAAGCAGCCCAACCGGGCCACAAGCAGCCCAACCGGGCCACAAGTAGCCCAACCGGGCCACAAGTAGCCCAACCGGGCCACAAGTAGCCCAACCGGGCCACAAGTAGCCCAACCGGGCCACAAGTAGCCCAACCGGGCCACAAGTAGCCCAAAGTGGCGACAAGGAGCCGACAGACGTTCCAATAATGCGGGAAGTAACGAAAAACCTTCCCGAACCCTCGAGAACACAGAAGCCAACACTAGTCCTGAAGGCACACAAAGGCGCAGGCGCACCCGAGACCAGAAGTCACGTAGAACCCCAAGAACGGGGAAACATGACGAAGACACCGTCCCAAAAAGGAGTGGGAGGAAACATCCACCCACAGGACGGAACCGACTCAAAGGCCAAGGAACCGAGCCCAGGGAGGGGCCGATGCCCAACAGCACGTACGGCGAGTGGGGAGGAAAAGACCCCAATCCGCGTAACCACAAGCCCCGCCTAGAGGGGGATAAAAACCCCCACGGGGTCCAACGGGGCCAAGGCCCCCCAATGTCAGCCCCTCCCCAGCCCCGGGAACCTACACGACAGGCTCCGGGGCCGAGCCGTTTCCCCAAAGCCCCGGCCGTACCAGAAAACCGGGGCAGCCGTGAAAACACTAAGGAAGGGAGCCCACTGGCAGACTCTTACAACACGGCTGGAGGAACAGGCTCAAATGCCCCCGTCACTACCCCAGAAGGGGAAGTCCCCGAGACTGCCCGAGTCTCAACACCATCAAAACCCCGCCCCGAACCTACAGACGGTAAGGAACCGGATGCAGGCAGGAAGGGTGATCCAGGGGAAAGACAAGGGAGCGTGGATGGAACCGAAGTAACCAACATCCCCAAGTCCCAAAACGAACCAAAACAGGGCAGCCCTGGGGCTACCGGGGAGTAAACCATGAGAACATTGCCACCACCAAGGCTCAAGTGCAACGCCGCTGCTGCCCGCACCCGCTTAGTCAGCACAACTGGGTAACCAAGCCACAATGAGCAACCAAACTCGCAGGACTCCAGGTCGAAGGTGTCACCGACCCCACAGGCAGCAGACAGAGGCAAAACAGAGAGTCACCCAGAGACAAAGGGTGAGAGCAACCCTCAAACTCGCTGGAAGCGAGGGGGGACTCTTGGGTCACATCCATCGGACCCGCGCGCCCCCAGGGGTTTCCCAGGGTCCCGAGCGTTTACTATAAGAGGACTCGCGCTCAGGTAATCCCAGGCAGGGTACTGCTAACCGGCACCCAAAGCTACCAAACAACTTTCTAAGAGCTGAACCCCCGGGACGTGTACTCTCACAGGGCCCTAGCAGGGGTACCACCAGAAAATACTCAGAACACAAGGGGCAAGAACAAAGGCAGACCCCCCACCAGGTAGATAAACAAAAAGAAAAAGAAAATCCCGCAAGAGGACAGCGTACCCAAGCGGAACAGAGCCGGCCGCCATGATCGGTAAAGACAAGCTGCACAGTACCCTGCGCCCCACCCAACCCGTTCTCGCAAATTTAATAAGTCAATATTGACTTATTAAATATGTGCATAGGTGACATACTTAACATAATAGTTTCCCTTGAAAAGCTTCATAGAAAACACCGACCTTACCTAACCTACTTAGTATGTTAAGATAAGCATCTTATTGCTTCGTAATTACAATTATTACCTAACCTATACCTATAATAGGTTAAGTAACAATTGTAATTACGAAGCTATAAGATGCTTATTTTAACATACTAAGTAGGTTAGGTAAGGTCGGTGTTTTCTATGAAGCTTTTCAAGGGGAACTATTATGTTAAGTATGTCACCTATGCACGCAACTAATAAGTCAATATTGACTTATTAAATTTGCGACAACGGGTTGCCCCACCAGTGCAAAAACTGCCCCTTACTCTAAGGCGAACAAGGGAGGCAGAACACCCGAGCACACAAAGAGCGGCCGAAAACCAAGCAGTAAATGGCCTAGCAGGGGCAGGACGTGGACCACCTTCCACCTTGTGGAAGGTGGTCCCAAGCCCCAAGGGCAGTACTTACAGGGCACCTAGGGAAGGGAACCCTAGGCGCATGCAGCCCGAGTACTGGAGAATCACTCCCAGCTCACGCACCACCTAGAAAACAGACACCACACTCTAGGTACAGTGCTAAAACAACCACTGGAGCCGGAGCACATAACCGGTGCCTATAGCATCAGCCGAAGAACTAATGGGTGGATAGCCGGCATGGGAGGTCTGGGGCTCCCCCTTCCCTGGGAGGGGGAAGGGCGAGCCCCAGACCTCTCTGGCTATTAATCTCTGGCTAGTTCGGACACTTTTCAGGCCGGATTTACTCACTCGGTTTGACGAACAATGGTTCGCCGAAGCGGGGGATGTTTGGATTTGCTTACGACGTCGAGACAGAGTTCACAGACTGGTGGAAAACTTTCCCATTCTATCACATATTACAATTATTAATTCCTTCATATGACAAGTTCGATCACACAAGTGTACCATACAAGTGAACTGCACGTGGTCCACAAGTGGTCCACAAGCTTACGATGTTGGGACAGATTTCACAGTGGTGGAAAACTGTCTCATTCTATCACAGATTACAATTAATAATTCCTTCATAAGACAAGTTGGATCACACAAGTGGACCACACAACAAGTGAATCATATGAACCAGCCAGAATGGTCCACAAGAAGTGACGCATATTAACCAAACACCAGCCAGAGTCGTCCACACAAGTGAACGACTGAGTTTCAATGATTTTCGTTCACCGTTTTGTGGCACATGTATCTTTGTAAATTAATTTAAAGGCTGAAGCGTCAATAGCTAGCTAATGTGTTGAAATCATCTTATATACATTTTCTGTGATGAAACAAGACGAGTGAGGGTGTACAGATAAGGGAATACTGTACAGTAAACCTCACTTTACAGTGAGGTTTCACTCACTTTCATCTGTGTTGTCATAGTTCAGTGACCCATGACTTTGAACGTTTCACATTAATAAATCATTTCTAAAACTGGTGTTTTAATAACTCTTTATTATCCTAATTAAACTAAACTTAATAAAACCAAAAATATACTGTAATAAGATAGATATCTGCTATTTGAGAAATCATTCACGTTATTGGCGGCACAACTCCAGCACGAGTGGACGGGTCTAATCCCTGTCCACACAACACCATGCTTGTGTTCGATTTTGTCACCACAGTTCAGTGATCTACGGCTTCGAAATAATAAAATTAATAAATCAGTTCCAAAATAAGTATTTTTTATAGCTCTTATTACCGTAATAATGTTGCTAAACTAAATATGTAACCCAAAAATATATAATTTGGTGCAAATCGAATATTTGAGAGAAATTTATGTTACTGGAAATCGAACACAACACCCGGCGGTGTTTTGTTCGATTTCATCGCCACAGTTCAGTGACCTACGGCTTCGAAATAATAAAATTAATAAATCGGTTCCAAAATAAGCATTTTTTATAGCTCTTATTATCGTAATAATGTTGCTAAACTAAATATATAACCCAAAAATATATAATTTGATGTAAATCGAATATTTAAGAGAAATTTATGTTACTGGACCTGGCTTAAACACCAGCTTACTGAAGGGTGTACATATAGACTTAGTCTGCGTTCGTACAGTGTGCACCCAGTGCCCTTAGCTTTGTCTGCGATTGACGTACAGTATTTATCCGCCGGAGGAAGAATAATTGTGGAATTGATAATTTTTTTACTACAGCTCTTTGGTTATAAAACAAAATGTCACAGGGGCTTACTAATAGTGCCTTATTAATGCCAAAAATGAAGCAATATTTTGCAAGAACTAGTAGCAGAAAATCAACCAGCATGAGAACAGCCGTACCCAGCACGAGAATAGCCGTACCCAGCACGAGAACAGCCGTACCCAGCACGAGAACAGCCGTACCCAGCACGAGAACAGCCGTACCCAGCACGAGAACAGCCGTACCCAGCACGAGAACAGCCGTACCCAGCACGAGAACAGCCGTACCCAGCACGAGAACAGCCGTACCCAGCACGAGAACAGCCGTACCCAGCACGAGAACAGCCGTACCCAGCACTGGAACAACAGCCGTACCCAGCACGAGCACAGCTGTACCCAGCACTGGAACAACAGCCGTACCCAGCACGAGAACAGCCGTACCCAGCACTGGAACAACAGCCGTACCCAGCACGAGCACAGCTGTACTCAGCACTGGAACAACAGCCGTACCCAGCACGAGCACAGCTGTACCCAGCACTGGAACAACAGCCGTACCCAGCACGAGCACAGCTGTACTCAGCACTGGAACAACAGCCGTACCCAGCACGAGCACAGCTGTACCCAGCACTGGAACAACAGCCGTACCCAGCACGAGCACAGCTGTACTCAGCACTGGAACAACAGCCGTACCCAGCACGAGCACAGCTGTACTCAGCACTGGAACAACAGCCGTACCCAGCACGAGCACAGCTGTACTCAGCACTGGTACAACAGCCGTACCCAGCACAAGCACAGCTGTACCCAGCACTGGAACAACAGCCGTACCCAGCACAAGCACAGTTGTACCCAGCACGAGCACATCTGTACCCAGCACTGGTACAACAGCCGTACCCAGCACAAGCACAGTTGTACCCAGCACTGGTACAACAACAGCCAGCACCAGCTCAGAAGCAGCTGAACCCACAGCAGCAGCGAGCACCAGCAAAGCTGATGCAAACATCTAAATACATCATGTGTGGCATGAACAGTTAGAACAAGTGTTAAATTTAAGTGTGTGCACAGTGTTAAAATTAAAGTTGCAGTAATTTTAGTGTACAATAGTTTTCATAGACTGTATTGTAGTACTCAACATTCAGCAGAACTACTTTTAATCAACACAGTGCTAACGGCATAATGCACTGCAGTACGTATTTACTGTAGAGCATTCACAACGTCACGAAACTTCAAGATGGACATAACTTCAACAATAAGGTAAATTTATGAATTACAGTATTTTTTAGTAGAAAAGTAATAAATAGGTACAGTATGTAATATGATAATGCATTTTTATTGTGTACAAGAAAAAAGACACTGACACGCCTCCTGAAGGTCACCTCTTGCAACGAATCCAACGCTCCAACGAACTGGGGTTGGTCCCATATAGTACGTTGAATCGAGGTTGTACTGTAAAAGAGTAAAGCTGCAAGAATGAACGCGAGAACTGCAGCCTCACAAGATCTCGGTTACCAAGACAAAACTGACAAACGTAATGGAGAATGAAATATTCCCAATATGATGCCAGGTAGTAAGGAATGAAAGGATAAAAAGGAGTGGGAAGGGAAGTGAAGTAGTCTTTGTGATACAACCCTGAGGCTTCAACAAGATAATCTGGAGGTACTGTAATCAACCAGAAGGATTTTATGCTAGGTATACCAATAATGAGGACCATGAAGATAGTGGTAGGCATTATTTATAACCCTCAGTTAACTACAAGAAGGCCAATGGAGGAAAATGATAATTGCAATACCTGGACTGTACCTGCTACTACTTTACTTTCCTTAAAGGCTACTTTATTACAAAATTTCATTAGATTTAGAAAGGGTCGAGTGGGAGGCCTTTGGTGAATTCACATGGAATGACCCCATGGAGTGATAGCACACAAAACGTGGTCAATGGGAATAACTGGTCAAGTAGAACGCTGGATACTCAATTTCCTGTCGAACAGAACACAAAGAGTAATAGTCAATCAAATAAAATCGAGTCTAAGCGCAGTCAAAAGCTCTGTACCTCAAGGTAGAGTCCTTGCACCACTCCTGTTTCTTTTTCTCATATCAGACATAGACAAAAATACAAGTCACAGCTTCATGTCATCCTTTGCAGATGACACAAAAATCATTATGAAAATTACCTCTGCTGAAGACATTGAAAAATTATATGGAGATATCAACAAAGTTTTCGATTGGGCAGCAGAAAATAACTTGATGTTTAACAGTGATAAATTCCAGGTACTTAGGTATGGCAAAAATGAGGATCTGAAACATAATACAGGGTACAAAACACAATGGAATCTGCCCATAGTAGGAAAACAGCATGTCAAGTATTTGGGAATAATGATGTCTGACGATCTAACGTTTACGGAGCATAACCAAGGAAATTTTCAGTCTCCATGTTGTAGTGGTAAGACACTCGCCTGGCGTTCCGCGAGCGCTTGTCATGGGTTCATATCCTGGCCGGGGAGGATTTACTAGGTGCAAACCCTTAACTGTAGCCTCTGTTTAACGCAACAGTAAAATGTGTACGTGGTTGTAACAACGATTCTTCGCGGCGAGGATCGTATTCCAGGGACCTGCCCGAAATGCTACGCGTACTAGTGGCTCTACAAGAATGTAACAACTGTTGTATATATCTCAAAAAAAAAAAAAAAAAAAAAAAAAAAAAAAAAAAAAAAAAAAAAAAAAACTTTCAAATCTAGGGATCCCATCACAATGGTTGTACTCTTTCAAGTCACTTGTGTACTGCTCAGTATTCACTTTCCCCTTGAGAGCAGGAGAGATTGCTGAAATAGTGGGAATACAGAGAACATATACGGCAAGCATATATGTGATAAAGCGCCTAAATTATTTGGATCATCTCAAAGCTCTCCAAATGTACTCACTAGAAAGGAGATGAGAGATATCAAATAATATACACATGGAAAATACTGGAGGAGCCAAGTCCCTAATCTACACAGCAAAATAACAACGTACTGGAGTGAACGATATGGAAGAAAATGCAGAATAGAACCAGTGAAGAGCAGAGGTGCCATAAGCACAATCGGAGAACACTGTATAAACATCAGAGGTCCACGGTTGTTCAACATCCTCCCAGCGAGCATAAGAAATATTGCCAGAACAACCGTGGACATCTTGAAGAGAAAACTAGACTGTTTTCTAAAAGAAGCTCAGGACCCACCAGGCTGTGGTGGGCCTGCGGGCCGCTCCAAGTAACATCCTGGTGGACGAAACTCTCACAAGCCCGGCCCGAGGCCAGGGGCCGGGCTTGGGGAGTAGAACAACTCCCAGAAGCCCATCAAGCAGGTATCCCACCTCACAGCTGGCTCCCAGCTACCACCCTGGGACAACAGCTGGCTCCCAGCTACCACCCTGGGACAACAGCTGGCTCCCAGCTACCACCCTGGGACAACAGCTGGCTCCCAGCTACCACCCTGGGACAACAGCTGGCTCCCAGCTACCACCCTGGGACAACAGCTGGCTCCCAGCTACCACCCTGGGACAACAGCTGGCTCCCAGCTACCACCCTGGGACAACAGCTGGCTCCCAGCTACCACCCTGGGACAACAGCTGGCTCCCAGCTACCACCCTGGGACAACAGCTGGCTCCCAGCTACCACCCTGGGACAACAGCTGGCTCCCAGCTACCACCCTGGGACAACAGCTGGCTCCCAGCTACCACCCTGGGACAACAGCTGGCTCCCAGCTACCACCCTGGGACAACAGCTGGCTCCCAGCTACCACCCTGGGACAACAGCTGGCTCCCAGCTACCACCCTGGGACAACAGCTGGCTCCCAGCTACCACCCTGGGACAACAGCTGGCTCCCAGCTACCACCCTGGGACAACAGCTGGCTCCCAGCTACCACCCTGGGACAAGTGCTGATGAATCACAACATTATCACAAGACTTCCCGGCATCACCGTGGCCAACGTAAGTCACATACAATTTTTGCACTATTTTTCCCCATGATCAGGGAGTTTATTTTAACAATATTAGAAAGTAATCATTTGCTTAATTTTTTCTTGCTCACTGTTGGTGATGTCGGCAATAATAAGGGGCAGAGCTTAGGGGTTAATCGCATCACCCCCAATTACCATACCCCACACAATGCTCTTCCATAATCCATTAACACACAACTTCATCTAATTTTGTATTTGCAACACTTTTTATAATTTTCCTTTTACCTAATTCTCCCCTATCACTCACAGCAAGGAGCGCCCTAATATTATCTGTGTCTCTCCATATCACACACATAATAGATATCTTATTGTATATGTGTGATACTATATAAGTAATACTATATAAGCAAGTAGTGATATGTAATACTATATAAGAAGTGCTACTGGATCACACAGAGTACAGTACAGTATCACACTGCTATAACTAGTGTGATACTGCATTATTTGATGCATTACTGTATACTGTCAACATAATACTCACATTCTGTAGACCAGATGGTCCAGGAAAATCACTTGGGTTAAAATCACTCATAGCAACTGGCTCTTCCTTTTCTATTGTTGACTGAAGAAACTCGGGAAAGTCATTTGTGTTGCCCTCCGAGCTGTGTGGGCCGTCACCCTCCTCTCCCCCACCACCATCGTAACTATTACTTTGTACTGACAAAAAATCATCATTAGCAGACTGTTCAAAGTTGTCCTGTTGCTCCACTTTAATGAGCACTGGGGGTTGATCTATACTTATTTCTGTGTCTTTCTCCTCTGGCTGTTCTCGAGGGTTGGCCACTTCACTAGCACTGGCTTGACGGCCGGCACTCGGTTCCGGGGTGCCAGGGCCGTCTCCTGGAGGTCTGCCAGGGCTGTGTTCTGTTCCGACGGGAGTGACTCTACGATCGTCCGCTCTGCGTCTCTTAGCGGGAGGACTGGCTTGTTCTGGCCGCTGTCTACTCTGAGGCACACCGCTTGCACTGCCACTACTAGTTACACTTTTTTTAGGTTCCTCATCTGGCACAGCCAAACCTTTTATTCTGAGACATTCTGCTGCCTTAATGAGAGAAGACAATTCATTTTGTCTTACATTAACTTCCCCAATGTACATATAGTCCAACAAAAACTCTAGGTCCTGACACTGAATGTCCTTGAGGACAACTACTGGGTTCTTGCATGGTGTACGGTCAAATATATCACTAAAATATTCACTACACGTGGACAGAACCAACTTGTGGACGGGGTAAAACTTGCCCTCGCACGCCAACGTCACATCTGTGTACGTCTCCTGAAAAATAAAACAAATTATCCATGTATGTAGATTAGTATATGACACCCGTAACACTGTATTCAAGGTTTATAATGCTCAAAATTACAAAAATTCAAATAAATCAATTTGATAAATACTGTAATATAACAACTTTACTAGTTAACCACAACATGAGACACCCTCTTCCCAGTAATAAGACATGCAAGACACCCTCTTCCCAGTAATAAGACATGCAAGACACCCTCTTCCCAGTAATAAGACACCCTCTTCCCAGTAATAAGACACCCTCTTCCCAGTAATAAGACACCCTCTTCCCAGTAATAAGACATGCAAGACACCCTCTTCCCAGTAATAAGACACCCTCTTCCCAGTAATAAGACATGCAAGACACCCTCTTCCCAGTAATAAGACACCCTCTTCCCAGTAATAAGACACCCTCTTCCCAGTAATAAGACATGCAAGACACCCTCTTCCCAGTAATAAGACATGCAAGACACCCTCTTCCCAGTAATAAGACATGCAAGACACCCTCTTCCCAGTAATAAGACACCCTCTTCCCAGTAATAAGACATACAATTTTAGGAATTTTAGATGCTCCTAGAAACTCCTAAAGTAATAGTTTGAATGAATGTGGTTTGCAAATGTTCTTTTCATGTCATCTAAACCAGCATCAGGATCATTTATATAGGCATCAGCTAGTGCTTCCTCCACCCCCTCCCCCCCTAATCCTAACTGAAGAGAAGATACTAGTTACTTATCCTTTCTATTTCATCCCCATCAAGAGCATCAAAATCTTAAAACCCGAGGGTCACAGTTACCCAAGTGCCACACAGTGTAGGAAGGTAGGTGAACCCGAGGGTCACAGTTACCCAAGTGCCACACAGTGTAGGAAGGTAGGTGAACCCGAGGGTCACAGTTACCCAAGTGCCACACAGTGTAGGAAGGTTGGTGAACCCGAGGGTCACAGTTACCCAAGTGCCACACAGTGTAGGAAGGTTGGTGAACCCGAGGGTCACAGTTACCCAAGTGCCACACAGTGTAGGAAGGTTGGTGAACCCGAGGCTCACAGTTACCCAAGTGCCACACAGTAATTATCTAAGTGTAATAACAGGACGAGAGCTACGCTCTTGGTGTCCCATCTTCCCAGTACTCTTTTGTCTTATGATGTTTTGAAACTACTGATGGTTTTGGCCTCCACCACCTTCTCACTTGACTTGGTCCAACCGTCTACCACTCTACCAAAGAAAACTTTATAACATTATTTGGCACCTTTGTTTCCTTAGCTTGAATATATGACCTCTTGTTCTTGAGGTTGCTGGCTTAAGGAATTCCTCTTTGTCAATTTAGTAGATTCCTGTTATTACTTAGTATGTGGTGATCATTTCACCTTTTTTCTTCTATCTTCTGCCTTGCCATATTTAATGCATCTAGCCCCTCTTCATTACTCTTGTTTTTCAGTTCCAGAAGCCATTTTGAAGCATGCCTTTGCATCTTTTCCAATTTATTCATGTGCTGCTTGGGCCTATGGGCACCATACAACTGCTGTGTATGCAAAGTTTGCTCTCACAAAAATCATGAGCAGTTGGTGCTCTATTTCACCATCCATGTAATTAAAAGTGATTCTGAAGGTAGAAAGTGTAGCATATGTATGTCCGAGCCAGGGAGGCCGGAACTCGGGCCCGAGCCAGGGAGGCCGGAACTCGGGCCCGAGCCAGGGAGGCCGGAACTCGGGCCCGAGCCAGGGAGGCCGGAACTCGGGCCCGAGCCAGGGAGGCCGGAACTCGGGCCCGAGCCAGGGAGGCCGGAACTCGGGCCCGAGCCAGGGAGGCCGGAACTCGGGCCCGAGCCAGGGAGGCCGGAACTCGGGCCCGAGCCAGGGAGGCCGGAACTCGGGCCCGAGCCAGGGAGGCTTGAACTCGGGTCCCAGCCAGGTAGGCTTGAACTCGGGTCCCAGCCAGGTAGGCTTGAACTCGGGTCCAAGCCAGGTAGGCTTGAACTCGGGTCCAAGCCAGGTAGGCTTGAACTCGGGTCCAAGCCAGGTAGGCTTGAACTCGGGTCCCAGCCAGGTAGGCTTGAACTCGGGTCCCAGCCAGGCAGGCTTGAACTCGGGTCCCAGCCAGGGAGGCTGGAACTCGGGTCCAAGCCAGGTAGGCTTGATGAAACCCGAGGCTCTCAGTAGCCCAAGCCCCACAAAGTAATTAAGTGTAGTTACAGGATTAGAGCTACGCTCCTAGTGTCCTGTCTTCCCAGTACTCTTTGTTGTATAATGCTTCAAAAGTACAGACAGTTTTGGCCTCCATCACTTCCTCACTTGTTCCAACTGTCTACCACTCTGTTTGCAAAAGAAAACTTTCTAAAATTTATTCGACATCTTTGTTTCCTTAGCTTGAATCTGTGTCCTCTTGTTCATGAAGTTGCTGGTTTCAAAAATTCCTCTTTGTCAATTTGGTTGATTCCTGTTAGTATTTTGTAAGTAGTGATCATATCACCTCTTTTTCTTCTATCTTCTGGTTTTGGCACGTTTAATGCCTCTAGTCTCTCCTCGTATCTCATGTTTCTCAGTTTCGGAAGCCATTTTGAAGCATGCCGTTGCAGTTTTTCCAGTTTCCTTATGTGTCTTCTTGAGATTTGGGCACCATACAACTGCTGCATATTCCAATTTTGGTCTCACGAAAGTCATGAACAGTTTCTACAGTATTTCATCATCCATATAATTAAAAGCATGTGTGAAGTTGTAAAGTGATGCATATGCTCCTCTCACAATGTTCTTTTGAGTGTTCCTGTGGCGAGAGCTTA
The DNA here is from genome assembly GCF_040958095.1 of Procambarus clarkii. Classification (NCBI taxonomy): domain Eukaryota; kingdom Metazoa; phylum Arthropoda; class Malacostraca; order Decapoda; family Cambaridae; genus Procambarus; species Procambarus clarkii. The sequence continues at coordinate 15,381,229 of NC_091199.1, read as the reverse complement.
CTTTCCAAAATCCCTCCAAGTCTCCTTCTTTATTAGAGTTCTGTAATTCCGTTGACCAAACCACACACTAGAAGATGAAAAGACGACGATGCTTCGGTCCGTCCAGGACCATCATCAAGTCAATTGTGATGAGTTGAGGGCGGTAAAGGCATAAGCAAAGCAAGAGGTGGAGGAAATCTCAAGAGAGAGGCAAGAGCAAGGCAAAAGATAGGTGTAATAAAAAATGTAAATGGGAACAAAAAAGAAAATAAAAGAAAAAGACAGATAAAGAGAAAAAAGGACGGGTAGGCTTATGTTAGATCACGTTTGTTAGAATGATTAGAAAATTTGAGTATGTACTGTGAAAGAGAAGAGTCAACAGCAACAAAGCCACGAATAAGGTTAATGTTGGATAGGTTGTGTATCAGAGCCAATTCAACAAGGCGGCGTCTGTATAGAGTAGAGGCAGGAAAGATTATTTTAGAAGACCAATCAAAAGAATTAGAATCCCTAACATGACAGAAGAGTCATGTCAGAATCCCTAACATGACAGATTTATTCATATATACAAGACTTCTTACATTCTTGTACATCCACTAGCCCGCATAGCAGTATAGTACAATAACACAAACAGCCTGACATATCCTTACTACGGATACATAATAAACTATACAAAACTGTTATACATTACGGAAGCCAATAATTATGCAATAAAATGCACCATACCTAATTATTGAGACCATTTAAGGCCAAAAATTTACCTTATTATATAGGACATCAATAAGGTATTTCAGAGTGTTTACCTTATTACGAAGGCCACTAATGACGTGGTAAAAGGTTGTGCGGTGATTGTTCCACTTGAGGGATAAAAGTTCTCCATCCATTTTTTCTGCAAGTAAAATCACATTTTAATTAATATATTCATGAGTCTCTTGATGTCTGGCAGATTTCTTCTCATTCCATTTATTATGACACTTCAAAACTCCACACATGACTTTTCTAACATTCAACACGAATATTCCCTCAATTGTTTACACCACAGCAACCAACCTCTCGCCTGCGCACCTGGTAATACCTAACTGCTGCATAACAAAATACAAAAAATTAAAATTCCTTCTTGTACTGTTAACCTTAACTACTGCACTGTGCAAAGCACCTTTTGGCACTCTGAGAGTTGTGCTATTTGTTTTAATTAGGCTATATTTTAATATTTGTAATGTTTTCATTACTCTTTGTGTTTTAAAATGGAAATACAGTAGTTCAGTTTAGAAACATTTTGACATTAATTTAACTTTACCTGAACATTTATAAAAACAACAAAAGTATGTCCTTGACATTTGCACTAAGAAATTTTTGCCAAAACCAAATGTGCAGCGGTTAAGACAGCGGCTATGGGGAAATAGTCATACCCGCTTATGCACAAAAAAAAAATGTTGAATGTAATGAAATGCCATTTTCTGGGCGAGACCCGAGGCTTCCCGGAGCTTTCCAGGCTGATATGTAACTATTAGCTTTCTGGCATTAGTCAAAGTGCATGGAGTTCTTGCCTGCCAGGGATCACGAGTCAGACCCTGGCCCCCTCAAAGAGGTACGAGGAGCAATGGCCAACAGAAACCACCGTGTGGTTGAAAGCATCCTGTCTGCCATCGACCAGGTCTGGAACCCAGAAAGATAGGCGCCCCAAAACAAACCTCTATTCTGGTGAAAATATTGCTACCGAAAGCTGAACGAGTGGACAGAACCCTGCAACGAAAATTAGCAAACAAGCATGACGTCATCACGTTGCCACGCCGGCAATTCAACCGGCAATTCTTTGGCTGGATGTCAAAAACACGTGAAAATAACGCTGACCAAAGGGAGGGAGGGATGCCGGAGAGCCTCTGGGTCTCACTCAGAAAATGGGGTTGCATTACATTCAATGCTGGTTTTCTGGGGGGAGCCCCATCGGCTCCCCGGAGCTAACTACCCAAAGACAAGGAAAAACACAGGGATTTACCCAGGTGGCGATCAGTCCTCAGTCCTCAACGCGAAGTTAAGACAACTGGCTGCAACCGCCAACTCAATGCAACACAGACCCTTCCAGGTGAAGGAAACTTCATACTGCCTCAGAGACAAAGCATGCAGGTGGGAGACCAATAATGAAGCCACCTGCACCCCATACAAGCGATGATAGACCCGAGTCAGCAACTTGACACGAAGACTTGAAGAGAAGAACAAATCAGCCTCATACCGGGCTGGACCGATTTACTGAAAGAGGCGGAGCCGCGGGAAGACCCTCGGGTTCAGACACCCAGCAAGCAGCGCCTGAAACCAAGGATGGGCTGGCCATCAAGGAGCCAGGAGGACAACTCTCCCATTGGTAAGTCTCCAAGCGAGTCATGACCAGCTGAACCGCTGTTCAGCAACAGCTGAACCGGGGGAAAGATGTACAGGTAACCCCACCTCGCCCAGTCCTGCCTGAAAGCGGCGACCCCGACAGTAGTCGGGGAAGGGCACCACGTATACTAGAAGACGCCTCAACCTTGCCGATGCGAAAAGATCCACTTCCAGAGGCCCGAACATCTGGCAGAGCCAACAGAACGAGTTGGCGTCGAATGTCCATTCCTTGACAGGGAAATGAACCGGGACAGGCCGTCTGCCAGGACATCGGACACCCCCTGAACGTGAACTACCATGAGAGCCAAACCCCCGAGAACTCAGCAGACAAGTCACCCGAAGCGACCAGCCCCAAAAAGTCAAGGACCGCATGGAACCCACTCGATTCAGGCAATGAACCGCCAGGGAACAGTCCAAATTGAGCCGAATCATCGATCTGCAAGCGACCCAAATCCTCTGGACCGACATCCACACAACCGTGAATTCCCACACTGTGCTGTGAGCATGATGGAAGGAGAGACCCCACCATCCCTGGCCAGCTTGGTGAGCACTGGTCACGAAGCCCCAGCCAAGAGACGACGCGTCCGTGAACATACCGAGCAAGGGCTCGGGTAGGCGCCAAGGCAGTGAACCCCAAAAACCTGAAGAGAAAGCCAGCGACGCAGCAAGCCGAAGAGGAAGGCGAAACGCAGGCGAACCAGAGCCACTGGAGGAAGAGACAAGAAAGCGATCCAAGCGTCCCACATAAGACCCAGCCAAGACCGAACCTGAAAGGGAACCAGATGGGACTTCCGCCAGTTCACCAGGAACACAAACCCAGCAGGGATAGAACCAAATCCCTGGCAAGCAGACATGTGGACTGGCTGGGAGTCCAAACCAGCCAGTCGACGAGGTAGTCCAGAACCCGAACACCTAACAGATGCAGGCCGGCCACCATGACCCGAGTAAGGCAAGTGAAAACCCGAGGCGCCAGATTCAACCCGAAGGGAGGGCAATGAAAGCGGTAACCCTGACGCCCCACGACAAAATCGAGCCAGTCCCTGAACCTCGGATAAACTGGGATGTGCCAATACGCATCCTTGAGGTCCAGGGACACCATCCAAGTGCCTGGCTCTAACATAAGACGGACCTAAGACAGAGTAGTCATCCTGAAGGGGGGAAGGGGGGGGGGGCAAGAAACCCACTGGTTCAGTCCAGAATGAACTGGAAGTCCGTGCAGTCCCGTTTCAGAACCGAAAACATGCGGGAAACCCATCTGAGGGATGTCGTGGACTCTACCACACCCAAGCGAACCCACTCCGAGATGACCTGACAGAGTGCAGAAGAAGAGGCCTGCCCCGAACCCCCGAAGGAAGGAGGGGCCACCCTATGCCACCACAGGTCGCACGAAACGACCCGAAAAGCCCACGAATCGTGGGACCAAGCACGAGCAAACAGGGTGAACTTACCCCCCCCCCCCCCCTTCCATCGCCCTGTAAATGGGACGAACAGTGAAAGGGCCGACGCACCTTACAAAAACCTAAACGGCGGACAGGGCGCTGACCAGAACCGAAGACTGCGCCTGCCCCAAATCTGGCACCACGGGCGTACCACGACGAATGGAACCCCAAGCCTTGGCACGACCTTTCCAGGAAGGCCCACACCCCCCCAAGCACCAACAAGTCAGACATAAGTCTACAACTAACCGAAGCCGCCTGCAGGTACTGCACCACCGCAGACTCTGCAAACATAAAGGACAAAAAGGGGGAAGACAAGCAAAGAGCCAGGGCCCAAGCATATTCCAAAGAAGAAGCAAGCACCACCTATCAACGCACGAGACGAGAAGCATAGAACCGCGAAACCGCATCATGCCGGAGTGGCACGAAGAGCTTCAACATAGCAGACGACGCCTGCACCACAGAAGGCAATGCACTAGACCCGGCAGCGGCCCCAAGCCCCCCCCCCCCGCCCCTTCACATCCAACTCAAGCCAATCTGAGGACAGCTCAAGGAGGGAAAAGAAACGCAGAGCCGAAACAAGCAGGCCACGAGTACAAATCCTCCACAACCAAGGCAACTGAAAGGGAAGGAACCTGCACTTGAAGCACCACAACACCAACATCCCACGGAGAGCAGGGGGCAAAGAAACACGCATTGAGGTGCTCGAAATCTCCCCCAGGAAAACCTGAAACTGTCTAGAGCTACAGTGGATGGTGGCACAGGTGGCAGGTCCTGCTACAGTGAGTGGTGGCACAGGTGGCAGGTCCTGCTACAGTGAGTGGTGGCACAGGTGGCAGGTCCTGCTACAGTGGGTGGTGGCACAGGTGGCAGGTCCTGCTACAGTGAGTGGTGGCACAGGTGGCAGGTCCTGCTACAGTGGGTGGTGGCACAGGTGGCAGGTCCTGCTACAGTGAGTGGTGGCACAGGTGGCAGGTCCTGCTACAGTGGGTGGTGGCACAGGTGGCAGGTCCTGCTACAGTGAGTGGTGGCACAGGTGGCAGGTCCTGCTACAGTGAGTGGTGGCACAGGTGGCAGGTCCTGCTACAGTGGGTGGTGGCACAGGTGGCAGGTCCTGCTACAGTGGGTGGTGGCACAGGTGGCAGGTCCTGCTACAGTGGGTGGTGGCACAGGTGGCAGGTCTTGCTACAGTGAGTGGTGATACAGGTGGCAGGTCCTGCTACAGTGGGTGGTGGCACAGGTGGCAGGTCCTGCTACAGTGGGTGGTGGCACAGGTGGCAGGTCCTGCTACAGTGAGTGGTGATACAGGTGGCAGATCCTGCTACAGTGGGTGGTGGCACAGGTGGCAGGTCTTGCTACAGTGAGTGGTGATACAGGTGGCAGATCCTGCTACAGTGGGTGGTGGCACAGGTGGCAGGTCCTGCTACAGTGGGTGGTGGCACAGGTGGCAGGTCCTGCTACAGTGGGTGGTGGCACAGGTGGCAGGTCCTGCTACAGTGAGTGGTGGCACAGGTGGCAGGTCCTGCTACAGTGGGTGGTGGCACAGGTGGCAGGTCCTGCTACAGTGGGTGGTGGCACAGGTGGCAGGTCCTGCTACTGTGAGTGGTGGCACAGGTGGCAGGTCCTGCTACAGTGGGTGGTGGCACAGGTGGCAGGTCCTGCTACAGTGGGTGGTGGCACAGGTGGCAGGTCTTGCTACAGTGAGTGGTGATACAGGTGGCAGGTCCTGCTACAGTGGGTGGTGGCACAGGTGGCAGGTCCTGCTACAGTGGGTGGTGGCACAGGTGGCAGGTCCTGCTACAGTGAGTGGTGATACAGGTGGCAGATCCTGCTACAGTGGGTGGTGGCACAGGTGGCAGGTCTTGCTACAGTGAGTGGTGATACAGGTGGCAGATCCTGCTACAGTGGGTGGTGGCACAGGTGGCAGGTCCTGCTACAGTGGGTGGTGGCACAGGTGGCAGGTCCACCACCTGTGGGTGGTGGCACAAGTGGCAGGAAGCTGTACGACTCAGCAGTTTTCTGCGAGCCACTAAATACACTAAAGATTGATAACCCAAATGAATTTTTCATGGATATGATACCAACATCAAATCATATATCAGATGTCACCCTATCCCCACTGGATTTTGAAGAAGCCATAAAGAGTATGCCTATGCACTCTGCACCAGGCCCTGATTCTTGGAACTCCATATTCATCAAAAACTGTAAAAAAAAACACTATCGCAGGCCCTTCACATTCTTCACTTTTTCTCATCCTCATATAGGACATAGAAAAGGACACAATCTATAGCAATATCAATCTTTGCAGATGACACTAGGATTTTCATGAGAGTAGACAACATAGAGGACACAGCAAACCTCCAATCAGACGTAAATCAGGTCTTTCTATGGGCACCAGAAAATAATATGGTGTTTAACGAAGATAAGTTCCAGCTCATGCGCTACTGAAAAAATTAAAATATAAAAAGGGAAACCACGTACAAAACTCAGTCAAATCATATAACAGAACGAAAAGGCTATGTAAAGGATTTGGGTGTACTGATGTCGGAAGACCTTACCTTTAAAGAACACAATAAAGTAGCCGTCACAACTACAAGAAAAATGACAAGAACTTTTCACACTAGAGATGTTATACCGATGATGATACTTTTCAAAACACTAGTGCTCTCTAGAGTGGAATACTGCTGCACAATGACGGCCCTTTTCAAAGCTGGAGAAATTACAGACTTGGAGAGCGTACAGAGATCCTTTACTGCTAGAATCCACTCAGTAAAACATCTAAACTACTGGGATCGACTAAAGAGCCTAAATCTGTATTCCCTTGAGTGCAGGCGGGAGAGATACATAATAATTTACACATGGAAAACAATAGAGGGGGCTGGTCCCAAACCTGCACACAGAAATACCACCACATGAGACCAGAGGGCATGGAAGGATGTGCAGAATACCCTCTTTGAAGAGCAGAGGTGCAACAGGTACTCTGAGAGAGAACTTTATCAACATCAGAGGCCCGAGACTGTTCAACACGCTTCCACTACACATAAGGGGCATAACTGGCGACCCCTCAGTGTTCAAGAGAGGGATTTCGACCACAACGCTCCACACTCGATCAAATACTCTGCCTTGAACATGAAATCCACACCTCCCTCAGAAGCAGCAAATTTTGTATTGTTCTTTACTTAGACAAGATAACCTGACCTCAAAGGAGCTTTTGATAGCATTCCTCATACTTGCCTCCTCGCAAAGCTTGCGCGTTTAGGCGTACAGGGAAGATTACTTTTTTGGTTAAAATCCTATCTTACGAACAGGACCTCTAAAGTCTATATACAAGGCGAGTGCGGGTGTCCCTCAAGGCTCCATACTAAGCCCAACCCTTTTTGCTGCATTCTTAGCAGATTTGCCTAACACCCATCCTGTTAACCTCTCGGCGTACGCTGACGACTTAACAATGTTATTCAGACAATGCCTTACCAAATACAGTCTCAACAATGCAAACAGCACTTGACCACCTCATAGATTGGACACAACAATGGGGCCTTCAAGTTAGTACTATCAAAACCTATTATCAAATTTTCACTAAAAAAAAAAAAAGACTTGCTCATCTACCCACCCTCACAATACACAACACTCCCATCCAACACGTACGAGAACATAAATACCTTGGCATGCACTTAGACTCGCCCTCACTTACCTGGAAAGCAAACATTCAACACCTTAAACAGACGACACAACCCCAACTCGCCATACTGAAAGCCCTCACTGGCACCACCTGGGGAGCACACCATAAAATCCTGCTCCATTTCTATACAACCTACATTCGCAGTCAACTAGACTATTGTTGCCAAGCATATGCGTCGGCTGCGCCTACTAACCTACAGAGCCTAGAGGTCATCCAAAACAATGCCATGTGACATATGTGGCGCAATGCGTTCCACTCCTATCCTTGGACTCTACGGGGAAATGGGCCTCACAAGCCTAGCCATCAGACGAGACATAATGTGTGCCAACTATCTGTCACTGTACCACTGCTCACCAGACACACCCATACAGATAAAAAATTAACCCAACAGTTAACTCTCATATCCCCCGCTTCCCAACCAGTCACTCACAACCTTTCCTCACACGGGCTACAAATAACCTCGATATAGACCTCTCTCTACTCCAAAACTCGGAAACCCAACTTACTGTTCCCCCAATTCCACCCTGGCTTTATACAACTCCTAATACAGCAATACAACTCGAAGACAACATTCCAAAGTCTGCACCAAACTCAGCCATAACCTCAGTCTTTACCTCAACAATGAAAAATTGCTACCCAAATACCACAGCAATTTATACAGATGGATCTCGCATCACCATGAACAACGTACCCTCGGTCACTAGCGCTGTATGGATACCGGAATACCATCTCAAGCAGGGATGGCGGTTACCAAATACCAAACCAACTATCTGTTTTCACAGCTGAATTATATGCCTTATATCAAGCTCTCCAAATAATCACAACATTACCAATCGGGACATATACAATCTGCAGTGACTCCAAGAGTGTGATTCAAGCAATTACGTACTCTTCAACAACGTGCAAGGAGTTTGTTTACCCATGTCTTCAACTTCTTCATGAACATCGATTGAACAGCTATGATACCTCTATCCAATGGGTGCCAGCACATTGTGGTATTCTCCATAATGAACTAGTAGATCAACTAGCCAAAGCGATGCACAACACACCTCGCATTACCCGTCATCCAATTCCCCATGTTGCACGTAAAGGAGCCTTCAAAAATACCATCACCCAAAATTTTGTGACGAAATGGAAAACGTCATGCTCACCCTTATACTATGGGTCCATTAAAAAGAAATGGGAAACTTGGAAACATGTCAGATATAAAAGCAGAGAAATTGATATAGCGATGACCAGATTAAGGCTGGGACACACCAAACTAGCAGCACACAGCTCTAAGTACAGAACAGACATCAACGAACTCTGCATCCACTGTCAGGTGCCTGAAACAATCGAACACTCTCACCTGCACTGCTTCCGACATTATAGTGCCAGAGTAAATCTCAAACAAGTACTTATATCACTTAAAATACCCTTTACCATTGAGCATATATTAGGAGGCGGTGACCACTCGTTACAAGAAAAATACCAAATAGTCAAAGCACTGACTAAACATCTACAGTCGACCAACAAACTGCGTCACATCTGACCCGCGCCACATTTATACCTGGCGCCACCAACAGCTGAACGCAGACAACAACTGCCTCGTCGCAGTACCAAGGATCAGCTGACGCCATAAACACAACACACCGCCCTACAGTGCGGCAAGTCTCCCTCTAACGCACACCTCTGTTGTAGTCGCCGCTCCTCTGTCTACACCACAACGCAACAAGCACCTTTGGAACTCTTATCCTCAACATGCACGCCTCTACCAACACGTGTACTGGTGCAGTCATCGGGAGGACAAACCCTTCATGCCACCTGCACCTACTGTCAACAAGAAGTGTTCAAGAGAGAACTGGATAAGCAACGCCAAAGGATACCTGATCAACCAGGCTGTGACTCATCCCTCAGGCTGCGAGCAGCCACATCCACCAGCCTGGTTGCCAAGCCCCAGAAGCACCTCAAGGTAAGGTGGTGCAGGTGGCAGGCCCACCACAGTGGGTGCAGGTGGCAGGTCCACCACAGTGGGTGCAGGTGGCAGGTCCACCACAGTGGGTGCAGGTGGCAGGCCCGCCACAGTGGGTGCAGGTGGCAGGCCCGCCACAGTGGGTGCAGGTGGCAGGTCCACCACTGTGGGTGCAGGTGGCAGGTCCACCACAGTGGGTGCAGGTGGCAGGTCCACCACAGTGGGTGCAGGTGGCAGGCCCGCCACAGTGGGTGCAGGTGGCAGGCCCGCCACAGTGGGTGCAGGTGGCAGGTCCACCACTGTGGGTGCAGGTGGCAGGTCCACCACAGTGGGTGCAGGTGGCAGGCCCACCACAGTGGGTGCAGGTGGCAGGTCCACCACAGTGGGTGCAGGTGGCAGGTCCACCACTGTGGGTGCAGGTGGCAGGTCCACCACAGTGGGTGCAGGTGGCAGGTCCACCACAGTGGGTGCAGGTGGCAGGTCCACCACAGTGGGTGCAGGTGGCAGGTCCACCACTGTGGGTGCAGGTGGCAGGTCCACCACAGTGGGTGCAGGTGGCAGGCCCACCACAGTGGGTGCAGGTGGCAGGCCCGCCACAGTAGGTGCAGGTGGCAGGTCCACCACAGTGGGTGCAGGTGGCAGGTCCACCACTGTGGGTGCAGGTGGCAGGTCCACCACAGTGGGTGCAGGTGGCAGGCCCACCACAGTGGGTGCAGGTGGCAGGCCCACCACAGTGGGTGCAGGTGGCAGATCCACCACAGTGGGTGCAGGTGGCAGGTCCACCACTGTGGGTGCAGGTGGCAGGTCCACCACAGTGGGTGCAGGTGGCAGGTCCACCACAGTGGGTGCAGGTGGCAGGTCCACCACAGTGGGTGCAGGTGGCAGGTCCACCACAGTGGGTGCAGGTGGCAGGTCCACCACAGTGGGTGCAGGTGGCAGGTCCACCACAGTGGGTGCAGGTGGCAGGTCCACCACAGTGGGTGCAGGTGGCAGGTCCACCACTATGGGTGCAGGTGGCAGGTCCACCACAGTGGGTGCAGGTGGCAGGTCCACCACTGTGGGTGCAGGTGGCAGGTCCACCACTGTGGGTGCAGGTGGCAGGCCCACCACAGTGGGTGCAGGTGGCAGGTCCACCACAGTGGGTGCAGGTGGCAGGTCCACCACAGTGGGTGCAGGTGGCAGGTCCACCACAGTGGGTGGCGTCCCGGCCAGCTAGAGGTGGTGGCACGTCCACCTGCCCAGCCCTCCCCCTCGGCTCCCCTCCACACCTGTGCCTCGCCCCAGTACCTCTGGGTGCCTCTGGGTGCCCCTGGGTGCCCCTAGATGCCCCTCAGTGCCCAGGGGAGCAGGACTCACCTGGTGTTCTCGGGGTCAACACAACAAGCGACCGGCCGCCATTTTCAGGCTGGATGTGACGTCACAAGCGTCTCGCGCCCCGCCGGCACAACACATTAATCTCCAGGTAACGTCCCTGTTATTTACCCTTAATAACACGCCTTATCACATCCCTTAAACGTAAACAATATATATATATATATACTAATGTCTTAGATGGTATAACAATTATATCAGTGTGTGTTACCACAATTGTTATTAAGTTGTCGAGAAATATAATTACCCGCTTCGAGAGACCCCAATGCAGGGGTAACGAGGCTACTTAGAATTAATTTTGTCAGGGGACAGGAAGCCAGAGTGTATTCATACACGTTAGGCTTTTTATCGAGGTCACTTCCCTCCCCAAGGTCGAATTACTGACCCCGCCAAGGATACAAGCCCTCCCCCTAATAAGCTGCCTATTTTTTTTTTTTGGGGGGGGGAGTAAAGAAGATGGAGAGGCATAGGTGAAGGGAAGTTTAGAAGTGGGAAATACAGTGAGAGGTATGACAGCAGACGCACTGTCCGCCTTGCTGACTAACTCCTGAGTACCTACTTACTGCTAGCTGAAAAGAGACATTAGGTGGCAAAGGCATGAAAGGCTGCAAGGTGAAAAGAGGCATGCACACTGATATTGATCCTGATCTAAATCTTGTGTCTCATATCTACACCAACCAGCACATTGATCATCATTATTGCAAGTATTACACAGCACACCAGGCTAAAAACAAACTCCAAAATAGCACCTGCTTATCAGTTTACAACCAAAATGTTAGATCACTTGGCAAACATTTTGACGATATAAATGCATTATTCACAGCACTAGGTACTAACTTATCGATCATTATTTTAACAGAAACTTGGCTAAATAAAAACTGTACCCAATTCTACAACTTAGCTGGTTATAAAGCCATTCACAACTGTAGGCCTAATAAAAAAAAAGGTGGCGGCACAGCTATATATTACCGGCGTACATATATCTGCAACAATGTCATTAGTGATAGAGATGACTACTGTGAATATACTTTTGCTCAGTTTACAATTAAATTCCTTAAATCCTCCTTGACTATTGGAGCCATCAATAGATTTCCCAATACAAACTTAGCTTCATTCTCAGATAACCTAAGGAATCTTATTATAAACAACAATTTCAAATAAAACCACATCATTCTGGGAGGAGACTTCAATATTAACCTGGGTCAACAAAATTGACCTCAAGATGACTATTTCCTTAACAACATCAATTCCTGTATCCTAATCCCCCCAATCACCAAACCTACATGTACACCTCTATTATTTCACTCCTAAATCTTAGCCTTTCTAGAGAATGTAGAGTGAACTTTGTCAATCTTTCGTCCTATTAGAGGTTTCCAGTTATTAGTCCAGCTTATTATTAACCTTTCTTATGGAGGGATCTGTGGTGTTTGTGTGTTACTGAGGAAGTCTTGGTTGTAGGGTTGATGTAAAGTCATGACTTGGTTACTGACTTTAATACTTAATATGATTACATGACTAGTAGCTACCAAGCTTGGCGGGCGTCCTGTACCCTCTCTTGTTTACCTTCTCTCTCTCTGGCGTCTCAGCCGCCGCACATAGAAAACGGATGGTACCATTTTCTGTGAACATGACATCCCTCCTTTTCTTTAAAAAGAATGAATACAGGATGTCTACCATGCTTGTAGCACAAAGCAAAGTTATTGACACAAAGTAAGTTATTACCATATCAAGAGATACTGCATACATTTAACATTAATTAAGCACACAAAGAATTTAAACAACTTAATCTTTTCCACAAAGGATTTCAATGTTAAAAATACATATGCAATGTTAAACAAACATGAAAGAAACTGTAATACAAAGTTACAAAATATTGAATGAGATATCTGCATTATTCAAACAATATTAAATTTAGTTTAGCACAATAAGTAAATACTTTTCATTACATAGGAACACAATTAATCATCAAATCGTGTAGGGCGTTTAACATGACGTTTAGGACGAGAATCCTTAAATGCAATAACATCCCTTGATGAATTGTTTGTCGGGTTATAACTATTTTTTTCTTTTTCTTTTGCACGACTTTGCACTTCATCATTTTCTACACTAGTTGGAATCACTTTGAAATAAGCCATATTACGTGTTATACTATGATCTCTATTACTAGCTGTTACCATAGTTCCTTTTACACTAATCACTTTATATGGTTTTGTATCATACGGCATATCTAACTTTCCCTCTTTTTTCTTTTTAACAAGAACAGTGTCACCAACCTTTATGAACTGTTCCTTTGCACGTTGATCATGAGCAATTTTCATTTTGCCCTTGGCTAGTGCATCCTTCTGAGCAAGACGTTTATCCGTTACCTCGGCTGGCATGACGGGTAGTGCGATTCTCATAGGACGTCCAAATAAAAGTTCACCAGGTGACTTGCCCAGTGTTCCATGCGGTGTTGCACGGTAGTTCCTGAGAAAAGCATACATAGCTTGTTTCCAGGATCGTCCTTCGGCATGAGCACAGCGTACCGCTTTCATGAGAGGTTGCATGAATCTCTCAACTTCTCCATTTGCTTGGGGATGTAGTGGCATCACACGGCGGTGTTTGAATCCAATATGCTCAGAAAAGTTGACGAAGTCTTGTCCATTGAATGGCGGTCCATTGTCTGTCTTGACAACTTCAGGAATGCCAAAGTTTGAAAAGATCTTGTCGAGTTTCGGGATGACAGCCTTTGCAGATGTGGAAGTGATGACTTCTACTTCTGGATAACGTGAGTGATCATCAATGACTACCATCAAGTACTCTCCAGTTGGTAGTGGTCCGCAGAAGTCCATTGATACTTCCGTCCATGGTGCAGCAGGTAGTGGTGAAGGTTGTAGAGGTGTTGGTCTTGAAGTATCCACTGCAGCTTGGCAAGGGACACAGGCATCATGCATATCCTTTGCTTGACGATCAATGCCAGGAAACCACACCTTTTCTCGTAGCAGCTGTTTCGTCCTAACAAGACCTTGGTGTCCTTGATGTGCAAGCTTCAGAGCACGTTGCTGGAGAACAGCTGGAATAACGATACGAGTACCTCGCAGCACAGTGTCGCGTTGTTGCGTAACACTTAATTCTGTCTGGATGCGTTCAAGTGCTTTGAATGCATCTTGGTCAACTCCTGAGTGTGGGATGCGTGGAAACTTTTTCTTAGTCAATGCATCCACTGTTGCTTGCAGAGTTGGGTCCTCTAGGGTTGCAGTACGGATTTCATCAAGAGTAAGAGCCTTAGGGACTGCATCACAGGTTACAGAGTGTACATATTCCTCGGCAACTTGCTGATGCTTGGTGATGGTGAAACTGTTTGCAGGATGTCGACTGATGTAATCAGCGGGATTGCCTGCACCCGGCTTGTATTTCACCGTAAAGTTGTATGGTTGCAGACGAAGAGCCCATCTCTCAATGCGAGCTGGTGGTTTGGACTTTGGATTATTGAAGATGGTCTCCAACGGTTTGTGGTCAGTGACCATCGTGGTGAAGGGCGCACCAAGCAGATACACATTGAAGTGTTCACAGCCCCATACAAGAGCAAGAGCTTCCTTCTCTGTCTGACTGTATCGTTGCTCAACATCTGTGAGAGAACGGCTGGCGTAGGCAATTACTACTCTGGAATCTGGTTGACCAGGTTTGTGTTGGGCTAAAACAGCACCTAATCCAACAGGACTAGCATCCACCGTTAACTCAGTGTCCATTGATGGATCAAAGTATGCAGCAGTCGCATTCTCTACTAGTGCATCTTTCACAGCATCAAATGCATTTTGCTCGATATCGCTCCAGTACCATGATGCATTTTTCTTCAGGAGCTCACGTAGAGGCTTTGTAATGGTAGCAAAATCTGGAATGAAGCGAGAACAGTAGTTTGCCATTCCCAGAAAACTATGTACTTCAGTGGACGTTGAAGGAGGTGCAGCATTCTTGATATCTGCAACTTTCTTAGGATCTGGAGACAGACCTTTGTCACTAAGTACATATCCAAAGAATTCAATTTTATGTTGATTGAACTCACACTTTGCTCGGCTTAGCGTCAAATTCTTTTCTCGTAAGCGTTGCAATGTTGCACGAAGAGCTTTGTCGTGTTCAGCTTGGGTACGGCCATAAACAATGATGTCATCAGACATGTTGTCAGCATTAGGTATATCTTGCAATACCTGGCTGATGATGTGCTGGAATACCTCGGCAGCACTGTTAATACCAAAACTCAGGCGCTTGTACCTATACAGACCTCGATGTGTCGTAAACGTTGTGATGAAGCGACTCTCATCATCAAGTTCAAGCTGATGATAGCCCTTGTTTAAATCTAACTTGCTGAATACAGTTGCACCATTCAAGCGGTAAATCATATCATCTACAGTGGGTGTAGGATGGCGTTCACGCATTATTGCCTTGTTGGGAACACGCATGTCCACACAAATGCGTATCTCATCCGGATTCTTCGGCTTTGGTGGAGTGACAATTGGGCTTACCCATGGTGTTGGACCTGTTACTGGTTCAATGATATCTAGGTCGATCAGCCTATCCAGTTCGGCATCGACTTTCTTGCGAGTATGGAATGGTTGTCGGCGATGTGGTTGGGCAACTGGAATTACATCTGGGTTGATATGCAGATGTACTTTGCTATCAGTATAACAACCTATGGATTTAAATAGATCAGAAAATTCAGCAACAATAGCATCCACATTGTTTGCAGATTCCACTGCTACAGCATTAGAAAGCTGAAGTAGCCCCAATTTAGTTGAAGTCTTGTAACTGAGTAAAGACTCCTTTGCATTCCTAACAACATGGAATGTAGTAATGAGCATTGCATTCTTTGACTTAATCTCTGCAGTGAAAGTTCCAATCACTGGCAAGGCTACCTTTGAAGCATAGGCAGTGGCTTTGTCATTATAGTTCTCAAGCTTTGGGAACTGTTTTTTAAATTTCTCATAGTGGCACTCAGCAATGGTGTCAATGTTTGATCCAGTGTCAATGAGAACCTTGAGACAAATACCAGCAATGTATACACATGTCTCTGGGTTGTTTGGAAGATCATTCCATTCTGTGATTGCTTGTACTCCATAAGTATAATCACATTCACTGTCATCTGAGACTGGTTGTAATGAAATGTTGTCTTGTACATTATTAACATTCTGGATATGAGGTGCAATATTGTGTTTACCACCTCAACCCCTATGACCTGATCCTCGTACAGTGCTTTTATTCATTGACTGTGGTTTCTTTAGTGCGGAACGACACATAGCACCAAAATGACCTAGTTTTCCACACTCATAGCACTTCTTACCTTGAGCAGGACAAACATTATCTTGGTGTGGGTAGTCTCCTCCACAATTGTAACATTTATTGTTGACACCCTCTGATGTGGGTCGTTGTGACTGCTTGAGCCTTGTTCCTTGACCCCAGTTGTGACGTGGTTCTCGGCTCAATTTACTGTTAGGTTTGGCATGATATCTTCTTTGATCACGGTGTCCTCCCTGAACCTTACGTACCTCATCACTGTTAGTAACAGTGGCAGAACCGTTATTAGCACTGCACTCCATGTCACGAGCATCACGTGCAGCATCTTCCATTCGACGAGCAATATCCAGTATCTTGGTAAGAGAACTGTCATCATCAACAAGTTCTAGAGCTCTTCGACGGAGACGTGTAGATGTGCATGTTTCAATTATTTGCTGTTTGATTTCTTTGTCAACATCAGCAAACTCACAATGGGCTGCTAAACCCTGCAGACGTGTGTGGTATTGATCCACAGTTTCATTAGAGAGTTGTTTTGCTCTCCTGAAATGCATAATTTCCATTGCAGTATTTTGCCTTGGTTTGAAATGCTCTGTTAGTTTGGCTTTGGCAGTGTCATAATCTTTGGCACCACCAGTGTCTTTCAGTGTGTCAAAGATGTCACAAACTCTATCACCTGCATAATGAAGTAGAAAGGCACGCTTTCTTTCAGCACTTTTGATGTCAGAAACTATCAACAAATTTTCAAACCTTTTAAGCCATTTGACCCACCTCTGTGACAGGTTTGTCTGATCACAGTCAGGATCAAATGCAGGAAACTGAGGTATATTTGCCATTTTTACTGAATAAATGTAAACTTATCACTTAAATGTTCCTCAGAATATTAAACACTTACTGCACTGTATATGTTAGTCAAGAATTCACTGTAATTACTTTAATTTTGCAAAGCACACAAGCATTTTAATGCAAAAGTTCACAACAGTGCACAATATAGCAGCAACTGACTTCTTACCTAGCCCTTGTGTACATGTGTTGTTCCTACTCACAGCAGCAGCACAGCAGTTGGTACAGCAGTTGGTGCAGCAGTTGGTACAGCAGTCAGTTCAGTGTGATGAATTTTGTAGCACGAAGCGTCGTTTCGTAACCAAAACATCAGGTTTTGTACACATCAAAGCGTCGTTTCGTACACAACGTCGGCAGATTCCTCAGTACACAGTTTCTTCAGCACAGCTTGGGTAGCACACAGCATTAGTTAGCACACAGCATCGTTTAGCACACAGCATTGGTTAGCATACAGCATCGGGTATGGCGCTCACAGCTTCTCTTCCTCCTCCAGGCAGCATGCTTCTCCCTTGTGTTTGAAACTGAACAAATACCTGCGTTCACAGTTCATCCTCGTCGCCAATGTGGTGTTTGTGTGTTACTGAGGAAGTCTTGGTTGTAGGGTTGATGTAAAGTCATGACTTGGTTACTGACTTTAATACTTAATATGATTACATGACTAGTAGCTACCAAGCTTGGCGGGCGTCCTGTACCCTCTCTTGTTTACCTTCTCTCTCTCTGGCGTCTCAGCCGCCGCACATAGAAAACGGATGGTACCATTTTCTGTGAACATGACAGGATCATAAATGAGCTTAACATTTTCTGGAAATAAAATTAAGAATGACATGTTTATATCATTTTAATTGACGGAAGGTATAACAAAGTGGTTTTAAATAAGATTATATTTATATCAACTCAAACAGAACTCGAAACAATTGATATAAATTGGATAAGTTGTAATTTAGAAAAGTCTGGGGCAAATAAGTGTTTGAAAACAAGGTTGTTTATTTACTGGACAAATTACCAAGGAGCATCATAGATGTGGGATCGTTGTATTATTTCAAGTATTATGAGTCAGACATACATATAGACGAGTTTGGTTGGATCAGAGTAGAAATTGTCTCGTGATTTAATATGTTTTCAAGGGTATTAGTAAATTTTGTATAGAGATTTTAACAGCGTACGCAATAAATAATTATCAGCCATAATGAATTAATAATAATTATCATTAGGCATAAATATTTACCTACGTGGCTTGTAATTTTAAAAAGTTTTGGTCTGTTTAGAATGTAGCTAACAATATTATCTATAATTTGCCAGATACTTATCACCATAATCACAAACCATTAATAACAGGTTGTATGTATGTTCACGACCAACTGTATGTGCATGTCTTGCACGTTAGTGTGTATGATAGAAGATTCAGGAAATATTTACAAGATACAATGCTACTTCAGTTAAGATTTTATATTATTGTTTAGTGATGACAGACCCGTCTAGCAAAACAACCAAGGATCATGTTGACCAAACAACACACTAGAAAGTGAAGGGACGATGACTTTTCGGTCTGTCCTGGATCATTCTCAAGTCCAGAACGGTCCTGGACGGAGCGAAACGTCGTCGTCCCTTCACTTTCTAGTGTGTGGTTTGGTCGACATATTTCAGCCACGTGTTTGTGACTCCTCGTCTGCAACCAAGGATCATAATTTGCGAAAGGTGCTATAATATAAAAAATATTTACATAATTATAATAACATAAAATGAAAGGTTAAACAGACAGACAGAAGATAAGGAGTGTTTGACAATGAAACTAGTCAAGCAAAGTTCATACAGAACAACAGTTTCACTCAATACTTCTCGGTGCCGTCGCGGCCATCAGCGCAGCAATTCAGGGAATCGTAATCATGCACTTCCGTTGATGGCCACAGTAACCAACAAACATTTGTCATTTTTCACAATAAAATTCAAGTTTACAAAGAAAATAGGATATTTAATGTCAGTTTTGCGGGTATTTTTTTATTATAATTTCAGAAAATATAAACTTTTAAAATTGAGTTCATAGTTACTAATAACTGTGTCTATTTGGTGAACAGGAAGCCATTTTATTTTAATTATACATGTAACAACATGCTCAGATTCCTAAGAAAATAGTTTGTAAAGCTGGAACTTAGGCTGATTCGATTGATTGGTATAAAAAGTCGGAATTTCAAAATACGAATAGGTGCAGAGATCCAGAATTTGGGTCCAAAATATGGTTCAGGTATCGAATTTGGGATGTTTGGGATATTTTAAAAACTGCAGGGGAGTTTGGGCAAAATGTGACCCACCGCCACTTTCAGTAATTAGTATAAAAAGTCGGAATTTCAAACGGCGAATAGGTGCAGAGAGCCAGAATTTGGGTCCAAAATATGGCTCAGGTATCGAATTTGGGATGTTTGGGATATTTTAAAAACTGCAGGGGAGTTTGGGCAAAATGTGACCCACCGCCGCTTTCAGTAATTGGCATATTTTTGGTATAAAAAGTCAAAATGTCAAACTGCGAATAGGTGCAGAGAGCCAGAATTTGGGTCTAAAATATGGCTCAGGTATCGAATTTGGGATGTTTGGGATATTTTGAAAACTGCAGGGGGGGTTTGGGCAAAATGTGACCCACCGCGGCTTTCAGTAATTGGCATATTTTTGGTATAAAAAGTCAAAATTTCAAACTGCGAATAGGTGCAGAGAGCCAGAATTTGGGTCCAAAAAATGACTCAGGTATCGAATTTGGGATGTTTGGGATATTTTGAAAACTGCAGGGGGGTTTGAGCAAAATGTGACCCACCGCCGCTTTCAGTAATTGGAAGATTTTTGGTATAAAAAGTCGGAATTTCAAACTGCGAATAGGTGCAGAGAGCCAGACTTTGGGTCCAAAATATGGCTCAGGTATCAAATTTGGGATGTTTGGGATATTTTGAAAACTGCAGGGGGGTTTGGGCAAAATGTGACACACCGCCGCTTTCACTAATTGGCATATTTTTGGTATAAAAAGTAGGGATTTGAAACTGCGAATAGGTGCAGAGAGCCAGAATTTGGGTCCAAAATATGGCTCAGGTATCGAATTTGGGATGTTTGGGATATTTTGAAAACTGCAGGGTGGTTTGGGGAAAATGTGACCCACCGCCGCTTTCAGTAATTGGCAGATTTTTGGTATAAAAAGTCGTAATTACAAAATGCGAATAGGTGCAAAGAGCCAGACTTTGGGTCCAAAATATGGCTCAGGTATCAAATTTGGGATGTTTGGGATGTTTTGAAAACTGCAGGGGTGTTTGGGCAAAATGTGACCCACCACCGCTTGTAGTAATTAGCATATTTTTGGTATAAAAAGTCGGAATTTCAAAATGCGAATAGGTGCAGAGATCCTGAATTTGGGTCCAAAATATGGTCCAGGTATCAAATTTGGGATGTTTGGGATGTTTCGAAAACTGCAGGGGTGTTTGGGCAAAATGTGACCCACCGCCGCTCTCAGTAATTAGCATATTTTTGGTATAAAAATTCGGAATTTCAAACTGCGAATAGGTGCAGAGAGCCAGAATTTGGGTCCAAAATTTGGCTCAGGTATCGAATTTGGGATGTTTGGGATATTTTGAAAACTGCAGGGGGGTTCGGGCAAAATGTGACCCACCGCCACTTTCAGTAATTGGTATAAAAAGTTGGAATTTCAAACGGCGAATAGGTGCAGAGAGCCAGAATTTGGGTCCAAAATATATCTCAGGTATCGAATTTGGGATGTTTGGGATGTTTTAAAAACTGCAGGAGGGTTTGGGCAAAATGTGACCCACCGCCACTTTCAGTAATTGGCATATTTTTGGTATAAAATTCGGAATTTCAAACTGCGAATAGGTGCAGAGAGCCAGAATTTGGGTCCAAAATATGGCTCAGGTATCAAATTTGGGATGTTTGGGATATTTTGAAAACTGCAGGGGGAGTTTGGGCAAAATGTGACCCACCGCCGTTTTCAGTAATTGGCATATTTTTGGTATAAAAAGTCGGAATTTCAAACTGCGAATAGGTGCAAAAAGCCAGAATTTGCGTCCAAAAAATGACTCAGGTATCGAATTTAGGATGTTTGGGATATTTTGAAAACTGAAGGGGGGTTTGGGCAAAATGTGACCCACCGCCGCTTTCAGTAATTGGCAGATTTTTGGTATAAAAAGTCGGAATTTTGAACTGCGAATAGGTGCAGAGAGCCAGAATTTGGGTCCAAAATATGGCTCAGGTATCAATTTGGGATGTTTGGGATATTTTGAAAATTGCAAGGGGGTTTGGGCAAAATGTGACACACCGCCGCTTTCAGTAATTGGCATATTTTTGGTATAAAAAGTAGGGATTTCAAAATGCGAATAGGTGCAGAGAGCCAGAATTTGGGTACAAAATATGGCTCAGGTATCGAATTTGGGATTTTCGCGATATTTTGAAAATTGCAGGGGGGTTTGAGCAAAATGTGACCCACCGCCGCTTTCAGCAATTGGCATATTTTTGGTATAAAAAGTCGGAATTTCAAACTGCGAATAGGTGCAGAGAGCCAGAATTTGGGTACAAAATATGGCTCAGGTATCGAATTTGGGATGTTTGGGATATTTTGAAAACTGCAGGGGGGTTTGGGCAAAATATGACCCACCGCCGCTTTCAGTAATTGGCAGATTTTTGGTATAAAAATTCGGAATTTTAAACTGCGAATAGGTGCAGAGAGCCAGAATTTGGGTCCAAAATATGGCTCAGGTATCGAATTCGGGATGTTCGCGATATTTTGAAAACTGCAGGGGGGTTTGGGCAAAATGTGACCCAACGCCGCTTTCAGTAATTGGCAGATTTTTGGTATAAAAAGTCGGAGTTTCAAACTTCGAATAGGTGCAGCGAGCCAGAATTTGGTTCCAAATCATGGCACAGGTATCGAATTTGGGATGTTTGCGATATTTTGAAAATTGCAAGGGGTTTTTTGCAAAATGTGACCCACCGCCGCTTTCAGTAATTGGTAGAATTTTCGTATAAAAAGTCGGAATTTCAAACAACGAATAGGTGCAGAGACCCAGAATTTGGGTCCCAAAAATGGCTCAGGTATCGAATTTGGGATGTTTGGGATATTTTGAAAACTGCAGGGGGGTTTGGGCAAAATGTGACCCACCCTCGCTTTCAGTAATTGGCATATTTTTGGTATAAAAAGTCGGAATTTCAAACTGCGAATAGGTGCAGAGAGCCAGAATTTGGGTCCAAAATATGGCTCAGGTATCGAATTTGGGATTTTCGCGATATTTTGAAAACTGCAGGGGGGTTTGAGCAAAATGTGACCCACCGCCGCTTTCAGCAATTGGCATATTTTTGGTATAAAAAGTCGGAATTTCAAACTGCGAATAGGTGCAGAGAGCCAGAATTTGGGTACAAAATATGGCTCAGGTATCGAATTTGGGATGTTTGGGATATTTTGAAAACTGCTGGGGGGTTTGGGCAAAATGTGACCCACCGCCGCTTTCAGTAATTGGCAGATTTTTAGTATAAAATGTCGGAATTTCAAACTACGAATAGGTGCAGAGAGCCAGAATTTGGGTCCAAAATATGGCTCAGGTATCAATTTGGGATGTTTGGGATATTTTGAAAATTGCAAGGGGGTTTGGGCAAAATGTGACACACCGCCGCTTTCAGTAATTGGCATATTTTTGGTATAAAAAGTAGGGATTTCAAAATGCGAATAGGTGCAGAGAGCCAGAATTTGGGTACAAAATATGGCTCAGGTATCGAATTTGGGATTTTCGCGATATTTTGAAAACTGCAGGGGGGTTTGAGCAAAATGTGACCCACCGCCGCTTTCAGTAATTGGCATATTTTTGGTATAAAAGTCGGAATTTCAAACTGCGAATAGGTGCAGAGAGCCAGAATTTGGGTCCAAAAATGGCTCAGGTATCGAATTTGGGATGTTAGGGATATTTTGAAAACTGCAGGGGTGTTTGGGCAAAATGTGACCCAACGCCGCTTTCAGTAATTGGCAGATTTTTGGTATAAAAAGTCGGAGTTTCAAACTTCGAATAGGTGCAGCGAGCCAGAATTTGGTTCCAAATCATGGCACAGGTATCGAATTTGGGATGTTTGCGATATTTTGAAAATTGCAAGGGGGTTTTTGCAAAATGTGACCCACCGCCGCTTTCAGTAATTGGTAGAATTTTCGTATAAAAAGTCGGAATTTCAAACAACGAATAGGTGCAGAGACCCAGAATTTGGGTCCAAAAAATGGCTCAGGTATCGAATTTGGGATGTTTGGGATATTTTGAGAACTGCAGGGGGGTTTGGGCAAAATGTGACCCACCCTCGCTTTCAGTAATTGGCATATTTTTGGTATAAAAAGTCGGAATTTCAAACTGCGAATAGGTGCAGAGAGCCAGAATTTGGGTCCAAAATATGGCTCAGGTATCGAATTTGGGATTTTCGCGATATTTTGAAAACTGCAGGGGGGTTTGGGCAAAATGTGACCCACCGCCGCTTTCAGCAATTGGCATATTTTTGGTATAAAAAGTCGGAATTTCAAACTGCGAATAGGTGCAGAGAGCCAGAATTTGGGTACAAAATATGGCTCAGGTATCGAATTTGGGATGTTTGGGATATTTTGAAAACTGCAGGGGGGTTTGGGCAAAATGTGACCCACCGCCGCTTTCAGTAATTGGCAGATTTTTGGTATAAAATGTCGGAATTTCAAACTACGAATAGGTGCAGAGAGCCAGAATTTGGGTCCAAAATATGGCTCGGGTATCGAACTTGGGATGTTTGGGATATTTTGAAAACTGCAAGGGGATTTGGGCAAAATGTGACCCAACGCCGCTTTCAGTAATTGGCATATTTTTGGTATAAAAAGTAGAAAATTTCATACTGCGAATAGGTGCAGAGAGCCAGAATTTGGGTCCAAAATATGGCTCAGGTATCGAATTTGGGATGTTTGGGATATTTTGAAAACTGCAGGGGGGTTTGGGCAAAATGTATCCCACCGCCGCTTTCAGTAATTGGCATATTTTTGGTATAAAAAGACGGAATTTCAAAATGCGAATAGGTGCAGAGAGCCAGAATTTGGGTCCAAAATATGGCTCAGGTATCAAATTTGGGATGTTTTAGATATTTTAAAAACTGCAGGGGATTTGGGCAAAATGTGACCCACCGCCGCTTTCAGTAATTGGCATATTTTTGGTATAAAAAGTCGGAATTTCAAACTGCGAATAGGTGCAGAGAGCCAGAATTTGGGTCCAAAAAATGGCTCAGGTATCGAATTTGGGATGTTTGGGATATTTTGAAAACTGCAGGGGGGTTTGGGCAAAATGTGACCCACCCCCGCTTTCAGTAATTGGCATATTTTTGGTATAAAAAGTCGGAATTTCATACAGCGAATAGGTGCAGAGAGCCAGAATTTGGGTCCACCAAATGGCTCAGGTATCGAATTTGGGATGTTTGGGATATTTTGAAAACTACAGGGCGGTTTGGGCAAAATGTGACCCACCGCCGCTTTCAGTAATTGGCATATTTTTAGTATAAAAAGTCGGAGTTTCAAACTACGAATAGGTGCAGCGAGCCAGAATTTGGGTCCAAATCATGGCTCAGGTATCGAATTTGGGATGTTTGGGATATTTTGAAAATTGCAGGAGGGTTTGGGCAAAATGTGACCTACCGCTGATTTCAGTAATTGGTAGATTTTTGGTATAAAAAGTCGGAATTTCAAACGGCGAATAGGTGCACAGAGCCAGAATTTGGGTCCAAAATATGGCTCAGGTATCGAATTTGGGATGTTTGGGATATTTTAAAAACTGCAGGGGGGTTTGGGCAAAATGTGACCCTTCGCCGCTTTCAGTAATTGGCATATTTTTGGTATAAAAAGTCGGAATTTCAAACTGCAAATAGGTGCAGAGAGCCAGAATTTGGGTCTAAAATATGGCTCAGGTATCGAATTTGGGATGTTTGGGATATTTTGAAAGCTGCAGGGGGTGGTTTAGGCAAAATGTGACCCACCGCCGCTTTCAGTAATTGGCATATTTTTGGTATAAAAAGTCGGAATTTCAAACTTCGAATAGGTGCAGAGAACCAGAATTTGGGTCCAAAAAATGGCTCAGGTATCGAATTTGGGATGTTTGGGATATTTTGAAAACTGCAGGGGGGTTTGGGCAAAATGTGACTCACCGCCGCTTTCAGTAATTGGCAGATTTTTGGTATAAAAAGTCGGAATTTCAAACTGCGAATAGGTGCAGAGAGCCAGAATTTGGGTCCTAAAAATGACTCAGGTATCGAATTTGGGATGTTTGGGATATTTTGAAAACTGCAGGGGTGTTTGGGCAAAATGTGACCCAACGCCGATTTCAGTAATTGGCAGATTTTTGGTATAAAAAGTTGGAATTTCAAACTGCGAATAGGTGCAGAGAGCCAGAATTTGGTCCCAAAAAATGGCTCAGGTATCGAATTTGGGATGTTTGGGATATTTTGAAAACTGCAGGGGGGTTTGGGCAAAATGTGACCCACCCCCGCTTTCAGTAATTGGCATATTTTTGGTATAAAAAGTCGGAATTTCAAACTTCGAATAGGTGCAGCGAGCCAGAATTTGGGTCCAAATCATGGCTCAGGTATCGAATTTGGGATGTTTGGGATATTTTGAAAATTGCAAGGGGGTTTGGGCAAAATGTGACCCACCGCCGCTTTCAGTAATTGGTAGATTTTTGGTATAAAAATTCGGAATTTCAAACAACGAATAGGTGCAGAGAGCCAGAATTTGGGTCCAAAATATGGCTCAGGTATCGAATTTGGTATGATTGGGATATTTTGAAAACTGCAGGGGGGTTTGGGCAAAATGTATCCCACCGCCGCTTTCAGTAATTGGCATATTTTTGGTATAAAAAGACGGAATTTCAAAATGCGAATAGGTGCAGAGAGCCAGAATTTGGGTCCAAAATATGGCTCACGTATCAAATTTGGGATGTTTTAGATATTTTAAAAACTGCAGGGGATTTGGGCAAAATGTGACCCACCTCCGCTTTCAGTAATTGGCATATTTTTGGTATAAAAAGTCGGAATTTCAAACTGCGAATAGGTGCAGAGAGCCAGAATTTGGGTCCAAAAAATGGCTCAGGTATCGAATTTGGGATGTTTGGGATATTTTGAAAACTGCAGGGGGGTTTGGGCAAAATGTGACCCACCCCCGCTTTCAGTAATTGGCATATTTTTGGTATAAAAAGTCGGAATTTCATACTGCGAATAGGTGCAGAGAGCCAGAATTTGGGTCCACCAAATGGCTCAGGTATCGAATTGGGGATGTTTGGGATATTTTGAAAACTACAGGGCGGTTTGGGCAAAATGTGACCCACCGCCGCTTTCAGTAATTGGCATATTTTTAGTATAAAAAGTCGGAGTTTCAAACTACGAATAGGTGCAGCGAGCCAGAATTTGGGTCCAAATCATGGCTCAGGTATCGAATTTGGGATGTTTGGGATATTTTGAAAATTGCAGGAGGGTTTGGGCAAAATGTGACCTACCGCTGATTTCAGTAATTGGTAGATTTTTGGTATAAAAACTCGGAATTTCAAACAGCGAATAGGTGCACAGAGCCAGAATTTGGGTCCAAAATATGGCTCAGGTATCGAATTTGGGATGTTTGGGATATTTTAAAAACTGCAGGGGGGTTTGGGCAAAATGTGACCCACCGCCGCTTTCAGTAATTGGCATATTTTTGGTATAAAAAGTCGGAATTTCAAACTGCAAATAGGTGCAGAGAGCCAGAATTTGGGTCTAAAATATGGCTCAGGTATCGAATTTGGGATGTTTGGGATATTTTGAAAGCTGCAGGGGGTGGTTTAGGCAAAATGTGACCCACCGCCGCTTTCAGTAATTGGCATATTTTTGGTATAAAAAGTCGGAATTTCAAACTTCGAATAGGTGCAGAGAACCAGAATTTGGGTCCAAAAAATGGCTCAGGTATCGAATTTGGGATGTTTGGGATATTTTGAAAACTGCAGGGGGGGTTTGGGCAAAATGTGACCCACCACCACTTTCAGTAATTGGCATATTTTTGGTATAAAAAGTAGGGATTTCAAACTGCGAATAGGTGCAGAGAGCCAGAATTTGGGTCCAAAAAATGGCTCAGGTATCGAATTTGGGATGTTCGGGATATTTTGAAAACTGCAGGGGGGTTTGGGCAAAATGTGACCCACCGCCGCTTTCAGTAATTGGCAGATTTTTGGTATAAAAAGTAGGGATTTCAAACTGCGAATAGGTGCAGAGAGCCAGAATTTGGGTCCAAAAAATGGCTCAGGTATCAAATTTGGGATGTTTTAGATATTCTAAAAACTGCAGGGGGGTTTGGGCAAAATGTGACCCACCGCCGCTGTCAGTAATTGGCATATTATTGGTATAAAAAGTCGGAGTTTCAAACTGCGAATAGGTGCAGAGAGCCAGAATTTGGGTCCAAAATATGGCTCAGGTATCGAATTTGGGATGTTTGGGATATTTTGAAAACTGCAGGGGGGTTTGGGCAAAATGTGACCCACCGCCGCTTACAGTAATTGGCAGATTTTTTGTATAAATCGTCGGAATTTCAAATTGCGAATAGGTGCAGAGAGCCAGAATTTGGGTCCAAAAAATGGCTCAGGTATCGAATTTGGGATGTTTGGGAAATCTTGAAAATTGCAGGGGGGTTTGGGCAAAATATGACCCACCGCCGCTTTCAGTAATTGGTAGATTTTTGGTATAAAAAGTCGGAATTTCAAACGGCGAATAGGTGCAGAGAGCCAGAATTAGGGTCCAAAATATGGCTCAGGTATCGAATTTGGGATGTTTGGGATATTTTAAAAACTGCAGGGGGGTTTGGGCAAAATGTGACCCACCTCCGCTTTCAGTAATTGGCATATTTTTGGTATAAAAAGTCGGAATTTCAAACTGCGAATAGGTGCAGAGAGCCAGAATTTGGGTCCAAAATATGGCTCAGGTATCGAATTTGGAATGTTTGGGATATTTTGAAAACTGCAGGGGGGTTTGGGCAAAATGTGACCCACCGCCGCTTTCAGTAATTGGCAGATTTTTGGTATAAAAAGTCGGAATTTCAAACTGCGAATAGGTGCAGAGAGCCAGAATTTGGGTCCAAAATATGGCTCGGGTATCGAACTTGGGATGTTTGGGATATTTTGAAAACTGCAGGGAGATTTGGGCAAAATGTGACCCAACGCCGCTTTCAGTAATTGGCATATTTTTGGTATAAAAAGTCGGAATTTCAAACTGCGAATAGGTGCAGAGAGCCAGAATTTAGGTCCTAAAAATGACACAGGTATCGAATTTGGGATGTTTGGGATATTTTGGAAACTGCAGGGGTGTTTGGGCAAAATGTGACCCAACGCCGCTTTCAGTAATTGGCAGATTTTTGGTATAAAAAGTTGGAATTTCAAACTGCGAATAGTTGCAGAGAGCCAGAATTTGGGTCCAAAAAATGGCTCAGGTATCGAATTTGGGATGTTTGGGATATTTTGAAAAATGCAAGGGGGTTTGGGCAAAATGTGACCCACCGCCGCTTTCAGTAATTGGTAGATTTTTGGTATAAAAATTCGGAATTTCAAACAACGAATAGGTGCAGAGAGCCAGAATTTGGGTCCAAAATATGGCTCAGGTATCGAATTTGGTATGATTGGGATATTTTGAAAACTGCAGGGGGGTTTGGGCAAAATGTATCCCACCGCCGCTTTCAGTAATTGGCATATTTTTGGTATAAAAAGACGGAATTTCAAAATGCGAATAGGTGCAGAGAGCCAGAATTTGGGTCCAAAATATATCTCAGGTATCAAATTTGGGATGTTTTAGATATTTTAAAAACTGCAGGGGGTTTGGGCAAAATGTGACCCACCGCCGCTTTCAGTAATTGGCATATTTTTGGTATAAAAAGTCGGAATTTCAAACTGCGAAAATGTGCAGAGAGCCAGAATTTGGGTCCAAAAAATGGCTCAGGTATCGAATTTGGGATGTTTGAGATATTTTGAAAACTGCAGGGGGGTTTGGGCAAAATGTGACCCACCGCTGCTTTCAGTAATTGGCAGACTTTTGGTATAAAAAGTCGGAATTTCAAGCTGCGAATAGGTGCAGAGAGCCAGAATTTGGGTCCAAAAAATGGCTCAGGTATCAAATTTGGGATGTTCGGGATATTTTGAAAACTGCAGGGGGGTTTGGGCAAAATGTGACCCACCGCCGCTGTCAGTAATTGGCATATTATTGGTATAAAAAGTCGGAGTTTCAAACTGCGAATAGGTGCAGAGAGCCAGAATTTGGGTCCAAAATATGGCTCAGGTATCGAATTTGGGATGTTTGGGATATTTTGAAAACTGCAGGGGGGTTTGGGCAAAATGTGACCCACCGCCGCTTACAGTAATTGGCAGATTTTTTGTATAAATCGTCGGAATTTCAAATTGCGAATAGGTGCAGAGAGCCAGAATTTGGGTCCAAAAAATGGCTCAGGTATCGAATTTGGGATGTTTGGGAAATCTTGAAAATTGCAGGGGGGTTTGGGCAAAATATGACCCACCGCCGCTTTCAGTAATTGGTAGATTTTTGGTATAAAAAGTCGGAATTTCAAACGGCGAATAGGTGCAGAGAGCCAGAATTAGGGTCCAAAATATGGCTCAGGTATCGAATTTGGGATGTTTGGGATATTTTAAAAACTGCAGGGGGGTTTGGGCAAAATGTGACCCACCTCCGCTTTCAGTAATTGGCATATTTTTGGTATAAAAAGTCGGAATTTCAAACTGCGAATAGGTGCAGAGAGCCAGAATTTGGGTCCAAAATATGGCTCAGGTATCGAATTTGGAATGTTTGGGATATTTTGAAAACTGCAGGGGGGTTTAGGCAAAATGTGACCCACCGCCGCTTTCAGTAATTGGCATATTTTTGGTATAAAAAGTCGGAATTTCAAACTTCGAATAGGTGCAGAGAACCAGAATTTGGGTCCAAAAAATGGCTCAGGTATCGAATTTGGGATGTTTGGGATATTTTGAAAACTGCAGGGGGGGTTTGGGCAAAATGTGACCCACCACCACTTTCAGTAATTGGCATATTTTTGGTATAAAAAGTAGGGATTTCAAACTGCGAATAGGTGCAGAGAGCCAGAATTTGGGTCCAAAAAATGGCTCAGGTATCGAATTTGGGATGTTCGGGATATTTTGAAAACTGCAGGGGGGTTTGGGCAAAATGTGACCCACCGCCGCTTTCAGTAATTGGCAGATTTTTGGTATAAAAAGTCGGAATTTCAAGCTGCGAATAGGTGCAGAGAGCCAGAATTTGGGTCCAAAAAATGGCTCAGGTATCAAATTTGGGATGTTTTAGATATTCTAAAAACTGCAGGGGGGTTTGGGCAAAATGTGACCCACCGCCGCTGTCAGTAATTGGCATATTATTGGTATAAAAAGTCGGAGTTTCAAACTGCGAATAGGTGCAGAGAGCCAGAATTTGGGTCCAAAATATGGCTCAGGTATCGAATTTGGGATGTTTGGGATATTTTGAAAACTGCAGGGGGGTTTGGGCAAAATGTGACCCACCGCCGCTTACAGTAATTGGCAGATTTTTTGTATAAATCGTCGGAATTTCAAATTGCGAAGAGGTGCAGAGAGCCAGAATTTGGGTCCAAAAAATGGCTCAGGTATCGAATTTGGGATGTTTGGGAATTCTTGAAAATTGCAGGGGGGTTTGGGCAAAATATGACCCACCGCCGCTTTCAGTAATTGGTAGATTTTTGGTATAAAAAGTCGGAATTTCAAACGGCGAATAGGTGCAGAGAGCCAGAATTAGGGTCCAAAATATGGCTCAGGTATCGAATTTGGGATGTTTGGGATATTTTAAAAACTGCAGGGGGGTTTGGGCAAAATGTGACCCACCTCCGCTATCAGTAATTGGCATATTTTTGGTATAAAAAGTCGGAATTTCAAACTGCGAATAGGTGCAGAGAGCCAGAATTTGGGTCCAAAATATGGCTCAGGTATCGAATTTGGAATGTTTGGGATATTTTGAAAACTGCAGGGGGGTTTGGGCAAAATGTGACCCACCGCCGCTTTCAGTAATTGGCAGATTTTTGGTATAAAAAGTCGGAATTTCAAACTGCGAATAGGTGCAGAGAGCCAGAATTTGGGTCCAAAATATGGCTCGGGTATCGAACTTGGGATGTTTGGGATATTTTGAAAACTGCAGGGAGATTTGGGCAAAATGTGACCCAACGCCGCTTTCAGTAATTGGCATATTTTTGGTATAAAAAGTCGGAATTTCAAACTGCGAATAGGTGCAGAGAGCCAGAATTTAGGTCCTAAAAATGACACAGGTATCGAATTTGGGATGTTTGGGATATTTTGGAAACTGCAGGGGTGTTTGGGCAAAATGTGACCCAACGCCGCTTTCAGTAATTGGCAGATTTTTGGTATAAAAAGTTGGAATTTCAAACTGCGAATAGTTGCAGAGAGCCAGAATTTGGGTCCAAAAAATGGCTCAGGTATCGAATTTGGGATGTTTGGGATATTTTGAAAAATGCAAGGGGGTTTGGGCAAAATGTGACCCACCGCCGCTTTCAGTAATTGGTAGATTTTTGGTATAAAAATTCGGAATTTCAAACAACGAATAGGTGCAGAGAGCCAGAATTTGGGTCCAAAATATGGCTCAGGTATCGAATTTGGTATGATTGGGATACTTTGAAAACTGCAGGGGGGTTTGGGCAAAATGTATCCCACCGCCGCTTTCAGTAATTGGCATATTTTTGGTATAAAAAGACGGAATTTCAAAATGCGAATAGGTGCAGAGAGCCAGAATTTGGGTCCAAAATATATCTCAGGTATCAAATTTGGGATGTTTTAGATATTTTAAAAACTGCAGGGGGTTTGGGCAAAATGTGACCCACCGCCGCTTTCAGTAATTGGCATATTTTTGGTATAAAAAGTCGGAATTTCAAACTGCGAATAGGTGCAGAGAGCCAGAATTTGGGTCCAAAAAATGGCTCAGGTATCAAATTTGGGATGTTTTAGATATTCTAAAAACTGCAGGGGGGTTTGGGCAAAATGTGACCCACCGCCGCTGTCAGTAATTGGCATATTATTGGTATAAAAAGTCGGAGTTTCAAACTGCGAATAGGTGCAGAGAGCCAGAATTTGGGTCCAAAATATGGCTCAGGTATCGAATTTGGGATGTTTGGGATATTTTGAAAACTGCAGGGGGGTTTGGGCAAAATGTGACCCACCGCCGCTTACAGTAATTGGCAGATTTTTTGTATAAATCGTCGGAATTTCAAATTGCGAATAGGTGCAGAGAGCCAGAATTTGGGTCCAAAAAATGGCTCAGGTATCGAATTTGGGATGTTTGGGAAATCTTGAAAATTGCAGGGGGGTTTGGGCAAAATATGACCCACCGCCGCTTTCAGTAATTGGTAGATTTTTGGTATAAAAAGTCGGAATTTCAAACGGCGAATAGGTGCAGAGAGCCAGAATTAGGGTCCAAAATATGGCTCAGGTATCGAATTTGGGATGTTTGGGATATTTTAAAAACTGCAGGGGGGTTTGGGCAAAATGTGACCCACCTCCGCTTTCAGTAATTGGCATATTTTTGGTATAAAAAGTCGGAATTTCAAACTGCGAATAGGTGCAGAGAGCCAGAATTTGGGTCCAAAATATGGCTCAGGTATCGAATTTGGAATGTTTGGGATATTTTGAAAACTGCAGGGGGGTTTAGGCAAAATGTGACCCACCGCTGCTTTCAGTAATTGGCAGATTTTTGGTATAAAAAGTCGGAATTTCAAACTGCGAATAGGTGCAGAGAGCCAGAATTTGGGTCCAAAATATGGCTCGGGTATCGAACTTGGGATGTTTGGGATATTTTGAAAACTGCAGGGAGATTTGGGCAAAATGTGACCCAACGCCGCTTTCAGTAATTGGCATATTTTTGGTATAAAAAGTCGGAATTTCAAACTGCGAATAGGTGCAGAGAGCCAGAATTTAGGTCCTAAAAATGACACAGGTATCGAATTTGGGATGTTTGGGATATTTTGGAAACTGCAGGGGTGTTTGGGCAAAATGTGACCCAACGCCGCTTTCAGTAATTGGCAGATTTTTGGTATAAAAAGTTGGAATTTCAAACTGCGAATAGTTGCAGAGAGCCAGAATTTGGGTCCAAAAAATGGCTCAGGTATCGAATTTGGGATGTTTGGGATATTTTGAAAAATGCAAGGGGGTTTGGGCAAAATGTGACCCACCGCCGCTTTCAGTAATTGGTAGATTTTTGGTATAAAAATTCGGAATTTCAAACAACGAATAGGTGCAGAGAGCCAGAATTTGGGTCCAAAATATGGCTCAGGTATCGAATTTGGTATGATTGGGATATTTTGAAAACTGCAGGGGGGTTTGGGCAAAATGTATCCCACCGCCGCTTTCAGTAATTGGCATATTTTTGGTATAAAAAGACGGAATTTCAAAATGCGAATAGGTGCAGAGAGCCAGAATTTGGGTCCAAAATATATCTCAGGTATCAAATTTGGGATGTTTTAGATATTTTAAAAACTGCAGGGGGTTTGGGCAAAATGTGACCCACCGCCGCTTTCAGTAATTGGCATATTTTTGGTATAAAAAGTCGGAATTTCAAACTGCGAAAATGTGCAGAGAGCCAGAATTTGGGTCCAAAAAATGGCTCAGGTATCGAATTTGGGATGTTTGAGATATTTTGAAAACTGCAGGGGGGTTTGGGCAAAATGTGACCCAACCCCGCTTACAGTAATTGGCATATTTTTGGTATAAAAAGTCGGAATTTCACACTGCGAATAGGTGCAGAGAGCCAGAATTTGGGTCCAAAAAATGGCTCAGGTATCGAATTTGGGATGTTTGGGATATTTTGAAAACTACAGGGCGGTTTGGGCAAAATGTGACCCACCGCCGCTTTCAGTAATCGGCATATTTTTGGTATAAAAATTCGGAGTTTCAAAATACGAATAGGTGCAGCGAGCCCGAATTTGGGTCCAAATCATGGCTCAGGTATCGAATTTGGGATGTTTGGGATATTTTGAAAATTGCAGGAGGGTTTGGGCAAAATGTGACCTACCGCTGCTTTCAGTAATTGGTAGATTTTTGGTATAAAAAGTCGGAATTTTAAACGGCGAATAGGTGCACAGAGCCAGAATTTGGGTCCAAAATATGGCTCAGGTATCGAATTTGGGATGTTTGGGATATTTTAAAAACTGCAGGGGGGTTTGGGCAAAATGTGACCCACCGCTGCTTTCAGTAATTGGCATTTTTTTGGTATAAAAATTCGGAATTTCAAACTGCAAATAGGTGCAGAGAGCCAGAATTTGGGTCTAAAATATGGCTCAGGTATCGAATTTGGGATGTTTGGGATATTTTGAAAGCTGCAGGGGTGGTTTAGGCAAAATGTGACCCACCGCCGCTTTCAGTAATTGGCATATTTTTGGTATAAAAATTCGGAATTTGAAACTTCGAATAGGTGCAGAGAGCCAAAATTTGGGTCCAAAAAATTGCTCAGGTATCGAATTTGGGATGTTTGGGATATTTTGAAAACTACAATGGGGGGGGGGGGTTGGGCAAAATGTTACCCACCATCGCTTTCAGTAATTGGCATATTTTTGGTATAAAAAGTAGGGATTTCAAACTGCGAATAGGTGCAGAGAGCCAGAATTTGGGTCCAAAAAATGGCTCAGGTATCGAATTTGGGATGTTTGGGATATTTTGAAAACTGCAGGGGGGTTTGGGCAAAATGTGACCCACCACCGCTTTCAGTAATTGGCATATTTTTGGTATATAAAGGTGGGATTTCAAACTGCGAATAGGTGCAGAGAGCCAGAATTTGGGTCCAAAATATGGCTCAGGTATCGAATTTGGGATGTTCGGGATATTTTGAAAATTGCAGGGGGGTTTGGGCAAAATGTGACCCACCGCCGCATTCAGTAATTGGCAGATTTTTTGTATAAAAAGTCGGAATTTCAAATTGCGAATAGGTGCAGAGAGCCAGAATTTGGGTCCAAAAAATGGCTCGGGTATCGAATTTGGGATGTTTGGGAAATTTTGAAAACTACAGGGGGGGGGGGGGGGGTTGGGCAAAATGTTACCCACCATCGCTTTCAGTAATTGGCATATTTTTGGTATAAAAAGTCGGAATTTCATATTGCGAATAGGTGCAGAGAGCCAGAATTTGGGTCCAAAATATGGCTCAGGTATCAAATTTGGGATGTTTTAAATATTTTAAAAACTGCAGGGGGGTTTGGGCAAAATGTGACCCACCGCTGCTTTCAGTAATTGGCATATTATTGGTATAAAAAGTCGGAGTTTCAAACTGCGAATAGGTGCAGAAAGCCAGAATTTGGGTCCAAAATATGGCTCAGGTATCGAATTTGGGATGTTTGGGATATTTTGAAAACTGCAGGGGGGTTTGGGCAAAATGTGACCCACCGCCGCTTTCAGTAATTGGCAGATTTTTTGTATAAAAAGTCGGAATTTCAAATTGCGAATAGGTGCAGAGAGCCAGAATTTGGGTCCAAAAAATGGCTCGGGTATCGAATTTGGGATGTTTGGGAAATTTTGAAAATAGCAGGGGGGTTTGGGCAAAATATGACCCACCGCCGCTTTCAGTAATTGGTAGATTTTTTGTATAAAAAGTCGGAATTTCAAACGGCGAATAGGTGCAGAGAGCCAGAATTAGGGTCCAAAATATGGCTCAGGTATCGACTTTGGGATGTTTGGGATATTTTAAAAACTGCCGGGGGGTTTGGGCAAAATGTGACCCACCGCCAATTTCAGTAATTGGCAGATTTTGGGTATAAAAAGTCGGAATTTCAAATTGCGAATAGGTGCAGAGAGCCAGAATTTGGGTCCAAAAAATGGCTCAGGTATCGAATTTGGGATGTTTGGGAAATTTTGAAAATTGCAGGGGGGTTTGGGCAAAATATGACCCACCGCCGCTTTCAGTAATTGGTAGATTTTTGGTATAAAAAGTCGGAATTTCAAACGGCGAATAGGTGCAGAGAGCCAGAATTTGGGTCCAAAATATGGCTCAGGTATCGAATTTGGGATGTTTGGGATATTTTAAAAACTGCAGGGGGGTTTGGGCAAAATGTGACCCACCTCCGCTTTCAGTAATTGGCATATTATTGGTATAAAAAGTCGGAATTTCAAACTGCGAATAGGTGCAGAGCAACCTGTCCTCTTAAAAAGAACGTCACTTTTCGCTGGTATGCGCGATATGGCTAAATTTGGACGTAATTTGAAATGAAATCGACTCACAAAAGTGACGTTCTGTTCCGTTTTCTATTTGAGTCGTCTCGCCTACGCGCAGAGGTTATAAGAGGACACTTTAAATTAACGTTTTTCATAACGTTTTGAAACTTTATGAGAATTTCCTGCCCACCTAACCTATCAGAGGACCCTTAACTTACTGTTGTTGAAAAAAGAAATCCCAAATTTATTTTCATTTTTTTTATTTTCAAATTACGTCCAAATTCGGCCATACGGGTAAACGGCCAAAAGCGACGTTCTTTTTAAGAGGACAGGTTGTGCAGAGAGCCAGAATTTGGGTCCAAAATATGGCTCAGGTATCGAATTTGGGATGTTTGGGATATTTTGAAAACTGCAGGGGGGTTTGGGCAAAATGTGACCCACCGCCGCTTTCAGTAATTGGCAGATTTTTGGTATAAAAATTCGAAATTTCAAATTGCGAATAGGTGCAGAGAGCCAGAATTTGGGTCCAAAAAATGGCTCAGGTACCGAATTTGGGATGTTTGGGATATTTTGAAAACTGCAGAGGGGGTTTGGGCAAAATGTGACCCACCGCCGCTGTCAGTAATTGGCATATTATTGGTATAAAAAGTCGGAGTTTCAAACTGCGAATAGGTGCAGAGAGCCAGAATTTGGGTCCAAAATATGGCTCAGGTATCGAATTTGGGATGTTTGGGATATTTTGAAAACTGCAGGGGGGTTTGGGCAAAATGTGACCCACCGCCGCTTACAGTAATTGGCAGATTTTTTGTATAAATCGTCGGAATTTCAAATTGCGAATAGGTGCAGAGAGCCAGAATTTGGGTCCAAAAAATGGCTCAGGTATCGAATTTGGGATGTTTGGGAAATCTTGAAAATTGCAGGGGGGTTTGGGCAAAATATGACCCACCACCGCTTTCAGTAATTGGTAGATTTTTGGTATAAAAAGTCGGAATTTCAAACGGCGAATAGGTGCAGAGAGCCAGAATTAGGGTCCAAAATATGGCTCAGGTATCGAATTTGGGATGTTTGGGATATTTTAAAAACTGCAGGGGGGTTTGGGCAAAATGTGACCCACCTCCGCTTTCAGTAATTGGCATATTTTTGGTATAAAAAGTCGGAATTTCAAACTGCGAATAGGTGCAGAGAGCCAGAATTTGGGTCCAAAATATGGCTCAGGTATCGAATTTGGAATGTTTGGGATATTTTGAAAACTGCAGGGGGGTTTGGGCAAAATGTGACCCACCGCCGCTTTCAGTAATTGGCAGATTTTTGGTATAAAAAGTCGGAATTTCAAACTGCGAATAGGTGCAGAGAGCCAGAATTTGGGTCCAAAATATGGCTCGGGTATCGAACTTGGGATGTTTGGGATATTTTGAAAACTGCAGGGAGATTTGGGCAAAATGTGACCCAACGCCGCTTTCAGTAATTGGCATATTTTTGGTATAAAAAGTCGGAATTTCAAACTGCGAATAGGTGCAGAGAGCCAGAATTTAGGTCCTAAAAATGACACAGGTATCGAATTTGGGATGTTTGGGATATTTTGGAAACTGCAGGGGTGTTTGGGCAAAATGTGACCCAACGCCGCTTTCAGTAATTGGCAGATTTTTGGTATAAAAAGTTGGAATTTCGAACTGCGAATAGTTGCAGAGAGCCAGAATTTGGGTCCAAAAAATGGCTCAGGTATCGAATTTGGGATGTTTGGGATATTTTGAAAAATGCAAGGGGGTTTGGGCAAAATGTGACCCACCGCCGCTTTCAGTAATTGGTAGATTTTTGGTATAAAAATTCGGAATTTCAAACAACGAATAGGTGCAGAGAGCCAGAATTTGGGTCCAAAATATGGCTCAGGTATCGAATTTGGTATGATTGGGATATTTTGAAAACTGCAGGGGGGTTTGGGCAAAATGTATCCCACCGCCGCTTTCAGTAATTGGCATATTTTTGGTATAAAAAGACGGAATTTCAAAATGCGAATAGGTGCAGAGAGCCAGAATTTGGGTCCAAAATATATCTCAGGTATCAAATTTGGGATGTTTTAGATATTTTAAAAACTGCAGGGGGTTTGGGCAAAATGTGACCCACCGCCGCTTTCAGTAATTGGCATATTTTTGGTATAAAAAGTCGGAATTTCAAACTGCGAAAATGTGCAGAGAGCCAGAATTTGGGTCCAAAAAATGGCTCAGGTATCGAATTTGGGATGTTTGAGATATTTTGAAAACTGCAGGGGGGTTTGGGCAAAATGTGACCCAACCCCGCTTACAGTAATTGGCATATTTTTGGTATAAAAAGTCGGAATTTCATACTGCGAATAGGTGCAGAGAGCCAGAATTTGGGTCCAAAAAATGGCTCAGGTATCGAATTTGGGATGTTTGGGATATTTTGAAAACTACAGGGCGGTTTGGGCAAAATGTGACCCACCGCCGCTTTCAGTAATCGGCATATTTTTGGTATAAAAAGTCGGAGTTTCAAAATACGAATAGGTGCAGCGAGCCAGAATTTGGGTCCAAATCATGGCTCAGGTATCGAATTTGGGATGTTTGGGATATTTTGAAAATTGCAGGAGGGTTTGGGCAAAATGTGGCCTACCGCTGCTTTCAGTAATTGGTAGATTTTTGGTATAAAAAGTCGGAATTTTAAACGGCGAATAGGTGCACAGAGCCAGAATTTGGGTCCAAAATATGGCTCAGGTATCGAATTTGGGATGTTTGGGATATTTTAAAAACTGCAGGGGGGTTTGGGCAAAATGTGACCCACCGCTGCTTTCAGTAATTGGCATTTTTTTGGTATAAAAATTCGGAATTTCAAACTGCAAATAGGTGCAGAGAGCCAGAATTTGGGTCTAAAATATGGCTCAGGTATCGAATTTGGGATGTTTGGGATATTTTGAAAGCTGCAGGGGTGGTTTAGGCAAAATGTGACCCACCGCCGCTTTCAGTAATTGGCATATTTTTGGTATAAAAATTCGGAATTTGAATCTTCGAATAGGTGCAGAGAGCCAGAATTTGGGTCCAAAAAATTGCTCAGGTATCGAATTTGGGATGTTTGGGATATTTTGAAAACTACAATGGGGGGGGGGGGTTGGGCAAAATGTTACCCACCATCGCTTTCAGTAATTGGCATATTTTTGGTATAAAAAGTAGGGATTTCAAACTGCGAATAGGTGCAGAGAGCCAGAATTTGGGTCCAAAAAATGGCTCAGGTATCGAATTTGGGATGTTTGGGATATTTTGAAAACTGCAGGGGGGGTTTGGGCAAAATGTGACCCACCACCGCTTTCAGTAATTGGCATATTTTTGGTATATAAAGGTGGGATTTCAAACTGCGAATAGGTGCAGAGAGCCAGAATTTGGGTCCAAAATATGGCTCAGGTATCGAATTTGGGATGTTCGGGATATTTTGAAAATTGCAGGGGGGTTTGGGCAAAATGTGACCCACCGCCGCATTCAGTAATTGGCAGATTTTTTGTATAAAAAGTCGGAATTTCAAATTGCGAATAGGTGCAGAGAGCCAGAATTTGGGTCCAAAAAATGGCTCGGGTATCGAATTTGGGATGTTTGGGAAATTTTGAAAACTACAGGGGGGGGGGGGGGTTGGGCAAAATGTTACCCACCATCGCTTTCAGTAATTGGCATATTTTTGGTATAAAAAGTCGGAATTTCATATTGCGAATAGGTGCAGAGAGCCAGAATTTGGGTCCAAAATATGGCTCAGGTATCAAATTTGGGATGTTTTAAATATTTTAAAAACTGCAGGGGGGTTTGGGCAAAATGTGACCCACCGCTGCTTTCAGTAATTGGCATATTATTGGTATAAAAAGTCGGAGTTTCAAACTGCGAATAGGTGCAGAAAGCCAGAATTTGGGTCCAAAATATGGCTCAGGTATCGAATTTGGGATGTTTGGGATATTTTGAAAACTGCAGGGGGGTTTGGGCAAAATGTGACCCACCGCCGCTTTCAGTAATTGGCAGATTTTTTGTATAAAAAGTCGGAATTTCAAATTGCGAATAGGTGCAGAGAGCCAGAATTTGGGTCCAAAAAATGGCTCGGGTATCGAATTTGGGATGTTTGGGAAATTTTGAAAATAGCAGGGGGGTTTGGGCAAAATATGACCCACCGCCGCTTTCAGTAATTGGTAGATTTTTTGTATAAAAATTCGGAATTTCAAACGGCGAATAGGTGCAGAGAGCCAGAATTAGGGTCCAAAATATGGCTCAGGTATCGAATTTGGGATGTTTGGGATATTTTAAAAACTGCCGGGGGGTTTGGGCAAAATGTGACCCACCGCCAATTTCAGTAATTGGCAGATTTTTGGTATAAAAAGTCGGAATTTCAAATTGCGAATAGGTGCAGAGAGCCAGAATTTGGGTCCAAAAAATGGCTCAGGTATCGAATTTGGGATGTTTGGGAAATTTTGAAAATTGCAGGGGGGTTTGGGCAAAATATGACCCACCGCCGCTTTCAGTAATTGGTAGATTTTTGGTATAAAAAGTCGGAATTTCAAACGGCGAATAGGTGCAGAGAGCCAGAATTTGGGTCCAAAATATGGCTCAGGTATCGAATTTGGGATGTTTGGGATATTTTAAAAACTGCAGGGGGGTTTGGGCAAAATGTGACCCACCTCCGCTTTCAGTAATTGGCATATTATTGGTATAAAAAGTCGGAATTTCAAACTGCGAATAGGTGCAGAGCAACCTGTCCTCTTAAAAAGAACGTCACTTTTCGCTGGTATGCGCGATATGGCTAAATTTGGACGTAATTTGAAATGAAATCGACTCACAAAAGTGACGTTCTGTTCCGTTTTCTATTTGAGTCGTCTCGCCTACGCGCAGAGGTTATAAGAGGACACTTTAAATTAACGTTTTTCATAACGTTTTGAAACTTTATGAGAATTTCCTGCCCACCTAACCTATCAGAGGACCCTTAACTTACTGTTGTTGAAAAAAGAAATCCCAAATTTATTTTCATTTTTTTTATTTTCAAATTACGTCCAAATTCGGCCATACGGGTAAACGGCCAAAAGCGACGTTCTTTTTAAGAGGACAGGTTGTGCAGAGAGCCAGAATTTGGGTCCAAAATATGGCTCAGGTATCGAATTTGGGATGTTTGGGATATTTTGAAAACTGCAGGGGGGTTTGGGCAAAATGTGACCCACCGCCGCTTTCAGTAATTGGCAGATTTTTGGTATAAAAATTCGAAATTTCAAATTGCGAATAGGTGCAGAGAGCCAGAATTTGGGTCCAAAAAATGGCTCAGGTACCGAATTTGGGATGTTTGGGATATTTTGAAAACTGCAGAGGGGGTTTGGGCAAAATGTGACCCACCGCCGCTGTCAGTAATTGGCATATTATTGGTATAAAAAGTCGGAGTTTCAAACTGCGAATAGGTGCAGAGAGCCAGAATTTGGGTCCAAAATATGGCTCAGGTATCGAATTTGGGATGTTTGGGATATTTTGAAAACTGCAGGGGGGTTTGGGCAAAATGTGACCCACCGCCGCTTACAGTAATTGGCAGATTTTTTGTATAAATCGTCGGAATTTCAAATTGCGAATAGGTGCAGAGAGCCAGAATTTGGGTCCAAAAAATGGCTCAGGTATCGAATTTGGGATGTTTGGGAAATCTTGAAAATTGCAGGGGGGTTTGGGCAAAATATGACCCACCACCGCTTTCAGTAATTGGTAGATTTTTGGTATAAAAAGTCGGAATTTCAAACGGCGAATAGGTGCAGAGAGCCAGAATTAGGGTCCAAAATATGGCTCAGGTATCGAATTTGGGATGTTTGGGATATTTTAAAAACTGCAGGGGGGTTTGGGCAAAATGTGACCCACCTCCGCTTTCAGTAATTGGCATATTTTTGGTATAAAAAGTCGGAATTTCAAACTGCGAATAGGTGCAGAGAGCCAGAATTTGGGTCCAAAATATGGCTCAGGTATCGAATTTGGAATGTTTGGGATATTTTGAAAACTGCAGGGGGGTTTGGGCAAAATGTGACCCACCGCCGCTTTCAGTAATTGGCAGATTTTTGGTATAAAAAGTCGGAATTTCAAACTGCGAATAGGTGCAGAGAGCCAGAATTTGGGTCCAAAATATGGCTCGGGTATCGAACTTGGGATGTTTGGGATATTTTGAAAACTGCAGGGAGATTTGGGCAAAATGTGACCCAACGCCGCTTTCAGTAATTGGCATATTTTTGGTATAAAAAGTCGGAATTTCAAACTGCGAATAGGTGCAGAGAGCCAGAATTTAGGTCCTAAAAATGACACAGGTATCGAATTTGGGATGTTTGGGATATTTTGGAAACTGCAGGGGTGTTTGGGCAAAATGTGACCCAACGCCGCTTTCAGTAATTGGCAGATTTTTGGTATAAAAAGTTGGAATTTCGAACTGCGAATAGTTGCAGAGAGCCAGAATTTGGGTCCAAAAATGGCTCAGGTATCGAATTTGGGATGTTTGGGATATTTTGAAAAATGCAAGGGGGTTTGGGCAAAATGTGACCCACCGCCGCTTTCAGTAATTGGTAGATTTTTGGTATAAAAATTCGGAATTTCAAACAACGAATAGGTGCAGAGAGCCAGAATTTGGGTCCAAAATATGGCTCAGGTATCGAATTTGGTATGATTGGGATATTTTGAAAACTGCAGGGGGGTTTGGGCAAAATGTATCCCACCGCCGCTTTCAGTAATTGGCATATTTTTGGTATAAAAAGACGGAATTTCAAAATGCGAATAGGTGCAGAGAGCCAGAATTTGGGTCCAAAATATATCTCAGGTATCAAATTTGGGATGTTTTAGATATTTTAAAAACTGCAGGGGGTTTGGGCAAAATGTGACCCACCGCCGCTTTCAGTAATTGGCATATTTTTGGTATAAAAAGTCGGAATTTCAAACTGCGAAAATGTGCAGAGAGCCAGAATTTGGGTCCAAAAAATGGCTCAGGTATCGAATTTGGGATGTTTGAGATATTTTGAAAACTGCAGGGGGGTTTGGGCAAAATGTGACCCAACCCCGCTTACAGTAATTGGCATATTTTTGGTATAAAAAGTCGGAATTTCATACTGCGAATAGGTGCAGAGAGCCAGAATTTGGGTCCAAAAAATGGCTCAGGTATCGAATTTGGGATGTTTGGGATATTTTGAAAACTACAGGGCGGTTTGGGCAAAATGTGACCCACCGCCGCTTTCAGTAATCGGCATATTTTTGGTATAAAAAGTCGGAGTTTCAAAATACGAATAGGTGCAGCGAGCCAGAATTTGGGT
Organism: Procambarus clarkii; assembly: GCF_040958095.1. Taxonomy (NCBI): domain Eukaryota; kingdom Metazoa; phylum Arthropoda; class Malacostraca; order Decapoda; family Cambaridae; genus Procambarus; species Procambarus clarkii. The sequence continues at coordinate 15,337,845 of NC_091199.1, read as the reverse complement.
CCAAATCATGGCTCAGGTATCGAATTTGGGATGTTTGGGATATTTTGAAAATTGCAGGAGGGTTTGGGCAAAATGTGGCCTACCGCTGCTTTCAGTAATTGGTAGATTTTTGGTATAAAAAGTCGGAATTTTAAACGGCGAATAGGTGCACAGAGCCAGAATTTGGGTCCAAAATATGGCTCAGGTATCGAATTTGGGATGTTTGGGATATTTTAAAAACTGCAGGGGGGTTTGGGCAAAATGTGACCCACCGCTGCTTTCAGTAATTGGCATTTTTTTGGTATAAAAATTCGGAATTTCAAACTGCAAATAGGTGCAGAGAGCCAGAATTTGGGTCTAAAATATGGCTCAGGTATCGAATTTGGGATGTTTGGGATATTTTGAAAGCTGCAGGGGTGGTTTAGGCAAAATGTGACCCACCGCCGCTTTCAGTAATTGGCATATTTTTGGTATAAAAATTCGGAATTTGAATCTTCGAATAGGTGCAGAGAGCCAGAATTTGGGTCCAAAAAATTGCTCAGGTATCGAATTTGGGATGTTTGGGATATTTTGAAAACTACAATGGGGGGGGGGGGTTGGGCAAAATGTTACCCACCATCGCTTTCAGTAATTGGCATATTTTTGGTATAAAAAGTAGGGATTTCAAACTGCGAATAGGTGCAGAGAGCCAGAATTTGGGTCCAAAAAATGGCTCAGGTATCGAATTTGGGATGTTTGGGATATTTTGAAAACTGCAGGGGGGGTTTGGGCAAAATGTGACCCACCACCGCTTTCAGTAATTGGCATATTTTTGGTATATAAAGGTGGGATTTCAAACTGCGAATAGGTGCAGAGAGCCAGAATTTGGGTCCAAAATATGGCTCAGGTATCGAATTTGGGATGTTCGGGATATTTTGAAAATTGCAGGGGGGTTTGGGCAAAATGTGACCCACCGCCGCATTCAGTAATTGGCAGATTTTTTGTATAAAAAGTCGGAATTTCAAATTGCGAATAGGTGCAGAGAGCCAGAATTTGGGTCCAAAAAATGGCTCGGGTATCGAATTTGGGATGTTTGGGAAATTTTGAAAACTACAGGGGGGGGGGGGTTGGGCAAAATGTTACCCACCATCGCTTTCAGTAATTGGCATATTTTTGGTATAAAAAGTCGGAATTTCATATTGCGAATAGGTGCAGAGAGCCAGAATTTGGGTCCAAAATATGGCTCAGGTATCAAATTTGGGATGTTTTAAATATTTTAAAAACTGCAGGGGGGTTTGGGCAAAATGTGACCCACCGCTGCTTTCAGTAATTGGCATATTATTGGTATAAAAAGTCGGAGTTTCAAACTGCGAATAGGTGCAGAAAGCCAGAATTTGGGTCCAAAATATGGCTCAGGTATCGAATTTGGGATGTTTGGGATATTTTGAAAACTGCAGGGGGGTTTGGGCAAAATGTGACCCACCGCCGCTTTCAGTAATTGGCAGATTTTTTGTATAAAAAGTCGGAATTTCAAATTGCGAATAGGTGCAGAGAGCCAGAATTTGGGTCCAAAAAATGGCTCGGGTATCGAATTTGGGATGTTTGGGAAATTTTGAAAATAGCAGGGGGGTTTGGGCAAAATATGACCCACCGCCGCTTTCAGTAATTGGTAGATTTTTTGTATAAAAATTCGGAATTTCAAACGGCGAATAGGTGCAGAGAGCCAGAATTAGGGTCCAAAATATGGCTCAGGTATCGAATTTGGGATGTTTGGGATATTTTAAAAACTGCCGGGGGGTTTGGGCAAAATGTGACCCACCGCCAATTTCAGTAATTGGCAGATTTTTGGTATAAAAAGTCGGAATTTCAAATTGCGAATAGGTGCAGAGAGCCAGAATTTGGGTCCAAAAAATGGCTCAGGTATCGAATTTGGGATGTTTGGGAAATTTTGAAAATTGCAGGGGGGTTTGGGCAAAATATGACCCACCGCCGCTTTCAGTAATTGGTAGATTTTTGGTATAAAAAGTCGGAATTTCAAACGGCGAATAGGTGCAGAGAGCCAGAATTTGGGTCCAAAATATGGCTCAGGTATCGAATTTGGGATGTTTGGGATATTTTAAAAACTGCAGGGGGGTTTGGGCAAAATGTGACCCACCTCCGCTTTCAGTAATTGGCATATTATTGGTATAAAAAGTCGGAATTTCAAACTGCGAATAGGTGCAGAGCAACCCGTCCTCTTAAAAAGAACGTCACTTTTCGCTGGTATGCGCGATATGGCTAAATTTGGACGTAATTTGAAATGAAATCGACTCACAAAAGTGACGTTCTGTTCCGTTTTCTATTTGAGTCGTCTCGCCTACGCGCAGAGGTTATAAGAGGACACTTTAAATTAACGTTTTTCATAACGTTTTGAAACTTTATGAGAATTTCCTGCCCACCTAACCTATCAGAGGACCCTTAACTTACTGTTGTTGAAAAAAGAAATCCCAAATTTATTTTCATTTTTTTTATTTTCAAATTACGTCCAAATTCGGCCATACGGGTAAACGGCCAAAAGCGACGTTCTTTTTAAGAGGACAGGTTGTGCAGAGAGCCAGAATTTGGGTCCAAAATATGGCACAGGTATCGAATTTGGGATGTTTGGGATATTTTGAAAACTGCAGGGGGGTTTGGGCAAAATGTGACCCACCGCCGCTTTCAGTAATTGGCAGATTTTTGGTATAAAAATTCGAAATTTCAAATTGCGAATAGGTGCAGAGAGCCAGAATTTGGGTCCAAAAAATGGCTCAGGTATCGAATTTGGGATGTTTGGGATATTTTGAAAACTGCAGAGGGGGTTTGGGCAAAATGTGACCCACCGCCGCTTTCAGTAATTGGCATATTTTTGGTATAAAAAGTAGGGATTTCAAACTGCAAATAGGTGCAGAGAGCCAGAATTTGGGTCCAAAATATGGCTCAGGTATCGAATTTGGGATGTTTGGGAAATTTTGAAAATTGCAGGGGGGTTTGGGCAAATATGACCCACCGCCGCTTTCAGTAATTGGTATATTTTTGGTATAAAAAGTCGGAATTTCAAACAGCGAATAGGTGCAGAGAGCCAGAATTTGGGTCCAAAATATGGCTCAGGTATCGAATTTGGGATGTTTGGGATATATTAAAAACTGCAGGGGGGTTTGGGCAAAATGTGACCCACCGCCGCTTTCAGTAATTGGCATATTTTTGGTATAAAAAGTCGGAGTTTCAAACTGCGAATAGGTGCAGAGAGCCAGAATTTGAGTCCAAAATATGGCTCAGGTATCGAATTTGGGATGTTTGGGATATTTTGAAAACTGCAGGGGGGTTTGGGCAAAATGTGACCCACCGCCGCTTTCAGTAATTGGCATATTTTTGGTATAAAAAGTCGGAATTTCAAACTGCGAATAGGTGCAGAGAGCCAGAATTTGGGTACAAAAAATGGCTCAGGTATCGAATTTGGGATGTTTGGGATATTTTGAAAACTGCAGGGGGGTTTGGGCAAAATGTAACCCACCGTCGCTTTCAGTAATTGGCATATTTTTGGTATAAAAAGACGGAATTTCAAAATGCGAATAGGTGGAGAGAGCCAGAATTTGGGTCCAAAATATGGCTCAGGTATCAAATTTGGGATGTTTGGGATATTTTGAAAACTGCAGGGGGGTTTGGGCAAAATGTGACCCACCGCCGCTTTCAGTAATTGGCAGATTTTTTGTATAAATCGTCGATATTTCAAATTGCGAATAGGTGCAGAGAGCCAGAATTTGGGTCCAAAAAATGGCTCAGGTATCGAATTTGGGATGTTTGGGAAATTTTGAAAATTGCAGGGGGGTTTGAGCAAAATATGACCCACCGCCGCTTTCAGTAATTGGTAGATTTTTGGTATAAAAAGTCGGAATTTCAAACGGCGAATAGGTGCAGAGAGCCAGAATTAGGGTCCAAAATATGGCTCAGGTTTCGAATTTGGGATGTTTGGGATATTTTAAAAACTGCAGGGGGGTTTGGGCAAAATGTGACCCACCTCCGCTTTCAGTAATTGGCATATTTTTGGTATAAAAAGTCGGAATTTCAAACTGCGAATAGGTGCAGAGAGCCAGAATTTGGGTCCAAAATATGGCTCAGGTATCGAATTTGGAATGTTTGGGATATTTTGAAAACTGCAGGGGGGTTTGGGCAAAATGTGACCCACCGCCGCTTTCAGTAATTGGCAGATTTTTGGTATAAAAAGTCGGAATTTCAAACTGCGAATAGGTGCAGAGAGCCAGAATTTGGGTCCAAAATATGGCTCGGGTATCGAACTTGGGATGTTTGGGATATTTTGAAAACTGCAGGGGGATTTGGGCAAAATGTGACCCAACGCCGCTTTCAGTAATTGGCATATTTTTGGTATAAAAGTCGGAATTTCAAACTGCGAATAGGTGCAGAGAGCCAGAATTTAGGTCCTAAAAATGACTCAGGTATCGAATTTGGGATGTTTGGGATATTTTGGAAACTGCAGGGGTGTTTGGGCAAAATGTGACCCAACGCCGCTTTCAGTAATTGGCAGATTTTTGGTATAAAAAGTTGGAATTTCAAACTGCGAATAGTTGCAGAGAGCCAGAATTTGGGTCCAAAAAATGGCTCAGGTATCGAATTTGGGATGTTTGGGATATTTTGAAAACTGCAGGGGGGTTTGGGCAAAATGTGACCCACCCCCGCTTTCAGTAATTGGCACATTTTTGGTATAAAAAGTAGGAATTTCAAACTTCGAATAGGTGCAGCGAGCCAGAATTTGGGTCCAAATCATGGCTCAGGTATCGAATTTGGGATGTTTGGGATATTTTGAAAATGCAAGGGGGTTTGGGCAAAATGTGACCCACCGCCGCTTTCAGTAATTGGTAGATTTTTGGTATAAAAATTCGGAATTTCAAACAACGAATAGGTGCAGAGAGCCAGAATTTGGGTCCAAAATATGGCTCAGGTATCGAATTTGGTATGATTGGGATATTTTGAAAACTGCAGGGGGGTTTGGGCAAAATGTATCCCACCGCCGCTTTCAGTAATTGGCATATTTTTGGTATAAAAAGTCGGAATTTCAAACTGCGAATATGTGCAGAGAGCCAGAATTTGGGTCCAAAAAATGGCTCAGGTATCGAATTTGGGATGTTTGGGATATTTTGAAAACTGCAGGGGGGTTTGGGCAAAATGTGACCCACCCCGCTTACAGTAATTGGCATATTTTTGGTATAAAAAGTCGGAATTTCATACTGCGAATAGGTGCAGAGAGCCAGAATTTGGGTCCAAAAAATGGCTCAGGTATCGAATTTGGGATGTTTGGGATATTTTGAAAACTACAGGGCGGTTTGGGCAAAATGTGACCCACCGCCGCTTTCAGTAATTGGCATATTTTTGGTATAAAAAGTCGGAGTTTCAAACTACGAATAGGTGCAGCGAGCCAGAATTTGGGTCCAAATCATGGCTCAGGTATCGAATTTGGGATGTTTGGGATATTTTGAAAATTGCAGGAGGGTTTGGCCAAAATGTGACCTACCGCTGCTTTCAGTAATTGTTAGATTTTTGGTATAAAAAGTCGGAATTTCAAACGGCGAATAGGTGCACAGAGCCAGAATTAGGGTCCAAAATATGGCTCAGGTATCGAATTTGGGATGTTTGGGATATTTTAAAAACTGCAGGGGGGTTTGGGCAAAATGTGACCCACCGCCGCTTTCAGTAATTGGCATATTTTTGGTATAAAAATTCGGAATTTCAAACTGCAAATAGGTGCAGAGAGCCAGAATTTGGGTCTAAAATATGGCTCAGGTATCGAATTTGGGATGTTTGGGATATTTTGAAAGCTGCAGGGGTGGTTTAGGCAAAATGTGACCCACCGCCGCTTTCAGTAATTGGCATATTTTTGGTATAAAAAGT
>NC_091199.1:15152015-15331468 GCF_040958095.1 Procambarus clarkii | reverse complement strand
TACGGTTTTTAGCCGCTAGCGTTGAAAATCGCGCTATTTTTGGCCGGTAGCGGCGAAAATCGCGATTTTTGCCCGCCAGCTGCGAAAATCCCATGGTTTTGGCGCAAAATAGCGCGGTTTTCGGCCGTTAGCGGCAAAAATAGCCCGATTTTTGGCCGATAGCGGCAAAAATCGCGTTTTTTGCCCGCCAGCTGCGAACATCGCATGGTTTTTGGCCGGTAGCGGCGAAAATCGCGCGGTTTTTGGCCGGTAGCGGCGAAAATCGCGCTATTTTTGGCCGGTAGCGGCGAAAATCGCGATTTTTGCCCGCCAGCTGCGAAAATCGCATGGTTTTTGGCTGGTAGCAGCGAAAATCGCGCTATTTTTGGCCGGTAGCGGCGAAAATCGAGCGGTTTTTGGCCGGTAGCGGCGAAAATCGCGCTATTTTTAGCCGGTAGCGGCGAAAATCGCGATTTTTTCCCGCCAGCTGCGAAAATCGCATGGTTTTTGGCCGGTAACGGCGAAAATCGAGCGGTTTTTGGCCGGTAGCGGCGAAAATCGCGATTTTTGCCCGCCAGCTGCGAAAATCGCATGGTTTTTGGCTGGTAGCGGCGAAAATCGCGCTATTTTTGGCCGATAGCGGCAAAAATCGCGACTTTTGCCCGCCAGCTGCGAAAATCGCATGGTTTTTGCGCAAAATAGCGCGCTTTTCGGCCGTTAGCGGCAAAAATCGCCCGACTTTTGGCCGCTAGCGTCAAAAATCGGAAGGTTTTTGGCCGCTAGCGGCGAAAATCGCGCTATTTTTGGCCGGTAGCGGAGAAAATAGCGATTTTTGCCCGCCAGCTGCGAAAATCGCATGGTTTTTGGGTGGTAGCGGCGAAAATCGCGCGGTTTTTGGCCAGTAGCGGCGAAAATCGAGCGGTTTTTGGCCAGTAGCGGCGAAAATCGCGCTATTTTTGGCCGGTAGCGGCGAAAATCGCGATTTTTGCCCGCCAGCTGCAAAAATCGCATGGTTTTTGCGCAAAATAGCGCGGTTTTCGGCCGTTAGTGGCAAAAATCGCCCGATTTTTAGCCGCTAGCGGCGAAAATCGTACGGTTTTTGGCCGAAAGCGTTCAAAATCGCGCTATTTTTGGCCGGTAGCGGCGAAAATCGCGATTTTTGCCCGCCAGCTGCGAAAATCGCATGGTTTTTGCGCAAAATAGCGCGGTTTTCGGCCGTTAGCGGCAAAAATAGCCCGATTTTTGGCCGCTAGCGGCAAAAATTGCGATTTTTGCCCGCCAGCTGCGAACATCGCATGGTTTTTGGCCGGTAGCGGCGAAAATCGCGCGGTTTTTGGTCGGTAGCGGCGAAAATCGCGCTATTTTTGGCCGGTAGCGGCGAAAATCGCGATTTTTGCCCGCCAGCTGCGAAAATCGCATGGTTTTTGGCTGGTAGCGGCGAAAATCGCGCGGTTTTTGGCCAGTAGCGGCGAAAATCGCGCTATTTTTGGCCGGTAGCGGCGAAAATCGCGACTTTTTCCCGCCAGATGCGAAAATCGCATGTTTTTTGCGCAAAATAGCGCGGTTTTCGGCCGCTAGCGGCAAAAATCGCCCGATTTTTGGCCGCTAGCGGCGAAAATGGCACGATTTTTTGCCGCTAGCAGCGAAAATCGCGCTATTTTTGGCCGGTAGCGGCGAAAATCGCGATTTTTGCCCGCCAGCTGCGAAAATCGCATGGTTTTTGCGCAAAATAGAGCGATTTTCGGCCGTTAGCGGCAAAAAACGCGCTATTTTTGGCCGCTAGCGGCGAAAATCGCGCGGTTTTTAGCCGGTAGCGGCGAAAATCGCGCTATTTTTGGCCGGTAGCGGCGAAAATCGCGATTTTTGCCCGCCAGCTGCGAAAATCGCATGGTTTTTGGTCGGTAGCGGCGAAAATCGCGCGGTTTTTGGCCGGTAGCGGCGAAAATCGCGCTATTTTTGGCCGGTAGCGGCGAAAATCGCGATTTTTGCCCACCAGCTGCGAAAATCACTTGGTTTTTGGCCAGTAGCGGGGAAAATCGCGCGGTTTTTGGCCGGTAGCGGCGAAAATCGCGCTATTTTTGGCCGGTAGTGGCGAAAATCGCGATTTTTTCCCGCCAGCTGCGAAAATCGCATGGTTTTTGGCCGGTAACGGCGAAAATCGAGCGGTTTTTGGCCGGTAGCGGCGAAAATCGCGCTATTTTTGGCCGGTAGCGGCGAAAATCGGGATTTTTGCCCGCCTGCTGCGAAAATCGCATGGTTTTTGCGCAAAATAGCGCGGTTTTCGGCCGTTAGCGGCAAAAATAGCCCGATTTTTGGCCGCTAGCGGCGAAAATCGTACGGTTTTTGGCCGCTAGCGTTGAAAATCGCGCTATTTTTGGCCGGTAGCGGCGAAAATCGCGATTTTTGCCCGCCAGCTGCGAAAATCGCATGGTTTTGGCGCAAAATAGCGCGGTTTTCGGCCGTTAGCGGCAAAAATAGCCCGATTTTTGGCCGCTAGCGGCAAAAATCGCGTTTTTTGCCCGCCAGCTGCGAACATCGCATGGTTTTTGGCCGGTAGCGGCGAAAATCGCGCGGTTTTTGGCCGGTAGCGGCGAAAATCGCGCTATTTTTGGCCGGTAGCGGCGAAAATCGCGATTTTTGCCCGCCAGCTGCGAAAATCGCATGGTTTTTGGCTGGTAGCGGCGAAAATCGCGCTATTTTTGGCCGGTAGCGGCGAAAATCGAGCGGTTTTTGGCCGGTAGCGGCGAAAATCGCGCTATTTTTAGCCGGTAGCGGCGAAAATCGCGATTTTTTCCCGCCAGCTGCGAAAATCGCATGGTTTTTGGCCGGTAACGGCGAAAATCGAGCGGTTTTTGGCCGGTAGCGGCGAAAATCGCGATTTTTGCCCGCCAGCTGCGAAAATCGCATGGTTTTTGGCTGGTAGCGGCGAAAATCGCGCTATTTTTGGCCGATAGCGGCAAAAATCGCGACTTTTGCCCGCCAGCTGCGAAAATCGCATGGTTTTTGCGCAAAATAGCGCGCTTTTCGGCCGTTAGCGGCAAAAATCGCCCGACTTTTGGCCGCTAGCGTCAAAAATCGGAAGGTTTTTGGCCGCTAGCGGCGAAAATCGCGCTATTTTTGGCCGGTAGCGGAGAAAATAGCGATTTTTGCCCGCCAGCTGCGAAAATCGCATGGTTTTTGGGTGGTAGCGGCGAAAATCGCGCGGTTTTTGGCCAGTAGCGGCGAAAATCGAGCGGTTTTTGGCCAGTAGCGGCGAAAATCGCGCTATTTTTGGCCGGTAGCGGCGAAAATCGCGATTTTTGCCCGCCAGCTGCAAAAATCGCATGGTTTTTGCGCAAAATAGCGCGGTTTTCGGCCGTTAGTGGCAAAAATCGCCCGATTTTTAGCCGCTAGCGGCGAAAATCGTACGGTTTTTGGCCGAAAGCGTTCAAAATCGCGCTATTTTTGGCCGGTAGCGGCGAAAATCGCGATTTTTGCCCGCCAGCTGCGAAAATCGCATGGTTTTTGCGCAAAATTGCGCGGTTTTCGGCCGTTAGCGGCAAAAATAGCCCGATTTTTGGCCGCTAGCGGCAAAAATTGCGATTTTTGCCCGCCAGCTGCGAACATCGCATGGTTTTTGGCCGGTAGCGGCGAAAATCGCGCGGTTTTTGGTCGGTAGCGGCGAAAATCGCGCTATTTTTGGCCGGTAGCGGCGAAAATCGCGATTTTTGCCCGCCAGTTGCGAAAATCGCATGGTTTTTGGCTGGTAGCGGCGAAAATCGCGCGGTTTTTGGCCAGTAGCGGCGAAAATCGCGCTATTTTTGGCCGGTAGCGGCGAAAATCGCGACTTTTTCCCGTCAGATGCGAAAATCGCATGTTTTTTGCGCAAAATAGCGCGGTTTTCGGCCTCTAGCGGCAAAAATCGCCCGATTTTTGGCCGCTAGCGGCGAAAATGGCACGATTTTTTGCCGCTAGCAGCGAAAATCGCGCTATTTTTGCCCGGTAGCGGCGAAAATCGCGATTTTTGCCCGCCAGCTGCGAAAATCGCATGGTTTTTGCGCAAAATAGAGCGATTTTCGGCCGTTAGCGGCAAAAAACGCGCTATTTTTGGCCGCTAGCGGCGAAAATCGCGCGGTTTTTAGCCGGTAGCGGCGAAAATCGCGCTATTTTTGGTCGGTAGCGGCGAAAATCGCGATTTTTGCCCGCCAGCTGCGAAAATCGCATGGTTTTTGGTCGGTAGCGGCGAAAATCGCGCGGTTTTTGGCCGGTAGCGGCGAAAATCGCGCTATTTTTGGCCGGTAGCGGCGAAAATCGCGATTTTTGCCCACCAGCTGCGAAAATCACTTGGTTTTTGGCCAGTAGCGGGGAAAATCGCGCGGTTTTTGGCCGGTAGCGGCGAAAATCGCGCTATTTTTGGCCGGTAGTGGCGAAAATCGCGATTTTTTCCCGCCAGCTGCGAAAATCGCATGGTTTTTGGCCGGTAACGGCGAAAATCGAGCGGTTTTTGGCCGGTAGCGGCGAAAATCGCGCTATTTTTGGCCGGTAGCGGCGAAAATCGGGATTTTTGCCCGCCTGCTGCGAAAATCGCATGGTTTTTGCGCAAAATAGCGCGGTTTTCGGCCGTTAGCGGCAAAAATAGCCCGATTTTTGGCCGCTAGCGGCGAAAATCGTACGGTTTTTGGCCGCTAGCGTTGAAAATCGCGCTATTTTTGGCCGGTAGCGGCGAAAATCGCGATTTTTGCCCGCCAGCTGCGAAAATCGCATGGTTTTGGCGCAAAATAGCGCGGTTTTCGGCCGTTAGCGGCAAAAATAGCCCGATTTTTGGCCGCTAGCGGCAAAAATCGCGTTTTTTGCCCGCCAGCTGCGAACATCGCATGGTTTTTGGCCGGTAGCGGCGAAAATCGCGCGGTTTTTGGCCGGTAGCGGCGAAAATCGCGCTATTTTTGGCCGGTAGCGGCGAAAATCGCGATTTTTGCCCGCCAGCTGCGAAAATCGCATGGTTTTTGGCTGGTAGCGGCGAAAATCGCGCTATTTTTGGCCGGTAGCGGCGAAAATCGAGCGGTTTTTGGCCGGTAGCGGCGAAAATCGCGCTATTTTTAGCCGGTAGCGGCGAAAATCGCGATTTTTTCCCGCCAGCTGCGAAAATCCCATGGTTTTTGGCCGGTAACGGCGAAAATCGAGCGGTTTTTGGCCGGTAGCGGCGAAAATCGCGATTTTTGCCCGCCAGCTGCGAAAATCGCATGGTTTTTGGCTGGTAGCGGCGAAAATCGCGCTATTTTTGGCCGATAGCGGCAAAAATCGCGACTTTTGCCCGCCAGCTGCGAAAATCGCATGGTTTTTGCGCAAAATAGCGCGCTTTTCGGCCGTTAGCGGCAAAAAACGCGCTATTTTTGGCCGCTAGCGGCGAAAATCGCGCGGTTTTTGGCCGGTAGCGGCGAAAATCGCGCTATTTTTGGCCGGTAGCGGCGAAAATTGCGATTTTTGCCCACCAGCTGCAAAAACTGCATGATTTTTGCGCAAAATAGCGCGGTCTTCGGCCGTTAGCGGCAAAAATCGCCCGACTTTTGGCCGCTAGCGGCAAAAATCGGACGGTTTTTGGCCGCTAGCGGCGAAAATCGCGCTATTTTTGGCCGGTAACGGAGAAAATAGCGATTTTTGCCCGCCAGCTGCGAAAATCGCATGGTTTTTGGCTGGTAGCGGCGAAAATCGCGCGGTTTTTGGCCAGTAGCGGCGAAAATCGAGCGGTTTTTGACCAGTAGCGGCGAAAATCGCGCTATTTTTGGCCGGTAGCGGCGAAAATCGCGATTTTTGCCCGCCAGCTGCAAAAATCGCATGGTTTTTGCGCAAAATAGCGCGGTTTTCGGCCGTTAGTGGCAAAAATCGCCCGATTTTTAGCCGCTAGCGGCGAAAATCGTACGGTTTTTGGCCGAAAGCGTTCAAAATCGCGCTATTTTTGGCCGGTAGCGGCGAAAATCGCGATTTTTGCCCGCCAGCTGCGAAAATCGCATGGTTTTTGCGCAAAATTGCGCGGTTTTCGGCCGTTAGCGGCAAAAATAGCCCGATTTTTGGCCGCTAGCGGCAAAAATTGCGATTTTTGCCCGCCAGCTGCGAACATCGCATGGTTTTTGGCCGGTAGCGGCGAAAATCGCGCGGTTTTTGGTCGGTAGCGGCGAAAATCGCGCTATTTTTGGCCGGTAGCGGCGAAAATCGCGATTTTTGCCCGCCAGTTGCGAAAATCGCATGGTTTTTGGCTGGTAGCGGCGAAAATCGCGCGGTTTTTGGCCAGTAGCGGCGAAAATCGCGCTATTTTTGGCCGGTAGCGGCGAAAATCGCGACTTTTTCCCGTCAGATGCGAAAATCGCATGTTTTTTTGCGCAAAATAGCGCGGTTTTCGGCCGCTAGCGGCAAAAATCGCCCGATTTTTGGCCGCTAGCGGCGAAAATGGCACGATTTTTTGCCACTAGCAGCGAAAATCGCGCTATTTTTGCCCGGTAGCGGCGAAAATCGCGATTTTTGCCCGCCAGCTGCGAAAATCGCATGGTTTTTGCGCAAAATAGAGCGATTTTTGGCCGTTAGCGGCAAAAAACGCGCTATTTTTGGCCGCTAGCGGCGAAAATCGCGCGGTTTTTAGCCGGTAGCGGCGAAAATCGCGCTATTTTTGGTCGGTAGCGGCGAAAATCGCGATTTTTGCCCGCCAGCTGCGAAAATCGCATGGTTTTTGGTCGGTAGCGGCGAAAATCGCGCGGTTTTTGGCCGGTAGCGGCGAAAATCGCGCTATTTTTGGCCGGTAGCGGCGAAAATCGCGATTTTTGCCCACCAGCTGCGAAAATCACTTGGTTTTTGGCCAGTAGCGGGGAAAATCGCGCGGTTTTTGGCCGGTAGCGGCGAAAATCGCGCTATTTTTGGCCGGCAGTGGCGAAAATCGCGATTTTTTCCCGCCAGCTGCGAAAATCGCATGGTTTTTGGCCGGTAACGGCGAAAATCGAGCGGTTTTTGGCCGGTAGCGGCGAAAATCGCGCTATTTTTGGCCGGTAGCGGCGAAAATCGGGATTTTTGCCCGCCAGCTGCGAAAATCGCATGGTTTTTGCGCAAAATAGCGCGGTTTTCGGCCGTTAGCGGCAAAAATAGCCCGATTTTTGGCCGCTAGCGGCGAAAATCGTACGGTTTTTGGCCGCTAGCGTTGAAAATCGCGCTATTTTTGGCCGGTAGCGGCGAAAATCGCGATTTTTGCCCGCCAGCTGCGAAAATCGCATGGTTTTGGCGCAAAATAGCGCGGTTTTCGGCCGTTAGCGGCAAAAATAGCCCGATTTTTGGCCGCTAGCGGCAAAAATCGCGTTTTTTGCCCGCCAGCTGCGAACATCGCATGGTTTTTGGCCGGTAGCGGCGAAAATCGCGCGGTTTTTGGCCGGTAGCGGCGAAAATCGCGCTATTTTTGGCCGGTAGTGGCGAAAATCGCGATTTTTGCCCGCCAGCTGCGAAAATCGCATGGTTTTTGGCTGGTAGCGGCGAAAATCGCGCTATTTTTGGCCGGTAGCGGCGAAAATCGAGCGGTTTTTGGCCGGTAGCGGCGAAAATCGCGCTATTTTTAGCCGGTTGCGGCGAAAATCGCGATTTTTTCCCGCCAGCTGCGAAAATCGCATGGTTTTTGGCCGGTAACGGCGAAAATCGAGCGGTTTTTGGCCGGAAGCGGCGAAAATCGCGATTTTTGCCCGCCAGCTGCGAAAATCGCATGGTTTTTGGCTGGTAGCGGCGAAAATCGCGCTATTTTTGGCCGATAGCGGCAAAAATCGCGACTTTTGCCCGCCAGCTGCGAAAATCGCATGGTTTTTGCGCAAAATAGCGCGCTTTTCGGCCGTTAGCGGCAAAAAACGCGCTATTTTTGGCCGCTAGCGGCGAAAATCGCGCGGTTTTTGGCCGGTAGCGGCGAAAATCGCGCTATTTTTGGCCGGTAGCGGCGAAAATTGCGATTTTTGCCCACCAGCTGCAAAAACCGCATGGTTTTTGCGCAAAATAGCGCGGTCTTCGGCCGTTAGCAGCAAAAATCGCCCGACTTTTGGCCGCTAGCGTCAAAAATCGGACGGTTTTTGGCCGCTAGCGGCAAAAATCGCGCTATTTTTGGCCGGTAGCGGAGAAAATAGCGATTTTTGCCCGCCAGCTGCGAAAATCGCATGGTTTTTGGCTGGTAGCGGCGAAAATCGCGCGGTTTTTGGCCAGTAGCGGCGAAAATCGAGCGGTTTTTGGCCAGTAGCGGCGAAAATCGCGCTATTTTTGGCCGGTAGCGGCGAAAATCGCGATTTTTGCCCGCCAGCTGCAAAAATCGCATGGTTTTTGCGCAAAATAGCGCGGTTTTCGGCCGTTAGTGGCAAAAATCGCCCGATTTTTAGCCGCTAGCGGCGAAAATCGTACGGTTTTTGGCCGAAAGCGTTCAAAATCGCGCTATTTTTGGCCGGTAACGGCGAAAATCGCGATTTTTGCCCGCCAGCTGCGAAAATCGCATGGTTTTTGCGCAAAACTGCGCGGTTTTCAGCCGTTAGCGGCAAAAATAGCCCGATTTTTGGCCGATAGCGGCAAAAATCGCGACTTTTGCCCGCCAGCTGCGAAAATCGCATCGTTTTTGCGCAAAATAGCGCGCTTTTCGGCCGTTAGCGGCAAAAAACGCGCTATTTTTGGCCGCTAGCGGCGAAAATCGCGCGGTTTTTGGCCGGTAGCGGCGAAAATCGCGCTATTTTTGGCCGGTAGCGGCGAAAATTGCGATTTTTGCCCACCAGCTGCAAAACCCGCATGGTTTTTGCGCAAAATAGCGCGGTCTTCGGCCGTTAGCGGCAAAAATCGCCCGACTTTTGGCCGCTAGCGACAAAAATCGGACGGTTTTTGGCCGCTAGCGGCGAAAATCGCGCTATTTTTGGCCGGTAGCGGCGAAAATCGCGCTATTTTTGGCCGGTAGCGGCGAAAATCGCGATTTTTGCCCACCAGCTGCGAAAATCACTTGGTTTTTGGCCAGTAGCGGGGAAAATCGCGCGGTTTTTAGCCGGTAGCGGCGAAAATCGCGCTATTTTTGGCCGGTAGTGGCGAAAATCGCGATTTTTTCCCGCCAGCTGCGAAAATCGCATGGTTTTTGGCCGGTAACGGCGAAAATCGAGCGGTTTTTGGCCGGTAGCGGCGAAAATCGCGCTATTTTTGGCCGGTAGCGGCGAAAATCGGGATTTTTGGCCGGTAGCGGCGAAAATCGGGATTTTTGCCCGCCAGCTGCGAAAATCGCATGGTTTTTGCGCAAAATAGCGCGGTTTTCGGCCGTTAGCGGCAAAAATAGCCCGATTTTTGGCCGCTAGCGGCGAAAATCGTACGGTTTTTGGCCGCTAGCGTTGAAAATCGCGCTATTTTTGGCCGGTAGCGGCGAAAATCGCGATTTTTGCCCGCCAGCTGCGAAAATCGCATGGTTTTGGCGCAAAATAGCGCGGTTTTCGGCCGTTAGCGGCAAAAATAGCCCGATTTTTGGCCGCTAGTGGCAAAAATCGCGTTTTTTGCCCGCCAGCTGCGAACATCGCATGGTTTTTGGCCGGTAGCGGCGAAAATCGCGATTTTTGCCCGCCAGCTGCGAAAATCGCATGGTTTTTGGCTGGTAGCGGCGAAAATCGCGCTATTTTTGGCCGGTAGCGGCGAAAATCGAGCGGTTTTTGGCCGGTAGCGGCGAAAATCGCGCTATTTTTAGCCGGTAGCGGCGAAAATCGCGATTTTTTCCCGCCAGCTGCGAAAATCGCATGGTTTTTGGCCGGTAACGGCGAAAATCGAGCGGTTTTTGGCCGGTAGCGGCGAAAATCGCGATTTTTGCCCGCCAGCTGCGAAAATCGCATGGTTTTTGGCTGGTAGCGGCGAAAATCGCGCTATTTTTGGCCGATAGCGGCAAAAATCGCGACTTTTGCCCGCCAGCTGCGAAAATCGCATGGTTTTTGCGCAAAATAGCGCGGTTTTCGGCCGTTAGCGGCAAAAAACGCGATATTTTTGGCCGCTAGCGGCGAAAATCGCGCGGTTTTTGGCCGGTAGCGGCGAAAATCGCGCTATTTTTGGCCGGTAGCGGCGAAAATTGCGATTTTTGCCCACCAGCTGCAAAAACCGCATGATTTTTGCGCAAAATAGCGCGGTCTTCGGCCGTTAGCGGCAAAAATCGCCCGACTTTTGGCCGCTAGCGGCAAAAATCGGACGGTTTTTGGCCGCTAGCGGCGAAAATCGCGCTATTTTTGGCCGGTAGCGGAGAAAATAGCGATTTTTGCCCGCCAGCTGCGAAAATCGCATGGTTTTTGGCTGGTAGCGGCGAAAATCGCGCGGTTTTTGGCCAGTAGCGGCGAAAATCGAGCGGTTTTTGGCCAGTAGCGGCGAAAATCGCGCTATTTTTGGCCGGTAGCGGCGAAAATCGCGATTTTTGCCCGCCAGCTGCAAAAATCGCATGGTTTTTGCGCAAAATAGCGCGGTTTTCGGCCGTTAGTGGCAAAAATCGCCCGTTTTTTAGCCGCTAGCGGCGAAAATCGTACGGTTTTTGGCCGAAAGCGTTCAAAATCGCGCTATTTTTGGCCGGTAGCGGCGAAAATCGCGATTTTTGCCCGCCAGCTGCGAAAATCGCATGGTTTTTGCGCAAAATTGCGCGGTTTTCGGCCGTTAGCGGCAAAAATAGCCCGATTTTTGGCCGCTAGCGGCAAAAATTGCGATTTTTGCCCGCCAGCTGCGAACATCGCATGGTTTTTGGCCGGTAGCGGCGAAAATCGCGCGGTTTTTGGTCGGTAGCGGCGAAAATCGCGCTATTTTTGGCCGGTAGCGGCGAAAATCGCGATTTTTGCCCGCCAGTTGCGAAAATCGCATGGTTTTTGGCTGGTAGCGGCGAAAATCGCGCGGTTTTTGGCCAGTAGCGGCGAAAATCGCGCTATTTTTGGCCGGTAGCGGCGAAAATCGCGACTTTTCCCGTCAGATGCGAAAATCGCATGTTTTTTGCGCAAAATAGCGCGGTTTTCGGCCACTAGCGGCAAAAATCGCCCGATTTTTGGCCGCTAGCGCCGAAAATGGCACGATTTTTTGCCGCTAGCAGCGAAAATCGCGCTATTTTTGCCCGGTAGCGGCGAAAATCGCGATTTTTGCCCGCCAGCTGCGAAAATCGCATGGTTTTTGCGCAAAATAGAGCGATTTTCGGCCGTTAGCGGCAAAAAACGCGCTATTTTTGGCCGCTAGCGGCGAAAATCGCGCGGTTTTTAGCCGGTAGCGGCGAAAATCGCGCTATTTTTGGCCGGTAGCGGCGAAAATTGCGATTTTTGCCCACCAGGTGCAAAAACCGCATGGTTTTTGCGCAAAATAGCGCGGTCTTCGGCCGTTAGCGGCAAAAATCGCCCGACTTTTGGCCGCTAGCGGCAAAAATCGGACGGTTTTTGGCCGCTAGCGGCGAAAATCGCGCTATTTTTGGCCGGTAGCGGCGAAAATAGCGATTTTTGCCCGCCAGCTGCGAAAATCACATGGTTTTTGGCTGGTAGCGGCGAAAATCGCGCGGTTTTTGGCCGGTAGTTGCGAAAATCGCGTTATTTTTGGCTGGTAGCGGCGAAAATCGCGATTTTTGCCCGCCAGCTGCGAAAATCGCATAGTTTTTGCGCAAAATAGCGCGGTTTTCGGCCGTTAGCGGCAAAAATCGCCCGATTTTTAGCCGCTAGCGGCGAAAATCGTACGGTTTTTGGCCGAAAGCGTTCAAAATCGCGCTATTTTTGGCCGGTAGCGGCGAAAATCGCGATTTTTGCCCGCCAGCTGCGAAAATCGCATGGTTTTTGCACAAAATAGCGCGGTTTTCGGCCGTTAGCGGCAAAAATAGCCCGATTTTTGGCCGCTAGCGGCAAAAATCGCGATTTTTGCCCGCCAGCTGTGAACATCGCATGGTTTTTGGCCGGTAGCGGCGAAAATCGCGCGGTTTTTGGCCGGTAGCGGCGAAAATCGCGCTATTTTTGGCCGGTAGCGGCGAAAATCGCGATTTTTGCCCGCCAGCTGCGAAAATCGCATGGTTTTTGCGCAAAATAGCGCGGTTTTCGGCCGTTAGCGGCAAAAAACGCGCTATTTTTGGCCGCTAGCGTCGAAAAACGCGCGGTTTTTGGCCGGTAGCGGCGAAAATCGCGCTATATTTGGCCGGTACCGGCGAAAATTGCGATTTTTGCCCGCCAGCTGCGAAAATCGCATGGTTTTTGGCCGGTAGCGGCGAAAATCGAGCGATTTTTGGCCGGTAGCGGCAAAAATCGCGCTATTTTTGGCCGGTAGCGGCGAAAATCGCGATTTTTGCCCGCCAGCTGCGAAAATCGCATGGTTTTTGGCTGGTAGCGGCGAAAATCGCGCGGTTTTTGGCCGGTAGCGGCGAAAATCGCGCTATTTTTGGCCGGTAGCGGCGAAAATCGCGACTTTTGCCCGCCAGCTGCGAAAATCGCATAGTTTTTGCGCAAAATAGCGCGGTTTTCGGCCGTTAGCGGCAAAAATCGCCCGATTTTTGGCCGCTAGCGGCGAAATTCGCACGATTTTTGGCCGCTAGCAGCGAAAATCGCGCTATTTTTGGCCGGTAGCGGCGAAAATCGCGATTTTTGCCCGGCAGCTGCGAAAATCGCATGTTTTTTGCGCAAAATAGCTCGGTTTTCGGCCGTTAGCGGCAAAAAACGCGCTATTTTTGGCCGCTAGCGGCGAAAATCGCGCAGTTTTTGGCCGGTAGCGGCGAAAATTGCGATTTTCGCCCACCAGCTGCAAAAACCGCATGGTTTTTGCGCAAAATAGCGCGGTTTTCGGCCGTTAGCGGCAAAAATCGCCCGACTTTTGGCCGCTAGCGGCAAAAATCGGACGGTTTTTGGCCGCTAGCGGCGAAAATCACGCTATTTTTGGCCGGAAGCGGCGAAAATCGCTATTTTTGCGCGCCAGCTGCGAAAATCGCATGGTTTTTGGCCGGTAGCGCCGAAAATCGAGCGGTTTTTGGCCGGTAGCGGCGAAAATCGCGCTATTTTTGGCCGGTAGCGGCGAAAATCGGGATTTTTGCCCGCCAGCTGCGAAAATCGCATGGTTTTTGTGCAAAATAGCGCGGTTTTCGGCCGTTAGCGGCAAAAATAGCCCGATTTTTGGCCGCAAGCGGCGAAAATCGTACGGTTTTTGGCCGCTAGCGTTGAAAATCGCGCTATTTTTGGCGCTAACGCCAAAAATTATAATTACAAAAATTATAATTATAATTAAAAATCTAATTACTGAAAACGACGATGGGTCATATTTTGCCCAAACTCCCCTGCAGTTTTTAAACACTTTGGCGCATTCCTGCAGACCGTCGTTGTCACCAAAATTATTAATCACACCGCACGCGTGCCCCTCTCGGGAGTCACGAACAAAAATATTTGTATAAAATCCATTTATTATCCGATCAACTTGGGAATAGTTTACAAATGTTTGCCAAGAAATTTTCGTTTTCTCTAATAGCCGAACAGCTTATTAAAGAAAACGGCATGGCAGTGAATCATCGTGGTAAAACAATTGTATTATTGACACGACGAGTATAATCGACGTAGTTTTTATATATGTTGCCGGTCAAACGCATCCTTATGTGACCTTTAATACTTATGTTCTTATAGAACATTCTATTGCGAGCACATTGCTACAAAAATGAAATACATATATAGACAAATAATGTCAGGACAGTGAATTGAATATACACTTTTCAAAGCGAGTTTCGCAGATATCCCGCCGCGGGTAAAACTTCGGCCACTTCCCACACTGTTTTGGGTTGGCTAGGACATTGAATCTATATTTATATGCATATGTCCGTGTAGAAAATTTTATTGCGATTCCAATGATACCACAATTATCGATGTAGGACAACTGTAGGCTTCGCAACCATTAATAGAGTTTTAACATTTTGTTGCTGTTTGGCCCTCTTGGCTAGTGATCTGAATAGTTTTTTATTTGGTGTTGATAATCCTTATGCTTTGCCAGCATTTTATAGATATGTTCTTATAGACAATTTTATTGCAAACACAGTGATACCAAATTTAAATACGTGCGCCTTCAATTATTGTCAGGACAGTCAAAAGAGTGTACACTTTTTCGGTCTTACCGCATAGGCGCGCGAAGCGCCGAAAGCATCTGGGGTATGATTTTTTTTTTGAGCGCCGAGAGCGCGAAAGAGTTAATTAATTAAAATGTCTGAAATATCGGAAATTTGACTCCTGAGCGTGATTTTTTAGCCGAATTCTGACTCTGCATCTATTTTCAGTTTCAAATTACGACGTTTCATACCGAAAATATGCCAATTACTGTAAACAGCGATGGGTCATATTTTGCCCAAACCCCCCTGCAGTCTTCAATATGTCTGAAATGTCGGAAATTTGACTCCTGAGCGTGATTTTCGAGCCGAATTCTGACTCTCTGCACCTATTTTCAGTTTCAAATTACGACTTTTTATTCCGAAAATATGCCAATTACTGAAAACGACGATGGGTCATATTTTGCCCAAACCCCCCTGCAGTTTTTAAACACTTTGGCGCTTTCCTGCAGACCGTCGTTGTCACGAATATTATTTTTCACACCGCACGCGTGCCCCTCTCGGGAGTCACGAGCAAAAGTATTTGTATAAAATCCATTTATTATCCGATCAACTTGGGAATTGTTTACAAATGTTTGCCATGAAATTTACATTTTTTCTAATAGCCGAACAGCTTAATAAAGAAAACAGCGTGGCAGTGAATCATCGTGGTAAAACAATTGTATTATTGACACGACGAGTATAATCGACGTAGTTTTTATATATGTTGCCGGTCGAACGCATCCTTATGTGACCTTTAATACTTATGTTCTTATAGAACATTCTATTGCGAGCACATTGGTACAAAAATGAAATACATACATCGACAAATAATGTCAGGACAGTGAATTGAATATACACTTTTCAAAGCGAGTTTCGCCGATATCCCGCCGCGGGTAACACTTCGATCACTTCCCACACTGTTTTGGGTGGGCTACGACATTGAATCTATATTTATATGCATATGTCCGTGTAGAGAATTTTATTGCGATTCCAATGATACCACAATTAGCGAAGTAGGACAACTGTAGGCTTCGCAACCATTAAGAGACTTTTAACATTTTGTTGCTGTTTGGCGCTCTTGGCTAGTGATCTGAATAGTTTTTTTATTTGGTGTTGATAATCCTTATGCTTTGACGGCATTTTATAGATATGTTCTTATAGACAATTTTATTGCGAACACAGTGATACCAAATTTAAATACGTGCGCCTTCAATTGTTGTCAGGACAGTCAAAAGAGTGAACACTTTTTCGGTCTTACCGCATAGGGCGCGAAGCGCCTAAAGCATCTGGGGTATGATATTTTTTTGAACGCCAAGAGCACGAAAGTGTATTAAAATGTCTGAAATGTCGGAAATTTGACTCCTGAGCGTGATTTTTGAGCCGAATTCTGACTCTGCACCTATTTTCAGTTTCAAATTACGACGTTTCATACCGAAAATATGCCAATTACTGTAAACGGCGATGGGTCATATTTTGCCCAAACCCCCCTGCAGTTTTCAAAATGTCTGAAATGTCGGAAATTTGACTCCTGAGCGTCATTTTTTATCCAAATTCTGACTCTCTGCACCTATTTTCAGTTTCAAATTACGACTTTTTATACCGAAAATATGCCAATTAATGAAAACTGCTATGGGTCATATTTTGCCCAAACCCCCCTGCAGTTTTCAAAATGTCGGAAATTTGACTCCTCAGCGTGATTTTTGAGCCGAATTCTGACTCTCTGCACCTATTTTCAGTTTTAAGTTACGACTTTTCATTCCGAAAATATGCCAATTACTGAAAACGACGATGGGTCATATTTTGCCCAAACCCCCCTGCAGTTTTTAAACACTTTGGCGCATTCCTGCAGACCGTCGTTGTCACCAATATTATTAATCACACCGCACGCGTGCCCCTCTCGGGAGTCACGAACAAAAATATTTGTATAAAATCCATTTATTATCCGATCAACTTGGGAATAGTTTACAAATGTTTGCCAAGAAATTTTCGTTTTCTCTAATAGCCGAACAGCTTAATAAAGAAAACGGCGTGGCAGTGAATCATCGTGGTAAAACAATTGTATTATTGACACGACGAGTATAATTGACGTAGTTTTTATATATGTTGCCGGTCAAACGCATCCTTATGTGACCTTTAATACATATGTTCTTATAGAACATTCTATTGCGAGCACATTGGTACAAAAATGAAATACATATATCGACAAATAATGTCAGGACAGTGAATTGAATATACAATTTTCAAAGCGAGTTTCGCAGATATGCCGCCGCGGGTAAAACTTCGGCCACTTCCCACACTGTTTTGGGTTGGCTACGACATTGAATCTATATTTATATCCATATGTTCGTGTAGAAAATTTTATTGCGATTCCAATGATACCACAATTATCGATGTAGGACAACGGTAGGCTTCGCAACCATTAATAGAGTTTTAACATTTTGTTGCTGTTTGGCCCTCTTGGCTAGTGATCTGATTAGTTTTTTATTTGGTGTTGATAATCCTTATACTTTGCCAGCATTTTATAGATATGTTCTTATAGACAATTTTATTGCGAACACAGTGATACCAAATTTAAATACGTGCGCCTTCAATTGTTGTCAGGACAGGCAAAAGTGTACACTTTTTCGGTCTTACCGCATAGGCACGCGAAGCGCCGAAAGCATCTGGGTTATGATTTTTTTTTGAGCGCCGAGAGGGGGAAAGAGTTAATTAATTAAAATGTCTGAAATATCGGAAATTTGACTCCTGAGCGTGATTTTTGAGCCGAATTCTGACTCTGCACCTATTTTCAGTTTCAAATTACGACGTTTCATACCGAAAATATGCCAATTACTGTAAAAGCGATGGGTCATATTTTGCCCAAACCCTCCCTGCAGTCTTCAATATGTCTGAAATGTCAGAAATTTGACTCCTGAGCGTGATTTTTGAGCCGAATTCTGACTCTCTGCACCTATTTTCAGTTTCAAATTACGACTTTTTATTCCGAAAATATGCCAATTACTGAAAACGACGATGGGTCATATTTTGCCCAAACCCCCCTGCAGTTTTTAAACACTTTGGCGCTTTCCTGCAGACCGTCGTTGTCACGAATATTATTTTTCACACCGCACGCGTGCCTCTCTCGGGAGTCACGAGCAAAAATATTTATATAAAATCCATTTATTATCCGATCAACTTGGGAATTGTTTACAAATGTTTGCCATGAAATTTACGTTTTTTTTAATAGCCGAACAGCTTAATAAAGAAAATGGCGTGGCAGTGAATCATCGTGGTAAAACAATTGTATTATTGACACGACGAGTATAATCGACGTAGTTTTTATATATGTTGCCGGTCGAACGCATCCTTATGTGACCTTTAATACTTATGTTCTTTTAGAACATTCTATTGCGAGCACATTGGTACAAAAATGAAATACATACATCGACAAATATTGTCAGGACAGTGAATTGAATATACACTTTTCAAAGCGAGTTTCGCCGATATCCCGCCGGGGGTAACACTTCGATCACTTCCCACACTGTTTTGGGTGGGCTACGACATTGAATCTATATTTATATGCATATGTCCGTGTAGAGAATTTTATTGCAATTCCAATGATACCACAATTAGCGACGTAGGACAAAGGTAGGCTTCGCAACCATTAAGAGAGTGGAAACATTTTGTTGCTGTTTGGCACTCTCGACTAGTGATCTGAATAGTTTTTTATTTGGTGTTGACAATCCTTATGCTTTGGCGGCATTTTATAGATATGTTCTTATAGACAATTTTATTGCGAACACAGTGATACCAAATTTAAATACGTGCGCCTTCAATTATTGTCAGGACAGTCAAAGGAGTGTACACTTTTTCGGTCTTACCGCATAGGCGCGCGAAGCGCCGAAAGCATCTGGGGTATGATTTTTTTTTGAACGCCAAGAGCACGAAAGTGTATTAAAATGTCTGAAATGTCGGAAATTTGACTCCTGAGCGTGATTTTTGAGCCGAATTCTGACTCTCTGCACCTATTTTCAGTTTCAAATTTCGACGTTTCATACCGAAAATATGCCAATTACTGTAAAGGGCGATGGGTCATATTTTGCCAAAACCCCCCACCTGCAGTTTTCAAAATGTCTGAAATACCGTTAATTTGACTCCTGAGCGTGATTTTTTATCCGAATTCTGACTCTCTGCACCTATTTTCAGTTTCAAATTACGACTTTTTATACCGAAAAAATGCCAATTACTGAAAACATCGATGGGTCATATTTTGCCCAAACACCCCTGCAGTTTTCAAAATGTCTGAAATGTCGGAAATTTGACTCCTGAGCGTGATTTTGTATACGAATTCTGACTCTCTGCACCTATATTCAGTTTCAAATTACGACGTTTCACAACGAAAATATGCCAATTACTGTAAACAGCGATGGGTCATATTTTGCCCAAACCCCCCTGCAGTTTTCAAAATGTCTGAAATGTCGGAAATTTGACTCCTGAGCGTGATTTTTGAGCCGAATTCTGACTCTCTGCACCTATTTTCAGTTTCAAATTACGACTTTTTATACCGAAAATATGCCAATTACTGAAAACGACGATGGGTCATATTTTGCCCAAACCCCCCTGCAGTTTTCAAAAAGTCAGAAATGTCGGAAATTTGACTCCTGAGCGTGAATTTTGGGCCGAATTTTGACTCACTGCACCTATTTTCAGTTACAAATTACGACGTTTCATACCGAAAATATGCCAATTACTGAAAACGGCGATGGGTCATATTTTGCCCAAACCCCTGTGCAGTTTTTAAAATGTCAGAAATTTCGGAAATTTGACTCCTGAGCGTGATTTTTGAGCCGAATTCTGACTCTCTGCACCTATTTTCAGTTTCAAATGACGTTTCACAACGAAAATATGCCAATTACTGTAAACGGCGATGGGTCATATTTTGCCCAAACCCCCCTGCAGTTTTCAAAATGTCTGAAATGTCGGAAATTTGACTCCTGAGCGTGATTTTTGAGCCAAATTCTGACTCTCTGCACCTATTTTCAGTTTCAAATTACGACTTTTTATACCGAAAATATGCCAATTACTGAAAACGGCGATGGGTCATATTTTGCCCAAACCCCCGTGCAGTTTTTAAATGTCTGAAATGTCGGAAATTTGACTCCTGAGCGTGAGTTTTGAGCCGAATTCTAACTCACTGCACCTATTTTCAGTTACAAATTACGACGTTTCATACCGAAAATATGCCAATTACTGAAAACGGCGATGGGTCATATTTTGCCCAAACCCTCCTGCAGTTTTAAAATGTCTGAAATGTCGGATATTTGACTCCTTAGCGTGATTTTTGAGCCGAATTCTGAGTCTCTGCACCTATTTTCAGTTTCAAATTACGACTTTTTATACCGAAAATATGCCAATTACTGAAAACGGCGATTGGTCATATTTTGCCCAAACCCCCGTGCAGTTTTTAAAATGTCAGAAAAGTCGGAAATTTGACTCCTGAGCGTGATTTTTGAGCCGAATTCTGACTCTCTGCACCTATTTTCAGTTTCAAATTACGACTTTTTATACCGAAAATATGCCAATTACTGAAAACGGCGATGGGTCATATTTTGCCTAAACCCCCCTGCAGTTTTCAAAATGTCTGAAATGTCGGAAATTTGACTCCTGAGCGTGAGTTTTGAGCCGAATTCTGACTCACTGCACCTATTTTCAGTTTCATATTACGACCTTTAATACCGAAAATATGCCAATTACTGAAAACGGCGATGGGTCATATTTTGCCCAAACCCCCCTGCAGTTTTAAAATGTCTGAAATGTCGGAAATTTGACTCCTGAGCGTGATTTTGTATCCGAATTCTGACTCTCTGCACCTATATTCAGTTTCAAATTACGACGTTTCACAACGAAAATATGCCAATTACTGTAAACGGCGATGGGTCATATTTTGCCCAAACCCCCCTGCAATTTTCAAAATATCTGAAATGTCGGAAATTTGACTCCTGAGCGTGATTTTTGAGCCGAATTCTGACTCTCTGCACCTATTTTCAGTTTCAAATTACGACTTTTTATACCGAAAATATGCCAATTACTGAAAACGGCGATGGGTCATATTTTGCCCAAACCCCCCTGCAGTTTTCAAAATGTCTGAAATGTCGCAAATTTGACTCCTGAGCGTGAGTTTTGAGCCGAATTTTGACTCACTGCACCTATTTTCAGTTACAAATTACGACGTTTCATACCGAAAATATGCCAATTACTGAAAACGGCGATGGGTCATATTTTGACCAAACCCCTGTGCAGTTTTTAAAATGTCAGAAATGTCGGAAATTTGACTCCTGAGCGTAATTTTTGAGCCGAATTCTGACTCTCTGCACCTATTTTAATTTTCAAATTACGACTTTTTATACCGAAAATATGAAATTACTGTAAAAGGCGATGTGTCATATTTTGCCCAAACCCCCCTGCAGTTTACAAAATGTCGGAAATGTCGGAAATTTGATTCCTGAGCGTGATTTTTGAGCCGAATTCTGACTCTCTGCACCTATTTTCATTTTCAAATTACGACTTTTTATACCGAAAATAAGCCAATTACTGAAAACGGCGATGGGTCATATTTTGTCCAAACCCCCCTGCAGTTTTTAAAATGTCTGAAATGTCCGACATTTGACTCCTGAGCGTGATTTTTGAGCCGAATTCTGACTCTCTGCACCTATTTTAATTTTCAAATTACGACTTTTTATACCGAAAATATGAAATTACTGTAAAAGGCGATGTGTCATATTTTGCCCAAACCCCCCTGCAGTTTACAAAATGTCTGAAATGTCGGAAATTTGATTCCTGAGCGTGATTTTTGAGCCGAATTCTGACTCTCTGCACCTATTTTCAGTTTTAAGTTACGACTTTTCATTCCGAAAATATGCCAATTACTGAAAACGACGATGGGTCATATTTTGCCCAAACCCCCCTGCAGTTTTTAAACACTTTGGCGCATTCCTGCAGACCGTCGTTGTCACCAATATTATTAATCACACCGCACGCGTGCCCCTCTCGGGAGTCACGAACAAAAATATTTGTATAAAATCCATTTATTATCCGATCAACTTGGGAATAGTTTACAAATGTTTGCCAAGAAATTTTCGTTTTCTCTAATAGCCGAACAGCTTATTAAAGAAAACGGCGTGGCAGTGAATCATCGTGGTAAAACAATTGTATTATTGACACGACGAGTATAATTGACGTAGTTTTTATATATGTTGCCGGTCAAACGCATCCTTATGTGACCTTTAATACTTATGTTCTTATAGAATATTCTATTGCGAGCACATTGGTACAAAAATGAAATACATATATAGACAAATAATGTCAGGACAGTGAATTGAATATACACTTTTCAAAGCGAGTTTCGCAGATATCCCGCCGCGGGTAAAACTTCGGCCACTTCCCACACTGTTTTGGGTTGGCTACGACATTGAATCTATATTTATATGCATATGTCCGTGTAGAAAATTTTATTGCGATTCCAATGATACCACAATTATCGATGTAGGACAACGGTAGGCTTCGCAACCATTAATAGAGTTTTAACATTTTGTTGCTGTTTGGCCCTCTCGGCTAGTGATCTGATTAGTTTTTTATTTGGTGTTGATAATCCTTATGCTTTGCCAGCATTTTATAGATATGTTCTTATAGACAATTTTATTGCGAACACAGTGATACCAAATTTAAATACATGCGCTTTCAATTGTTGTCAGGACAGTCAAAAGAGTGTACACTTTTTCGGTCTTACCGCATAGGCGCGCGAAGCGCCGAAAGCATCTGGATTATGATTTTTTTTTGAGCGCCGAGAGGGGGAAAGAGTTAATTAATTAAAATGTCTGAAATATCGGAAATTTGACTCCTGAGCGTGATTTTTGAGCCGAATTCTGACTCTGCACCTATTTTCAGTTTCAAATTACGACGTTTCATACTGAAAATATGCCAATTACTGTAAACAGCGATGGATCATATTTTGCCCAAACCCCCCCTGCAGTCTTCAATATGTCTGAAATGTCGGAAATTTGACTATTGAGCGTGATTTTTGAGCCGAATTCTGACTCTCTGCACCTATTTTCAGTTTCAAATTACGACTTTTTATTCCGAAAATATGCCAATTACTGAAAACGACGATGGGTCATATTTTGCCCAAACCCCCCTGCAGTTTTTAAACACTTTGGCGCTTTCCTGCAGACCGTCGTTGTCACGAATATTATTTTTCACACCGCACGCCTGCCTCTCTCGGGAGTCACGAGCAAAAATATTTATATAAAATCCATTTATTATCCGATCAACTTGGGAATTGTTTACAAATGTTTGCCATGAAATTTACGTTTTTTTTAATAGCCGAACAGCTTAATAAAGAAAATGGCGTGGCAGTGAATCATCGTGGTAAAACAATTGTATTATTGTCACGACGAGTATAATCGACGTAGTTTTTATATATGTTGCCGGTCGAACGCATCCTTATGTGACCTTTAATACTTATGTTCTTTTAGAACATTCTATTGCGAGCACATTGGTACAAAAATGAAATACATACATCGACAAATATTGTCAGGACAGTGAATTGAATATACACTTTTCAAAGCGAGTTTCGCCGATATCCCGCCGGGGGTAACACTTCGATCACTTCCCACACTGTTTTGGGTGGGCTACGACATTGAATCTATATTTATATGCATATGTCCGTGTAGAGAATTTTATTGCAATTCCAATGATACCACAATTAGCGACGTAGGACAAAGGTAGGCTTCGCAACCATTAAGAGAGTGGAAACATTTTGTTGCTGTTTGGCACTCTCGACTAGTGATCTGAATAGTTTTTTATTTGGTGTTGACAATCCTTATGCTTTGGCGGCATTTTATAGATATGTTCTTATAGACAATTTTATTGCGAACACAGTGATACCAAATTTAAATACGTGCGCCTTCAATTATTGTCAGGACAGTCAAAGGAGTGTACACTTTTTCGGTCTTACCGCATAGGCGCGCGAAGCGCCGAAAGCATCTGGGGTATGATTTTTTTTTGAACGCCAAGAGCACGAAAGTGTATTAAAATGTCTGAAATGTCGGAAATTTGACTCCTGAGCGTGATTTTTGAGCCGAATTCTGACTCTCTGCACCTATTTTCAATTTCAAATTTCGACGTTTCATACCGAAAATATGCCAATTACTGTAAAGGGCGATGGGTCATATTTTGCCAAAACCCCCCACCTGCAGTTTTCAAAATGTCTGAAATACCGTTAATTTGACTCCTGAGCGTGATTTTTTATCCGAATTCTGACTCTCTGCACCTATTTTCAGTTTCAAATTACGACTTTTTATACCGAAAAAATGCCAATTACTGAAAACATCGATGGGTCATATTTTGCCCAAACACCCCTGCAGTTTTCAAAATGTCTGAAATGTCGGAAATTTGACTCCTGAGCGTGATTTTGTATACGAATTCTGACTCTCTGCACCTATATTCAGTTTCAAATTACGACGTTTCACAACGAAAATATGCCAATTACTGTAAACAGCGATGGGTCATATTTTGCCCAAACCCCCCTGCAGTTTTCAAAATATCTGAAATGTCGGAAATTTGACTCCTGAGCGTGATTTTTGAGCCGAATTCTGACTCTCTGCACCTATTTTCAGTTACAAATTACGACGTTTCATACCGAAAATATGCCAATTACTGAAAACGGCGATGGGTCATATTTTGCCCAAACCCTCCTGCAGTTTTAAAATGTCTGAAATGTCGGATATTTGACTCCTTAGCGTGATTTTTGAGCCGAATTCTGAGTCTCTGCACCTATTTTCAGTTTCAAATTACGACTTTTTATACCGAAAATATGCCAATTACTGAAAACGGCGATGGGTCATATTTTGCCCAAACCCCCGTGCAGTTTTTAAAATGTCAGAAAGTCGGAAATTTGACTCCTGAGCGTGATTTTTGAGCCGAATTCTGACTCTCTGCACCTATTTTCAGTTTCAAATTACGACTTTTTATACCGAAAATATGCCAATTACTGAAAACGGCGATGGGTCATATTTTGCCTAAACCCCCCTGCAGTTTTCAAAATGTCTGAAATGTCGGAAATTTGACTCCTGAGCGTGAGTTTTGAGCCGAATTCTGACTCACTGCACCTATTTTCAGTTTCATATTACGACCTTTAATACCGAAAATATGCCAATTACTGAAAACGGCGATGGGTCATATTTTGCCCAAACCCCCCTGCAGTTTTAAAATGTCTGAAATGTCGGAAATTTGACTCCTGAGCGTGATTTTGTATCCGAATTCTGACTCTCTGCACCTATATTCAGTTTCAATTTACGATGTTTCACAACGAAAATATGCCAATTACTGTAAACGGCGATGGGTCATATTTTACCCAAACCCCCCTGCAATTTTCAAAATATCTGAAATGTCGGAAATTTGACTCCTGAGCGTGATTTTTGAGCCGAATTCTGACTCTCTGCACCTATTTTCAGTTTCAAATTACGACTTTTTATACCGAAAATATGCCAATTACTGAAAACTGCGATGGGTCATATTTTGCCCAAACCCCCCTGCAGTTTTCAAAATGTCTGAAATGTCGCAAATTTGACTCCTGAGCGTGAGTTTTGAGCCGAATTTTGACTCACTGCACCTATTTTCAGTTACAAATTACGACGTTTCATACCGAAAATATGCCAATTACTGAAAACGGCGATGGGTCATATTTTGACCAAACCCCTGTGCAGTTTTTAAAATGTCAGAAATGTCGGAAATTTGACTCCTGAGCGTAATTTTTGAGCCGAATTCTGACTCTCTGCACCTATTTTAATTTTCAAATTACGACTTTTTATACCGAAAATATGAAATTACTGTAAAAGGCGATGTGTCATATTTTGCCCAAACCCCCCTGCAGTTTACAAAATGTCGGAAATGTCGGAAATTTGATTCCTGAGCGTGATTTTTGAGCCGAATTCTGACTCTCTGCACCTATTTTCATTTTCAAATTACGACTTTTTATACCGAAAATAAGCCAATTACTGAAAACGGCGATGGGTCATATTTTGTCCAAACCCCCCTGCAGTTTTTAAAATGTCTGAAATGTCCGACATTTGACTCCTGAGCGTGATTTTTGAGCCGAATTCTGACTCTCTGCACCTATTTTAATTTTCAAATTACGACTTTTTATACCGAAAATATGAAATTACTGTAAAAGGCGATGTGTCATATTTTGCCCAAACCCCCCTGCAGTTTACAAAATGTCTGAAATGTCGGAAATTTGATTCCTGAGCGTGATTTTTGAGCCGAATTCTGACTCTCTGCACCTATTTTCAGTTTTAAGTTACGACTTTTCATTCCGAAAAAAATGCCAATTACTGAAAACGACGATGGGTCATATTTTGCCCAAACCCCCCTGCAGTTTTTAAACACTTTGGCGCATTCCTGCAGACCGTCGTTGTCACCAATATTATTAATCACACCGCACGCGTGCCCCTCTCGGGAGTCACGAACAAAAATATTTGTATAAAATCCATTTATTATCCGATCAACTTGGGAATAGTTTACAAATGTTTGCCAAGAAATTTTCGTTTTCTCTAATAGCCGAACAGCTTATTAAAGAAAACGGCGTGGCAGTGAATCATCGTGGTAAAACAATTGTATTATTGACACGACGAGTATAATTGACGTAGTTTTTATATATGTTGCCGGTCAAACGCATCCTTATGTGACCTTTAATACTTATGTTCTTATAGAATATTCTATTGCGAGCACATTGGTACAAAAATGAAATACATATATAGACAAATAATGTCAGGACAGTGAATTGAATATACACTTTTCAAAGCGAGTTTCGCAGATATCCCGCCGCGGGTAAAACTTCGGCCACTTCCCACACTGTTTTGGGTTGGCTACGACATTGAATCTATATTTATATGCATATGTCCGTGTAGAAAATTTTATTGCGATTCCAATGATACCACAATTATCGATGTAGGACAACGGTAGGCTTCGCAACCATTAATAGAGTTTTAACATTTTGTTGCTGTTTGGCCCTCTCGGCTAGTGATCTGATTAGTTTTTTATTTGGTGTTGATAATCCTTATGCTTTGCCAGCATTTTATAGATATGTTCTTATAGACAATTTTATTGCGAACACAGTGATACCAAATTTAAATACATGCGCTTTCAATTGTTGTCAGGACAGTCAAAAGAGTGTACACTTTTTCGGTCTTACCGCATAGGCGCGCGAAGCGCCGAAAGCATCTGGATTATGATTTTTTTTTGAGCGCCGAGAGGGGGAAAGAGTTAATTAATTAAAATGTCTGAAATATCGGAAATTTGACTCCTGAGCGTGATTTTTGAGCCGAATTCTGACTCTGCACCTATTTTCAGTTTCAAATTACGACGTTTCATACTGAAAATATGCCAATTACTGTAAACAGCGATGGATCATATTTTGCCCAAACCCCCCCTGCAGTCTTCAATATGTCTGAAATGTCGGAAATTTGACTATTGAGCGTGATTTTTGAGCCGAATTCTGACTCTCTGCACCTATTTTCAGTTTCAAATTACGACTTTTTATTCCGAAAATATGCCAATTACTGAAAACGACGATGGGTCATATTTTGCCCAAACCCCCCTGCAGTTTTTAAACACTTTGGCGCTTTCCTGCAGACCGTCGTTGTCACGAATATTATTTTTCACACCGCACGCCTGCCTCTCTCGGGAGTCACGAGCAAAAATATTTATATAAAATCCATTTATTATCCGATCAACTTGGGAATTGTTTACAAATGTTTGCCATGAAATTTACGTTTTTTTTAATAGCCGAACAGCTTAATAAAGAAAATGGCGTGGCAGTGAATCATCGTGGTAAAACAATTGTATTATTGACACGACGAGTATAATCGACGTAGTTTTTATATATGTTGCCGGTCGAACGCATCCTTATGTGACCTTTAATACTTATGTTCTTTTAGAACATTCTATTGCGAGCACATTGGTACAAAAATGAAATACATACATCGACAAATATTGTCAGGACAGTGAATTGAATATACACTTTTCAAAGCGAGTTTCGCCGATATCCCGCCGGGGGTAACACTTCGATCACTTCCCACACTGTTTTGGGTGGGCTACGACATTGAATCTATATTTATATGCATATGTCCGTGTAGAGAATTTTATTGCAATTCCAATGATACCACAATTAGCGACGTAGGACAAAGGTAGGCTTCGCAACCATTAAGAGAGTGGAAACATTTTGTTGCTGTTTGGCACTCTCGACTAGTGATCTGAATAGTTTTTTATTTGGTGTTGACAATCCTTATGCTTTGGCGGCATTTTATAGATATGTTCTTATAGACAATTTTATTGCGAACACAGTGATACCAAATTTAAATACGTGCGCCTTCAATTATTGTCAGGACAGTCAAAGGAGTGTACACTTTTTCGGTCTTACCGCATAGGCGCGCGAAGCGCCGAAAGCATCTGGGGTATGATTTTTTTTTGAACGCCAAGAGCACGAAAGTGTATTAAAATGTCTGAAATGTCGGAAATTTGACTCCTGAGCGTGATTTTTGAGCCGAATTCTGACTCTCTGCACCTATTTTCAATTTCAAATTTCGACGTTTCATACCGAAAATATGCCAATTACTGTAAAGGGCGATGGGTCATATTTTGCCAAAACCCCCCACCTGCAGTTTTCAAAATGTCTGAAATACCGTTAATTTGACTCCTGAGCGTGATTTTTTATCCGAATTCTGACTCTCTGCACCTATTTTCAGTTTCAAATTACGACTTTTTATACCGAAAAAATGCCAATTACTGAAAACATCGATGGGTCATATTTTGCCCAAACACCCCTGCAGTTTTCAAAATGTCTGAAATGTCGGAAATTTGACTCCTGAGCGTGATTTTGTATACGAATTCTGACTCTCTGCACCTATATTCAGTTTCAAATTACGACGTTTCACAACGAAAATATGCCAATTACTGTAAACAGCGATGGGTCATATTTTGCCCAAACCCCCCTGCAGTTTTCAAAATATCTGAAATGTCGGAAATTTGACTCCTGAGCGTGATTTTTGAGCCGAATTCTGACTCTCTGCACCTATTTTCAGTTACAAATTACGACGTTTCATACCGAAAATATGCCAATTACTGAAAACGGCGATGGGTCATATTTTGCCCAAACCCTCCTGCAGTTTTAAAATGTCTGAAATGTCGGATATTTGACTCCTTAGCGTGATTTTTGAGCCGAATTCTGAGTCTCTGCACCTATTTTCAGTTTCAAATTACGACTTTTTATACCGAAAATATGCCAATTACTGAAAACGGCGATGGGTCATATTTTGCCCAAACCCCCGTGCAGTTTTTAAAATGTCAGAAAGTCGGAAATTTGACTCCTGAGCGTGATTTTTGAGCCGAATTCTGACTCTCTGCACCTATTTTCAGTTTCAAATTACGACTTTTTATACCGAAAATATGCCAATTACTGAAAACGGCGATGGGTCATATTTTGCCTAAACCCCCCTGCAGTTTTCAAAATGTCTGAAATGTCGGAAATTTGACTCCTGAGCGTGAGTTTTGAGCCGAATTCTGACTCACTGCACCTATTTTCAGTTTCATATTACGACCTTTAATACCGAAAATATGCCAATTACTGAAAACGGCGATGGGTCATATTTTGCCCAAACCCCCCTGCAGTTTTAAAATGTCTGAAATGTCGGAAATTTGACTCCTGAGCGTGATTTTGTATCCGAATTCTGACTCTCTGCACCTATATTCAGTTTCAATTTACGATGTTTCACAACGAAAATATGCCAATTACTGTAAACGGCGATGGGTCATATTTTACCCAAACCCCCCTGCAATTTTCAAAATATCTGAAATGTCGGAAATTTGACTCCTGAGCGTGATTTTTGAGCCGAATTCTGACTCTCTGCACCTATTTTCAGTTTCAAATTACGACTTTTTATACCGAAAATATGCCAATTACTGAAAACTGCGATGGGTCATATTTTGCCCAAACCCCCCTGCAGTTTTCAAAATGTCTGAAATGTCGCAAATTTGACTCCTGAGCGTGAGTTTTGAGCCGAATTTTGACTCACTGCACCTATTTTCAGTTACAAATTACGACGTTTCATACCGAAAATATGCCAATTACTGAAAACGGCGATGGGTCATATTTTGACCAAACCCCTGTGCAGTTTTTAAAATGTCAGAAATGTCGGAAATTTGACTCCTGAGCGTAATTTTTGAGCCGAATTCTGACTCTCTGCACCTATTTTAATTTTCAAATTACGACTTTTTATACCGAAAATATGAAATTACTGTAAAAGGCGATGTGTCATATTTTGCCCAAACCCCCCTGCAGTTTACAAAATGTCGGAAATGTCGGAAATTTGATTCCTGAGCGTGATTTTTGAGCCGAATTCTGACTCTCTGCACCTATTTTCATTTTCAAATTACGACTTTTTATACCGAAAATAAGCCAATTACTGAAAACGGCGATGGGTCATATTTTGTCCAAACCCCCCTGCAGTTTTTAAAATGTCTGAAATGTCCGACATTTGACTCCTGAGCGTGATTTTTGAGCCGAATTCTGACTCTCTGCACCTATTTTAATTTTCAAATTACGACTTTTTATACCGAAAATATGAAATTACTGTAAAAGGCGATGTGTCATATTTTGCCCAAACCCCCCTGCAGTTTACAAAATGTCTGAAATGTCGGAAATTTGATTCCTGAGCGTGATTTTTGAGCCGAATTCTGACTCTCTGCACCTATTTTCAGTTTTAAGTTACGACTTTTCATTCCGAAAAAAATGCCAATTACTGAAAACGACGATGGGTCATATTTTGCCCAAACCCCCCTGCAGTTTTTAAACACTTTGGCGCATTCCTGCAGACCGTCGTTGTCACCAATATTATTAATCACACCGCACGCGTGCCCCTCTCGGGAGTCACGAACAAAAATATTTGTATAAAATCCATTTATTATCCGATCAACTTGGGAATAGTTTACAAATGTTTGCCAAGAAATTTTCGTTTTCTCTAATAGCCGAACAGCTTATTAAAGAAAACGGCGTGGCAGTGAATCATCGTGGTAAAACAATTGTATTATTGACACGACGAGTATAATTGACGTAGTTTTTATATATGTTGCCGGTCAAACGCATCCTTATGTGACCTTTAATACTTATGTTCTTATAGAATATTCTATTGCGAGCACATTGGTACAAAAATGAAATACATATATAGACAAATAATGTCAGGACAGTGAATTGAATATACACTTTTCAAAGCGAGTTTCGCAGATATCCCGCCGCGGGTAAAACTTCGGCCACTTCCCACACTGTTTTGGGTTGGCTACGACATTGAATCTATATTTATATGCATATGTCCGTGTAGAAAATTTTATTGCGATTCCAATGATACCACAATTATCGATGTAGGACAACGGTAGGCTTCGCAACCATTAATAGAGTTTTAACATTTTGTTGCTGTTTGGCCCTCTCGGCTAGTGATCTGATTAGTTTTTTATTTGGTGTTGATAATCCTTATGCTTTGCCAGCATTTTATAGATATGTTCTTATAGACAATTTTATTGCGAACACAGTGATACCAAATTTAAATACATGCGCTTTCAATTGTTGTCAGGACAGTCAAAAGAGTGTACACTTTTTCGGTCTTACCGCATAGGCGCGCGAAGCGCCGAAAGCATCTGGATTATGATTTTTTTTTGAGCGCCGAGAGGGGGAAAGAGTTAATTAATTAAAATGTCTGAAATATCGGAAATTTGACTCCTGAGCGTGATTTTTGAGCCGAATTCTGACTCTGCACCTATTTTCAGTTTCAAATTACGACGTTTCATACTGAAAATATGCCAATTACTGTAAACAGCGATGGATCATATTTTGCCCAAACCCCCCCTGCAGTCTTCAATATGTCTGAAATGTCGGAAATTTGACTATTGAGCGTGATTTTTGAGCCGAATTCTGACTCTCTGCACCTATTTTCAGTTTCAAATTACGACTTTTTATTCCGAAAATATGCCAATTACTGAAAACGACGATGGGTCATATTTTGCCCAAACCCCCCTGCAGTTTTTAAACACTTTGGCGCTTTCCTGCAGACCGTCGTTGTCACGAATATTATTTTTCACACCGCACGCCTGCCTCTCTCGGGAGTCACGAGCAAAAATATTTATATAAAATCCATTTATTATCCGATCAACTTGGGAATTGTTTACAAATGTTTGCCATGAAATTTACGTTTTTTTTAATAGCCGAACAGCTTAATAAAGAAAATGGCGTGGCAGTGAATCATCGTGGTAAAACAATTGTATTATTGACACGACGAGTATAATCGACGTAGTTTTTATATATGTTGCCGGTCGAACGCATCCTTATGTGACCTTTAATACTTATGTTCTTTTAGAACATTCTATTGCGAGCACATTGGTACAAAAATGAAATACATACATCGACAAATATTGTCAGGACAGTGAATTGAATATACACTTTTCAAAGCGAGTTTCGCCGATATCCCGCCGGGGGTAACACTTCGATCACTTCCCACACTGTTTTGGGTGGGCTACGACATTGAATCTATATTTATATGCATATGTCCGTGTAGAGAATTTTATTGCAATTCCAATGATACCACAATTAGCGACGTAGGACAAAGGTAGGCTTCGCAACCATTAAGAGAGTGGAAACATTTTGTTGCTGTTTGGCACTCTCGACTAGTGATCTGAATAGTTTTTTATTTGGTGTTGACAATCCTTATGCTTTGGCGGCATTTTATAGATATGTTCTTATAGACAATTTTATTGCGAACACAGTGATACCAAATTTAAATACGTGCGCCTTCAAATATTGTCAGGACAGTCAAAGGAGTGTACACTTTTTCGGTCTTACCGCATAGGCGCGCGAAGCGCCGAAAGCATCTGGGGTATGATTTTTTTTTGAACGCCAAGAGCACGAAAGTGTATTAAAATGTCTGAAATGTCGGAAATTTGACTCCTGAGCGTGATTTTTGAGCCGAATTCTGACTCTCTGCACCTATTTTCAATTTCAAATTTCGACGTTTCATACCGAAAATATGCCAATTACTGTAAAGGGCGATGGGTCATATTTTGCCAAAACCCCCCACCTGCAGTTTTCAAAATGTCTGAAATACCGTTAATTTGACTCCTGAGCGTGATTTTTTATCCGAATTCTGACTCTCTGCACCTATTTTCAGTTTCAAATTACGACTTTTTATACCGAAAAAATGCCAATTACTGAAAACATCGATGGGTCATATTTTGCCCAAACACCCCTGCAGTTTTCAAAATGTCTGAAATGTCGGAAATTTGACTCCTGAGCGTGATTTTGTATACGAATTCTGACTCTCTGCACCTATATTCAGTTTCAAATTACGACGTTTCACAACGAAAATATGCCAATTACTGTAAACAGCGATGGGTCATATTTTGCCCAAACCCCCCTGCAGTTTTCAAAATATCTGAAATGTCGGAAATTTGACTCCTGAGCGTGATTTTTGAGCCGAATTCTGACTCTCTGCACCTATTTTCAGTTACAAATTACGACGTTTCATACCGAAAATATGCCAATTACTGAAAACGGCGATGGGTCATATTTTGCCCAAACCCTCCTGCAGTTTTAAAATGTCTGAAATGTCGGATATTTGACTCCTTAGCGTGATTTTTGAGCCGAATTCTGAGTCTCTGCACCTATTTTCAGTTTCAAATTACGACTTTTTATACCGAAAATATGCCAATTACTGAAAACGGCGATGGGTCATATTTTGCCCAAACCCCCGTGCAGTTTTTAAAATGTCAGAAAGTCGGAAATTTGACTCCTGAGCGTGATTTTTGAGCCGAATTCTGACTCTCTGCACCTATTTTCAGTTTCAAATTACGACTTTTTATACCGAAAATATGCCAATTACTGAAAACGGCGATGGGTCATATTTTGCCTAAACCCCCCTGCAGTTTTCAAAATGTCTGAAATGTCGGAAATTTGACTCCTGAGCGTGAGTTTTGAGCCGAATTCTGACTCACTGCACCTATTTTCAGTTTCATATTACGACCTTTAATACCGAAAATATGCCAATTACTGAAAACGGCGATGGGTCATATTTTGCCCAAACCCCCCTGCAGTTTTAAAATGTCTGAAATGTCGGAAATTTGACTCCTGAGCGTGATTTTGTATCCGAATTCTGACTCTCTGCACTTATATTCAGTTTCAATTTACGATGTTTCACAACGAAAATATGCCAATTACTGTAAACGGCGATGGGTCATATTTTACCCAAACCCCCCTGCAATTTTCAAAATATCTGAAATGTCGGAAATTTGACTCCTGAGCGTGATTTTTGAGCCGAATTCTGACTCTCTGCACCTATTTTCAGTTTCAAATTACGACTTTTTATACCGAAAATATGCCAATTACTGAAAACTGCGATGGGTCATATTTTGCCCAAACCCCCCTGCAGTTTTCAAAATGTCTGAAATGTCGCAAATTTGACTCCTGAGCGTGAGTTTTGAGCCGAATTTTGACTCACTGCACCTATTTTCAGTTACAAATTACGACGTTTCATACCGAAAATATGCCAATTACTGAAAACGGCGATGGGTCATATTTTGACCAAACCCCTGTGCAGTTTTTAAAATGTCAGAAATGTCGGAAATTTGACTCCTGAGCGTAATTTTTGAGCCGAATTCTGACTCTCTGCACCTATTTTCAGTTTCAAATTACGACGTTTCACAACGAAAATATGCCAATTACTGTAACCGGCGATGGGTCATATTTTGCCCAAACCCCCCTGCAGTTTTCAAAATGTCTGAAATGTCGGAAATTTGACTCCTGAGCGTGAATTTTGAGCCAAATTCTGAGTCTCTGCACCTATTTTCAGTTTCAAATTACGACTTTTTATACCGAAAATATGCCAATTACTGAAAACGGTGATGGGTCATATTTTGCCCAAACCCCCCTGCAGTTTTTAAATGTCTGAAATGTCGGAAATTTGACTCCTGAGCGTGAGTTTTGAGCCGAATTCGGACTCACTGCACCTATTTTCAGTTACAAATTACGACGTTTCATACCGAAAAATGCCAATTACTGAAAACGGCGATGGGTCATATTTTGCCCAAACCCTCCTGCAGTTTTAAAATGTCTGAAATGTCGGAAATTTGACTCCTTAGCGTGATTTTTGAGCTGAATTCTGACTCTCTGCACCTATTTTCAGTTTCAAATTACGACTTTTTATACCGAAAATATGCCAATTACTGAAAACGGCGATGGGTCATATTTTGCCCAAACCCCCGTGCAGTTTTTAAAATGTCAGAAATGTCGGAAATTTCACTCCTGAGCGTGATTTTTGAGCCGAATTCTGACTCTCTGTACCTATTTTCAGTTTCAAATTACGACGTTTCATACCGAAAATATATCAATTACTGTAAACGGCGATGGGTCATATTTTGCCCAAAACCCCCTGCAGTTTTCAAAATGTCTGAAATGTCGGAAATTTTACTCCTGAGCGTGATTTTTGAGTCGAATTCTGACTCTCTGCACCTATTTTCAGTTTCAAATTAATACGTTTCATACCGAAAATATGCCAATTACTGAAAACGGCGATGGGTCATATTTTGCCTAAACCCCCCTGCAGTTTTAAAAATGTCTGATATGTCGGAAATTTGACTCCTGAACGTGAGTTTTGAGCCGAATTCTGACTCACTGCACCTATTTTCAGTTTCAAATTACGACGTTTCATACCGAAAATATGCCAATTACTGAAAACGGCGATGGGTCATATTTTGCCCAAACCTCCCTGCAGTTTTAAAATGTCTGAAATGTCGGAAATTTGAATCCTGAGCGTGATTTTTGAGTCGAATTCTGACTCTCTGCACCTATTTTCAGTTTCAAATTAATACGTTTCATACCGAAAATATGCCAATTACAGTAAACGGCGATGGGTCATATTTTGCCCAAACCGCCCTGCAGTTTTCAAAATGTCTGAAATGTCGGAAATTTGACTCCTGAGCGTGATTTTTGAGCCGAATTCTGACTCTCTGCACCTATTTTCATTTTCAAATTACGACATTTTATACCGAAAATATGCCAATTACTGAAAACGGCGATGGGTCATATTTTGCCCGAACCCCCCTGCAGTTTTCAAAATGTCTGAAATGTCGGAAATTTGACTCCTGAGCGTGATTTTTGTGCCGAATTCTTACTCTCTGCACCTACTTTCTTTTTCAAATTACGAATTTTTATACCGAAAATATGCCAATTACTGAAAACGGCGATGGGTCATATTTTGTCCAAACCCCCCTGCAGTTTTCAAAATGTCTGAAATGTCCGAAACTTGACTCCTGAGCGTGATTTTTGAGTCGAATTCTGACTCTCTGAACCTATTTTCATTTTCAAATTACGACTTTTTATACCGAAATTATGGCAATTACTGAAAACGGCGATGGGTCATATTTTGCCCAAACCCCCCTGCAGTTTTCAAAATGTCTGAAATGTCCGAAATTTGACTCCTGAGCGTGATTTTTGAGCCAAATTCTGACTCTCTGCACCTATTTTCATTTTCAAATTACGACTTTTTATACCGAAAATATGCCAATTACTGAAAACGGCGATGGGTCATATTTTGCCCAAACCTCCCTGCAGTTTTCAAAATATCTGAAATGTCAGAAATTTGACTCCTGAGCGTGATTTTTGAGCCGAATTCTGACTCTCTGTACCTATTTTCAGTTTCAAATTACGACTTTTCATACCGAAAATATGCCAATTACTGAAAACGGCGATGGGTCATATTTTGCTCAAACCCCCCTGCAGTTTTCAAAATGTCTGAAATGTCGGAAATTTGACTCCTGAGCGTGGTTTTTGAGCCGAATTCTGACTCTCTGCACCTATTTTCAGTTTCAAATTACGACGTTTCATACCGAAAATATGCCAATTACCGAAAACGGCGATGGGTCATATTTTGCCCAAACCCCCCTGCAGTTTTTAAAATGTCTGAAATGTCGGAAATTTGACTCCTGAGCGTGATTTTCGAGCCGAATTCAGACTCTCTGCACCTATTTTTAGTTTCAAATTACGACGTTTCACAACGAAAATATGCCAATTACTGAAAACGGCGATGGGTCATATTTTGCCCAAACCCCCCTGCAGTTTTCAAAATGTCTGAAATGTCGGAAATTTGACTCCTGAGCGTGATTTTTGAGCCGAATTCTGACTCTCTGCACCCATTTTCATTTTCAAATTACGAATTTTTATACCGAAAATAAGCCAATTACTGAAAACGGCGATGGGTCATATTTTGTCCAAACCCCCCTGCAGTTTTCAAAATGTCTGAAATGTCCGAAACTTGACTCCTGAGCGTGATTTTTGAGTCGAATTCTGACTCTCTGAACCTATTTTCATTTTCAAATTACGACTTTTTATACCGAAATTATGGCAATTACTGAAAACGGCGATGGGTCATATTTTGCCCAAACCCCCCTGCAGTTTTCAAAATGTCTGAAATGTCCGAAATTTGACTCCTGAGCGTGATTTTTGAGCCAAATTTTGACTCTCTGCACCTATTTTCAGTTTCAAATTACGACTTTTCATACCGAAAATATGCCAATTACTGAAAACGGCGATGGGTCATATTTTGCCCAAACCCCCCTGCAGTTTTCAAAATGTCTGAAATGTCCGAAATTTGACTCCTGAGCGTGATTTTTGAGCCAAATTTTGACTCTCTGCACCTATTTTCAGTTTAAAATTACGACTTTTCATACCGAAAATATGCCAATTACTGAAAACGGCGATGGGTCATATTTTGCTCAAACCGCCCTGCAGTTTTTAAAATGTCTGAAATGTCGGAAATTTGACTCCTGAGCGTGATTTTTGAGCCGAATTCTGACTCTCTGCACCTATTTTCAGTTTCAAATTACGACGTTTCATACCGAAAATATATCAATTACTGTAAACGGCGATGGGTCATATTTTGCCCAAAACCCCCTGCAGTTTTCAAAATGTCTGAAATGTCTGAAATTTTACTCCTGAGCGTGATTTTTTATCTGAATTCTGACTCTCTGCACCTATTTTCATTTTCAAATTACGACTTTTTATCCCGAAAATATGCCAATTACTGAAAACGGGGATGGGTCATATTTTGCCCAAACCCCCCTGCAGTTTTCAAAATGTCTGAAATGTCGGAAATTTGACTCCTGAGCGTGATTTTTGAGCCAAATTTTGACTCTCTGCACCTATTTTCAGTTTCAAATTACGACTTTTCATACCGAAAATATGCCAATTACTGAAAACGGCGATGGGTCATATTTTGCCCAAACCCCCCTGCAGTTTTAAAATGTCTGAAATATCGGAAATTTGATTCCTGAGCGTGATTTTTGCGCCGAATTCTGACTCTCTGCACCTATTTTCAGTATCAAATTACGACGTTTCATACCGAAAATATGCCAATTACTGTAAACGGCGATGGGTCATATTTTGCCCAAACCCCCCTGCCGTCATCAAAATGTCTGAAATGTCGGAAATTTGACTCCTGAGCGTGTTTTTTTCTCCGAATTCTGACTCTCTGCACCTATTTTCAGTTTCAAATTACGACTTTTTATACCGAAAATATGCCAATTACTGAAAACGGCGATGGGTCATATTTTGCCCAAACCCCCCTGCAGTTTTCAAAATGTCTGAAATGTCGGAAATTTGACTCCTGAGCGTGATTTTTGAGCCGAATTCTGACTCTCTGCACCTATTTTCAGTATCAAATTACGACTTTTCATACCGAAAATATGCCAATTACTGAAAACGGCGATGGGTCATATTTTGCCCAAACCCCCCTGCAGTTTTTAAAATGTCTGAAATATCGGAAATTTGATTCCTGAGCGTGATTTTTGCGCCGAATTCTGACTCTCTGCACCTATTTTCAGTATCAAATTACGACGTTTCATACCGAAAATATGCCAATTACTGTAAACGGCGATGGGTCATATTTTGCCCAAACCCCCCTGCCGTTATCAAAATGTCTGAAATGTCGGAAATTTGACTCCTGAGCGTGATTTTCTCTCCGAATTCTGACTCTCTGCACCTATTTTCAGTTTCAAATTACGACATTTTATACCGAAAATATGCCAATTACTGAAAACGGCGTTGGGTCATATTTTGCCCAAACCCTCCTGCAGTTTGTAAAATGTCTGAAATGTCAGAAATTTGACTCCTGAGCGTGATTTTTGAGCCGAATTCTGACTCTCTGCACCTATTTTCAGTTTCAAATTACGACTTTTTATACCGAAAATATGCCAATTACTGAAAACGGCGATGGGTCATATTTTGCCCAAACCCCCCTGCAGTTTTCAAAATGTCTGAAATGTCGGAAATTTGACTCCTGAGCGTAATTTTTGAGCCGAATTCTCTCTGCACCAATTTTCAGTTTCAAATTACGACTTTTCATACCGAAAATATGCCAATTACTGAAAACGGCGATGGGTCATATTTTGCCCAAACCCCCCTGCAGTTTTTAAAATGTCTGAAATGTCGGAAATTTGACTCCTGAGCGTGATTTTTGAGCCGAATTCTGACTCTCTGCACCTATTTTCAGTATCAAATTACGACGTTTCATATTGAAAATA
The DNA here is from genome assembly GCF_040958095.1 of Procambarus clarkii. Classification (NCBI taxonomy): domain Eukaryota; kingdom Metazoa; phylum Arthropoda; class Malacostraca; order Decapoda; family Cambaridae; genus Procambarus; species Procambarus clarkii. Next base: position 15,292,797 of record NC_091199.1, on the reverse strand, counting down.
TGCCAATTACTGAAAACGGAGATGGGTCATATTTTGCCTAAACCCCCCTGCAGTTTTTAAAATGTCTGAAATGTCGGAAATTTGACTCCTGAGCGTGATTTTTGAGCCGAATTCTGACTCTCTGCACCTATTTTCAGTTTCAAATTTCGACGTTTCATACCGAAAATATGCCAATTACTGTAAACGGCGATGGGTCATATTTTACCAAAACCTTCCACCTGTAGTTTTCAAAATGTCTGAAATGTCGGAAATTTGACTCCTGAGCGTGATTTTTTATCCGAATTCTGACTCTCTGCACCTATTTTCAGTTTCAAATTACGACTTTTTATACCGAAAAAATGCCAATTACTGAAAACATCGATGGGTCATATTATGCCCAAACACCCCTGCAGTTTTCAAAATGTCTGAAATGTCGGAAATTTGACTCCTGAGCGTGATTTTTGAGCCGAATTCTGACTCTCTGCACCTATTTTTAGTTTCAAATTACGACATTTCACAACGAAAATATGCCAATTAATGTAAACGGCGATGGGTCATATTTTGCCCAAACCCCCCTGCAGTTTTCAAAATGTCTGAAATGTCGGAAATTTGACTCCTGAGCGTGATTTTTGAGCCGAATTCTGACTCTCTGCACTTATTTTCAGTTTCAAATTACGACTTTTTATACCGAAAATATGCCAATTACTGAAAACGGCGATGGGTCATATTTTGCCTAAACCCCCCTGCAGTTTTCAAAATGTCTGAAATGTCGGAAATTTGACTCCTGAGCGTGAGTTTTGAGCCGAATTCTGACTCACTGCACTTATTTTCAGTTTCAAATTACGACGTTTCATACCGAAAATATGCCAATTACTGAAAACGGCGATGGGTCATATTTTACCCAAACCCCCCTGCAGTTTAAAAATGTCTGAAATGTCGGAAATTTGAATCCTGAGCGTGATTTTTGAGCCGAATTCTGACTCTCTGCATCTATTTTCAGTTTCAAATTACGACGTTTCATACCGAAAATATGCCAAGTACTGTTAACAGCGATGGGTCATATTTTGCCCAAACCGCCCTACAGTTTTAAAAATGTCTGAAATGTCCGAAATTTGACTCCTGAGCGTGATTTTTGAGCCGAATTCTGACTCTCTGCACCTATTTTCAGTTTCAAATTACGACTTTTTATACCGAAAATATGCCAATTACTGAAAACGGCGATGGGTCATATTTTGCCCAAACCCCCCTGCAGTTTTCAAAATGTCTGAAATGTCCAAAATTTGACTCCTGAGCGTGATTTTTGAGCCGAATTCTGACTGCTCCTATTTTCATTTTCAAATTACGACTTTTTATACCGAAAATATGCCAATTACTGAAAACGGCGATGGGTCATATTTTGCCCAAACCCCCTTGCAGTTTTCAAAATGTCTGAAATGTCCGAAATTTGACTCCTGAGCGTGATTTTTGAGCCGAATTCTGACTCTCTGCACCTATTTTCATTTTCAAATTACGACTTTTTATACCAAAAATATGCCAATTACTGAAAACGGCGATGGGTCATATTTTGCCCAAACCCCCCTGCAGTTTTACAAATGTCTGAAATGTCCGAAATTTGACTCCTGAGCGCGATTTTTGAGCCGAATTCTGACTCTCTGCACCTATTTTTATTTTCAAATTACGACTTTTTATACCGAAATTATGCCAATTACTGAAAACGGCGATGGGTCATATTTTGCCCAAACCCCCCTGCAGTTTTCAAAATGTCTGAAATGTCCGAAATTTGACTCCTGAGCGTGATTTTTGAGCCGAATTCTGACTCTCTGCACCTATTTTCATTTTCAAATTACGACTTTTTATACCGAAAATATGCCAATAACTGAAAACGGCGATGGGGTCATATTTTGCCTATATTATTTAATGAGTTCTATTAGTCTGCTGTTTCAGACTTATCAAAACTACATTAAAAAATCCCAACTTGTACATTACAAATCAACTAATACAATATTGAAAATGTGATGCTGACAGTACACTCCTGTAATAATGGCACATATCATCACTATCTCCTAACTGATAAATATTAAAGGAATACCTTTGACATACAATTCCACATTGAGGTCATAGGTCCCTCTACAAATCTATGCATAAGTATCCAATGGTAAAACAAGATATAAAATTGAAGGCAAACATATCCATGGACACCAGTTAGTCAACAGACATGGCATCATCATCATCCTTATCTTGATCCTTGGTTTTATATCAGAAACCTCCTTCTCTTCTTCCTTCTTATTGCCTTCCTCTTTACCTTTCTTCTTTCCCAAGGCCTGAAAGTAAGAAATAAAATCTATGAATGATCGATTAAATAGTACCATGACTGGTTTCTTGACACCCCAAATACAATACTAAATATGTCTGCTCTACTGTCCTAGTTGTATTTACAGGCAATGAACTACACTAAATCGACAACTAAACACTATCAACATCCTATTGTTTTTTTATTCTACTTTTAAAGCTAGGGATACTTGTCCAAACACTTGGTCATTATTTAAACATTCAAAAAATCTGTTCTGTTTATTATCAAAAATATTTTACTGTCAGTATGTATCCATATTGGCAATTCACAACTATGAGGCAAAGTATCAATTGTCTAGTTATGTGATCAGACGACAAAAGCTTATTACTGTATTCTATTGTATAGTGTGGGCGATACGCCACCATTTAGTTTGTTGGTACTAACCAAACACCTGGAAATATCCTAGCAACATGTGGTCAGGTCACCATGACCTCAATTAACATCCTTCCCGGTGATAGCACAGTATACTATGATATCAGGTAACAACCTACATTTTGATGTGCATCTATATAGAGCAAGTAATTATCAATAAATTATCAAAAGGAGGCACCAAACCGGGAAGGCTATGTAGCACTATCAAAGGTGCGGAATAATCAGAGGGCGCTAAATATCACCAACGATGCCAATATGAGAACAGAAACGCATAAGGCGAACAATATCAAATGTATCCGATTCACCAACAATTCTATCGAGGGACAACTGACTGCAAGGGACAGTCGGAAAGCAGAGCATAGAGAATGGCATAAAGTTCTGCCGTGAAGATGCCAGCCAAGTCTCCAGAGCAGCCGACACATATATAAGTGTGGTCAGGAAATAACAACAGTTATGTGATGGCCTACACCGTCTGCAAACTTAGACCCATCAGTGAGGATGGAAATGGAGCGGGAGTGTGAAGAAAAGTGTTCAAGGATAGGGCATTTCAGAACTGTAGGAGGGGTAAAAGTTTTAGTAATGTGGCTCAGGGATTTACAAAATTTAGCAAGGGAAACCCTCCACAGGAGCGCAAAAATGCAATAATAGGAGAAATATTGGTAATACTAACCGAAAGAGATTTTTGCAGGCGAGACAACCGACCAGAAAGACCGAGGTGGGTGAAGGGGAACAGGAGCTACAAGAAGAGTAAAAGTCAAACCACGACATAGGCAAGAGTGAGGGTATTATAAGGACTGCGCAAGGTAGCGAGCACAGTAGCAATTGCAGCGGTCCTGGAGAGATAGGATGCCAGTGTCAACATACAAGCCGAGGGTAGGAGTCGAACGAAAGGCACCAAAGCCAAGGCGCAACTCAGTATGGTGCAAAGCATCAAGACGGCAAAGAGTATGAGGAGAAGCAGACAAGTAGCAAGCAGGGCAACCATAATCGAGTTTAAACAGTAAAAGAGAGGAATGTAAAGAGGAACGTGCGCCTATCCGCTCCCCAAGAAGTATGGGACAAAACCTAGGTTAGGCATTCAACTCGGAGGTAAGAGATATGGGGTGACCAAGACAAACGAGTGTCAAAAATTAACCCAAAAACCTTTGTGAAATCTTTCCACACAAGGGAATGACCATAAAGCGACAAAGAAGGACGAAGAACGACACGCTTCCAAGTAAAAGTCATAGCACAAGTCTTGGTTGCAGAAAACTTAAAAGCCATGATTGGTGGCCAAAGACGGCATGTCATCAATCGCAAGTTGAAGCCGCCAGTGAAGGAGGGTGAATCATAACATTGACAGCAGAGGGCAAGATCATTAACATAGAGAGCACAGAAGACGCCAGAAGGAAGAGATGAAAGAAGACCATTGAGGGCAACAAGAAAAAGAGTAGTGCTCAGAACACTACTTTACTTTGGGATACACCTTCGTATTGCCACAAAGAGGCAGAGAGAGTTGCACCAAACCTCACTCTAAAGGAACGACGAGAAAGAGGAAGCTTTGGAAGAAGAGAGGGAGATTACCACCAAGACCAAAAGAACGAAGTTGGGAAACAATATGGTATCTCCAGGTGGTGTCATAAGCCTTTTCCAGGTCAAAAAGGACAGCAACAACAGAGGTCTTCGCAGCAAAAGCAGTACAAATATAGACTTCAATTTCACCAGGACATAAGTCGTGCTGCAGCACTTGCGAAAACCAATTTGAGAAGGGGTAAAGGTGGTGAAATTCTTTCAAGAACCACACCAGATGAACACTGACTATTCGTTCAAAGAGTTTGGAGACAACTTGTGAGGGCAACAGAGCAGAAATTCTTAGGGGGATGTGGGGGGGGGGTCCCAAGAGACCCCGGTTTCCGAATAAGGAGTATAGCGGCACCGAGCCACTCCTCACGGACCGATGACGACTCCCAGACCTGGTTATATAGACTCGGTGAATACCGAGACATGCAAAGACGGACATGGGTATCTATATACACGTTCAGACAAATAAAATCGTAACTTTTCAACAAAACTAGCACATACAATTCCTGCGAACCGTACTGACTACGTGTGTCCGCTCTACATTACTACCCCACGTGGTGACAACTACTAAATCCAAGAATACTAGTGCTTTATGTTTAACAACAAATGTCCCCCCTCCCTCCCCCAACAGAAAATCCACCTTCACAGTTTTCATTTTAAACTGTTAATTTTCATTAAAACTCGTCTCCCATATAAAGTTTTCATACTAATGACTCAAATCTATCCATTTTATTTTAAACAATTAAAATACTTATAACAACATTTGCTTCCAAACACACCTTTGTAAATGTCCCAGCCCAAAATAAAATATTGTTCTACTTATATTTTCTCAAGACATTATATACATAGTAAGAGGTATTGACCAATGGATAGTGAACACAATGTAAGCAACCAACCTTAATAAATGCTTCCATATCACATGACGAGGCAGCCAAAACAGCATCCTCTCCAAGACCAAACTGGTTAATGAGAGGGCCTAACTGCCCAGACTGAAGGGCACTGCTGAACAAACTCACAGCCGGAAAATACCATTAACAACTTAATACAGCACATACTGTATTTACTTTTATATGAACAATAATGACCTTTCGAGTGACACCTTCCAACTTTGAACCTGCCTATCATGGATCCCTCAAAAAAATGTTTCATATGAAATTGCATATTGTGATTATTAATATACATAAATCTCCTCAAATAAGTATTTCCTAATTCTGATCATCATTCAGTAGACCTCAGTGCGATAATTGTATTCTGAAACATTATCTCCTAAAGTGTTAAATGGAACAAGGTTAAGATATCACAGAAAATATTGTGTTAAAACTACAATTTTCACCCATGGGAAAGTCAAATAGCCCCATTCACTCATGGTCCCACCTTTGACAAACTCTTAAGAGCTGCATCCTCATAAATACTATAAATGAGAACCAATCTATTGATGGAAACAATCTATACACCGGTTCTCCTACTAGTTGTCCATCATACCAAATGGTAGCACATCAATTTCACAGTGAAGTTGCCCAAAACTTGGGAAAAATGAATGATCAAACTCTTTAAAAATTGGATGACTCCCTTCAATAACACAACATTTAGCCCTTTTGGAAACAATATTGATTAAATTTAAATTAACATTCTGTAGTTCTTACTCATTTTCAGGTATACATCAATATTATACAATATTTGCAAATGTAAATAACATTCCACACATCCTTATGTCACTAACATGTACATTAACTCTAGAACAATGATTTGTATAAGTCAACATGTTAATTATTTCACCTTAGCACCCTTAGATATCCAATTACAGAACCACTGTATTCTTGGCACCTTGCAAACACTTCTTAGATGGTTTATGTTCACCACCAGGTTATCTTTGTTGACCATGTCAGCTTGGTGATAAAATAACCATACTACATATTTTTTATCATTACTTTAGTACCTCTTTCTAGTACAGAACTTTCGTGTTATACACGTTTCCTTTCATTTAGCATTATTGGCAACTTGAAAGACTAGACATCTAGCACCTGATGGACTCTGATAAAACCTATTACATGAAGATAATCTATCTTAACCCTTGAACTGCACATTTAATTTTTGTACTGTCCAACCAGTATGTAAACACAATTCACCCCTAGGGCAAACTCACACTACGTACAAGTATTGAAAGCATTTAACTGTGCATTTGCATTTTGGTGTCCAAACCCAACCTGCCACGACCACCACCAAACATGTACCTGCAGAGAGTTTCAGGATTTCTTCTACTCCAAGCCCAGCCTTGGTATATTCAAGATGTTATAGTCCTTTGCTGTAGTTATATATACAAAGTGGAAGGGCATTATATAAATTCTTTAGGTCAAACAAACCGTCAAGGTTTATGTTACATCAAGGCAGAGTGTACACGTTCTTTAACCTTTGTAGGAACAAAAGCTTCCAAAACAAGATTACTAGTTTCAAAATGTCACAGATCAGCCGGGTTTTCATGGATCCGTGGCTCACGACCAACAATGACGCTACGAAGTTTGATCTTGCCAAGAAACTTGCCTCAAGCCACATAAATTATGGGTGTGTACATGCATACACGAGTACTGTATATGCATGGGAATACAAATTATGTACTGTATATCCATTAAGTTAAGAGGCTAGGTGCCCTTAAGTACATAATATTAATTATATATAATACAATTACAGTGGTACCGCCATTTAAGAGTTTAATCCTTTCCCACAGACGGTTCGAAAGCCGAAAATTTGAAAACCAAAGCGAATTTCCCCATAAGAAATAATGTAAATTTCATTAATTCGTTCCACACGCCCAAAAATATTAACTTCAAAGTCAATTTTATACTTAATTCACCTAAATCTTGAGTACTAGAGTATGTACAAGTTATTGCTTACCTTTACTGATGACTTGTTGGTGTATGGAAGATGGTGAAGAAGGGGGGGGGGGGAAGAGGTGTTGCTGTTTGGAAAGGGGGGGGGGGGGAAGTCCCTTTCCACTATAACATCAGGAAGTGATGACTTGGGTACTGTTTTGCAAGAGTACTGTACCACTAGGACCTGGCTGTGGCTCACTGCTTGCTTGTCTTGCTAAGAATCTGTCTAAAGACACTTGTTTTTCCCAATATTTTAACACTTGTCTGTAGTGAGACATCACATTGTCATTTAAAAGGTCAATGCAATGGCCTGTTACAGCTTTATCTGAGCGAGTTTTTTCAACAAAACTTTGCAGTTCTTCCCATACATCACACATTTTCTTAATGAGGAAGGGACATCCTCTACTGTCTCAACTCAACTATTTTCTTAGGTTGAACCTTACCACAGACTTTCTTGGTACCCATGGCAAGATATATAACAACAACTTATGTTCAAAAACCCCAAAACCCAACAAATACTGAAATTCTTTACAAAGAATTCAAGCATGATGGCACCGGTAAACCGAGGCGCAGTGGCTGTGCCACCATGCGCTAGGTCGGCCATACGCGTACCAACAAACTTCGTTACCCGAGGCAAAGTTTGTTATCCGATTCAGATTTCACAAAGAAATTGGGCTCGTAACCCAAAGAGCTCGTAAAGAGGGGCATTCATAAACCGAGGTGTGTCTGTATTAAATTAATATACGTACTACATATTAAACCCAGACAAGCGTATTGTACCTGCTGGAACTGTGGAGAAGTGACTGTTCCTCGGAGTTGTTCAGTAGGAGGTAACTCATCAGACGTTGCAGGAAGATAAGGACGAAGTTGATTCACAAAATCTTCATTGGTCAAGATCGGCTGAAGAGCTTCTGCAGTCATGGCCGAACTCAGATCCACTTTTGGAAAAACAAAGATTTACAAATACAACTAACAATCAATATTTATGGTACATTTATCGGAGTGGTAATGAATAATACTAAATTCTTACAATGGGTATCAATTAAATGTGTGACCGCCTATGATATATATTACTCACTAAAACCTGTAAAAGGGCACGACACCTCTTTTAAAGATAAGGAAAAGCGGCAAGTGATAATTTCCTTCTTAAGCATACCAGGTAATGTCTATAAAAATTATAACTTAAAACTATTTACAAAATAACAGGACAGAACTTTAAAACAATATTGGGGATACATCTTTCAAATGCTTTTCTACAATGATAGTTGAAGATTACTTGTGTGGAAAAGACTGAAAATATAAGGTACAGCACGAAAGATATTACTGTACAGAATGTTGCCAATTTCCCATCCCCCTCAATTTTGCCCTTAACCTTGTTACAATATGTGTGATAAAACTTTAGCCAATACTTCAAAAACAATATCTTTTGGCCTACAGTATCTGAGCCAGACCTATGCCCTACTGGTATAAAAATCACAATGTTCTTCTTGCAACCTATCTTTCCACTTTAATGTACTTCTAATTTTATGATAAATTCACAACATTACTTTCCTAATATACCTAGTGACCCTACCCAGTTCACAAACCATCTCCTTAAAGAACCTTGATGCTAGGAATAAATTTCCTTTCAAAACTGAAGACCTTGCGTCATTTCTCACCAAACACCCCTCATACAAGTACTAGCAACTTGTCTTACCTGCAACCCTGGGTGAACCTGACACATCCGCTGGAACAGAGATCCCAGAAAGGATATTCTGTAAATCTGACAACTGAATCGGCACAACACTGCCACTGCCAGGAGTGGTACTATTACTTTCCCGGCTATTGCTCCCACCTCTAGCAGAATCTGAAAAATTATATACATAAATAACTAACTTTTCTCAACAACAATAATAATCCCCTAATGAAAGACTCTGTCCCTTGGTGGCATTTACCCAACAATTGCAAATATTCTAAACAAACATTCAGCTATTCCACAATGACATTCTTTGGCTTCCTTTTTTAAATTAATTTTATCTACACGAAGACTTGCAGTGTATCTATTTTCAGATGAGCGTCTGCATAAGGAGCGTCTGCATGGGAGCCGGTCGGCCGAGCGGACACCACACTGGACTTGTGATCCTGTGGTCCCGGCTTCGATCCCAGGCGCCGGCAAGAAACATTGGGCAGAGTTTCTTTCACCATATGCCCCTGTTACCTACCAGTAAAATAGGTACCTGGGTGTTAGTCACCTGTCACGGGCTGCTTCCTGGGGGTGGAGGCCTGGGCGAGGACCGGGCCGAGGGGACACTAAAGCCCCGAAATCATCTCAAGATAACCTCAAGGAAGGTCACTTATTTGTTTATTATAAGATTATATTTACATTGTCACTATGCAGATGACAGTCTGCAAGTGTCCGGGTGAGCCCTGGTCCAGGCTTGGGTACTCACCGAGGAAGGCCCTACTCATAAACAATAGTAGCTGTTGACCTACTTTCCTCAACTGCAATGTTAGTAACCATACATTTTGCCTGTATTCTTTGGCATTTTAGGTTAAAATTCAATACAACTGGCATTTGAGATTATTGTATGAAAACTTTGAGGATTAAAATATAAAATATTGTATAACAAAAACTACAGAATACAATACTGTATCTATTAAAATACAAATATTGTGTAATAAAATGTCATTACATATGTGCCTTCAACCATTTTACTTGTAAAGTGAATTTTTTTTCAAGTGTTCAGGTATGTGTAACCAGACTCAAAGTTTTCGGTCTCTTGGTGATCAAATTCCAAAGGGTTTTCTATAGATAAACAACAGTATACAATATTAAACTAGAGACATGAAAACCTAAACATTACAAAAATCTTGCAAGTTGTTATCCGCTGTATACGTCATGTTCAATAAATGTTTCTACTTGCTTACAACACTAAGATATGCTCATTAATACGAAGACACACCAAGTCACTATAACTATATATTGTAAAGCACACAGTGGGGATAACTAATGCACAAGAACTGGGATACAAAGACATGGGAGGGAATGGGGGCCCAACCACTTATCAGTAATATAATGCTGACCCCCTGAAAGATGCCAGACCATCGCTGTTCTCAGTGCTGTACCAACGTTTAGAACAGGATTCGAGCTGAGGCGAGTTTCAAGTTTAAGACTAATTTCTATATAGTGTCTACAAACACATTTACATCTGTATGTTCTACTATACCTTGAGCAGGGGTAGGTGCAGGTGTCGGGGTGGTGGTAGCAGCTGGAGTGGTGGAAGCTGCTGTTGTGGCAGAAGTCGAGCTGCTACTTCCACTACCGCTTCGACCCCCACCACTGCCACACCTACTGCAAATATTTGAAAATAAAATTGCCAACCAATTATTATGATTTAACAACTATAAATAATCCTCAAGTTGGGTTCAACATTTATGATGTTTTTCCATGAAAATAAAACAAGGGGGAGGATCAAAAGTACAAGTACCAGTACAAGCCAAAAATACATATTTGAAAACATATATCCAAACACATTATTTAAACAACACTATTTACTTTAACATGTCTGCCATTATGAACACAGCTCTATAGTACTCGGCAAATTCTATACCAAAACTTGACAGTCCAAACCCTTGTTCTCAACCAATCAAACGAAGCATTTCAAATTACAACATAAATACTGTACGCGTAATAGAAAATGCTCCCCAAATCTCAAATTACTTGCTTTCTGAAAGCATTTCTGCCACATTTGTGTTTAGTTTTACAATATTTATACTTTTCTACACTAAAATGACATGCCAAATTTCTTTCAATACTCTGTTAAGTTCACTACTACTACTGGTTAAAATCTTGTCAAACTAGCTAATAAACTATTTAAAGAAATATTTATACAAGGTTGTCTCAATACATATTTATATAATAAACTAACCCTGGACCAAGCAGTGTTGCCAAACTGGACATTCCACTTCCCAAGATCTGCATCAGCTGTTGTTGCGAAATATTCCCAAACAGATTCTGGATATCAGAATCCCTTAAATTGGTAATTTCCGATCCCAGAGCAGGATTTGCAGTTGAACCAGATGGGCGCTGTGACCCTGGAGCTGGTGGATTATTGAGTAGTTCATTCACTTTGCGAGACTGCTCATCATCCTTGTCCGTCTTGGGCGGCTCCTAAAGTAAAAAAAAAAAATTGTTGCATTTATAATACAACCTGCTTGGGTATGATTACCAAAATTTTCTCTATACTGTATATATGCTTTATTATCTGTTATAGATGGTGCATTACCTTCCAGCACATTATTGTAAACACCAATTCACAATGCACCATCGAGCCCTCGGCACATTAGACAAATTACCATGGGTTAGTTCAGCAATCTTACCACCTATGGAGGCAAAACCTTAAAGTACGCAAATATTGTGGAAGTTCATGATGTGCCACATGTCATTTATATCGAGTTATTTGCTGTAAATGTAAACACCTACTACACTACTTAACAATTTCTACTTTAAAACTACTAGTCTTTACTTGCCAATACATTTTGCCCTTCTATAACAATTTATCAACAACCACAAATTCAATATCATATACAAGTACACTATTTTTGTTTACCTGCATCCAAAAGAGTCGTCGTCTGCTTGACGATTTAAACTTGAGTACATAAACTCTACCAGTCAGTCGTGCACTGTGACACACGCTTATATTCACAGTCATCAGGGAAAATAATCACATCCTGAAAAATAACAGCTTACTTTAACATTTATGCTTTCAAGCCACATTTCAATTAAAAAAATAAATAATTAAGCATTTGACAATCTATACATGCAAGTGCTAGGCAAAAAAATTTGGGTCAGATTTGTCCCTGTAGACTTTATACTGATCTACCAAATGTATCACTTTTAATATAAGATTGTCCATCAAAATCCATGCATTATTTCAGCAGTTTGACAGCCACCTACAATACTTTTGCTTGACTATGGTTACAATGGTTACCAAACATTTATATTCCGAAGATAAAGCTGCCTTGCCTTTCAATTGATGTAAATGTCCTACCTCTTCAACTGTTCCAGTGCCACGGTCCTTCCAACAGATATGCATAAGGGAATCATCTGCTTGGTACAGATACACCAAACCCTTCCTCTTGTCTGGGTACACCATCTGTCCTTTGGTGTACATCTTCCCAGCCTGTAGATTACAACAAATTGAGCTTTCGTCAAATATGTCAAGCTAAAAACCACTTTAAACAGAGCATCTTTGACTGCAAGACAGATGGAATAATACACCACTAAACGCTTCAAGAATACTTAACATCAGAAATTGACTGGGTGAATCTTCCATCAATAATTATAAATAAATTTAGTACTGTATGTTTGGACAAATAGCCATAATGCAATCACAAAAATATTAAGGTTAACCTATCAATAGACAGGTACTGTACGACTCTTAGACACATGTGAGTAGCAGAGTGACTTGCAATTCCCAATACATTATTTTTATAGGGCCACACAACAGAACCTCATGCTCCTCCAAAGGGGAAGACATGAGGACAGAAACCTCCAGAAAGATGCCTACCCCCAGGGAAACCCAAAGGAACCCCGAAAGCAAAATTGAGAGGGAGTCGAACCCAATGCTAAAAACGTACAGGTATGAAATATCCCACTCCTGCATAAAAATACCATGTATGAGTATGAAAATACCCCCCCCCCCCCCCCGTAGAAGTATGAGTAGCCTGGGAGAAGCTTCGGCACAGCTTGTTTTAACAGAATAACTGGTCACACAGACCACAATGCTCCCCACCAACCACGGCACAGCTTGTTTTAACAAAATAACTGGTCACACAGACCACAATGCTCCCCACCAACCAAAACACTCCCAAACCAAGGAAAAACAAAGTCACAGATTTACTTATTAAAGGCTTTAATATATTTAATTTATTTAATAACACAGATTAAAGGTTTACCTTAAGGGCGAGGACCACCACAAGTGAGGAAGCCCCCCTGAAAGGAGTGTTGACTGAATGCCCCGAGGGAAAGATAACCTTCACCATGCAAGGCTAGTACTTACAGAGCGCACAGGGAAGGAAACCCTGAGCACATGCAGTTCCAGTACACTAAACTCCTGGCTCACGCACACATCCCTATAGGAACACACCGCCTCAAAAGCAAAAACACCAAAGACAACGGGATACCAGAGCCAGAGCAAAGTGACTACCAGGCCCGGACATCAGTATAGAACTAGACTCTGCACGACCTGGCTGACCCAGGCAGGTGGGGGGGGGCAGACTAGTGATGGGGGAGGGGGGGCGCTAGTTTCACAAAATTTTGTTTTCATTGTGGGGGAGTTCGTTTGGGAAATTTTAGGCTACGGTTTCTTTTTAACCATGCAGTAGTTTGTTTTGGTTTGCTAATCTTGCTAGAAGCCTTCCTTTGGATGGTGGAAAAGATGATAAACTTTACACTTATTTAAAGTGTTCACAGGCCATTGCTCTATGCTCCTCTCTGAGGGGGGGGGGCAGGATCTGGTTCATAGTTGTTTTGTTGTATAAGATTCGTTCCTTGGAACAAAAAGTTCCAAGTAGCACGGGCTATGGTGAGCCCGTAGTGGACTTTTTTCTCATAGTCCACAGAAGGCCAACAGAACTCGGCAACTGATGACACCTAGTAGTATGGCACTTATTCAGTGTGATAGCTCCAGAGAGCTGACAATTTTCCTCACAGAAAATACAATAACAAAAGCAGTATTAAAAATCAAATTGATGATTTGAATGCACTTGTGTGCAAAGATTCAATGGGCATTATGGAATTTTAATTAATCCAGATTGTAGATGAATGTAGACAATTGGAAACTTACGAGAACAGAAAATTATGGGACACCAGTTATTTCACATTAATATACAAATTAAAAGAGGAGGGGAATTAGCAGTAATATCAGAAATTTTTTTAAATTTTCACCAAAAAATGAATAAAAACTCATGAACATAATGTTTTTTCTGTCTTCTTAGCAGCCAGTTAGAAAAGTTATACAAAAGTTGTTAAGTTTCTTACTTCCTTCGTAATCAACTGCTTCTTTATGCTGACGCTTTTCTTTCTCTACAGAAACAATTTTCCTGTTAGTGAATTCCCGTAGCTGCATGAGAACTGCTACATCATAGGCCTCGTAGCAGAATAACACTTCCACATTGCGTTCCTGCACAGGAGAAAAAAGAAACACATTAACTGTTATATCCTCAGTATCATAATTCTAAGAACTGTCCAGCATTGCAAACATCACTAAATTATTGTATTGAGTGGAACACCTTAAACCTAAATGGTTCAGAGATTAAGGTGTGGATGAACAAGTAAGTCTGTTTTAGACCTGGAACAGTTCCACACCGGCTAGTCTTAGATGATATAACTACTATTTGAGTCTTATTATTTCCACAACCTATTTTTTTCAGGGGAAAGCCCCTAGTGGCTCCCTGAAGCTACTTGTTACGGCCCTCTCGGGACGCAACGGGGTTCTTACTCTGATGTAGTTAGAGGAAGATATATATCCGGCCCCAAGCCAGTAGAGGCTATCAAGGGATGCGATCCGTGACGCAAGTAACTAAAAGGGAGTAGGGAAAGAAAGGTAAGAACTTAATATAATATAATATTCACCAACACCAATTAAATATATAAAAGTAAAACGTGCACAAGGGGAGGGTATTAACACTATACAAGGGGATCGTGCACAATCTAGTCTTCTGCTGAAGACTATGGATCCTCGAAGCTAGGTGCTGAGTCCGCGGTGCTTTCTTCGTGGCCTCAAGACGTGTCTTCTGGAACGCCGAGCCTACCCTGGCCACAGGTCAGCCAAAACACAGGTCCACTGGGGGCACCGTCGTGGAGGCCGTCAACCACACGTCCAGCAGGTCGGCTGGCAGGTACAGAGCCACCAAGGCTGGTACGGCCACTCCACGAACGATAAAAGGGATACGCCCTAGACAGGAGTCTCGTGTGATATCACCAATCACCCTCCTGTCCTCAATACCCCAGTGGATTATCGTCTCCAACCGTCGGTCCCGGGTAAATCCTTTCACTGCCACTCCACTGGCAGGCTTAACACACCTCAGTGTTCTTCCGGGGGGACGACGTCACAACAGCTGCAGCAAACTTCACAGTATGGAGACCGGCTGCCTCGGGTAGACTGACTCCACCTTCAACACAGTGGTCCCAGGTCGGCTCTGTAAGCAGACACGTCATTAATAACCGGGACACTAATACACCACACTCACAGGCCCAGATACAAACGCCCGACATATCCACTCCATAGATGGCGCTGTCGTCGGAGCACCACCTCACCAGAGGTCAGGAGCGGCGGTGTTGAGCGCTGAACCAGACTGGAAACTGGTCCTCGAGGCCAGTACATCAGTACATGCTGTCCTCACTAGGTGTCGTCGTTCGTTTGGCGGGGGTTTCGGGAGCTGACCCACAGATGGCGTGTTTGTCACTGCTCCAGGCACGGACGCTGGATCCGGGTTCGTAACACTACTATACTGAAATAGTGCCAAACTACAAGGTGCCATCAGTTGTGGAGTTCGTATTGACAGAACCTGACCCACCTCACAGGTGCAGGGAGCAAAGGCAGTTATGAAAAAAAATTGTCAACTTATTTCTGTTTGCCACCACCAAAGCAAGGCACCCAGAAAGTCAATGCAACAAAATACACCACAGCCTCAAAACCACCAAATGAACAACAATGTAAACAAACAATTGAAAATTCATGAAACTTGAGCTAGCTCATTTGCCTCCACCTCCCTCAACATTTGGGGGAAGGAGGGAGGCAGTCAGGTGTCAGCCAACTGCTCCACCCTCAGTTCTAATGCTGATATGTATGTGCCTAGTTCCTCTCTCATTGTTCTGACTCTGGTCTTGGTTTCAGCTCAGTGATGTTTTGCCCTCGAGGCTTTTTCTGTGTATGGTTGTGCAACGTGAGCCAGGAGTTTAGTGTTCTTGGAGCTGCATGTGCCCAGGGCTACCTTCCATGTGCGCTCATTAAGTGCTGTCCTTGCGTGGTCAGGGTTCACTCCCTAAAGGGGTCTCCATGCTTGTGGTGGCTCTCGCCCTGAAGGTAAGCTTATTGTCTTGGATTGTCAGTCTCTCCTTGGGTCGAGTGTGTTTATATGCTGGTGGGGCGCACTGAGGTAGGCCTTCCAGATTACCATACCTGGTTTTGTCTGCTATTCTCCTGTGTTCCAGGGTCGGGTATCTTGAGAGTTAGTGGTACTTAATTGGTAATTCGGTCCTTTTAAGGCCTTTATTTTTCATTGTGCCCTCATTCCTCTAAGGGGGGTTTATTTGTGCCATTCCTGACTTATTAGGTTTACCTAGTGTCTAGGCATGGATGTTCCCCTTTTTGGTTTCTCTCTTGCTCTTTCTGGTGGTATTGGGTGTTAATAGGGGAAACCTATACAATTATATAGGAGTTACCACCATGGCGATAACAGTGCCTGGGCATACCTGCAGGGAACATTCACCCTGCAAGCCCTGGAAAACCCCTATGGGTTTGGTGGTCCTTGTGATCCACCCACCATCCCTGCTCTCACTTCGAGCAAATTTCTGGGTTGCGCACCCTCCATGCTTTGTGGCAATGTTCAGTTTGTCTGCCTCCACTGCTACCTGTTGGGTCTGTGACACCTTTGGCCCTGAGTCATGAAGGGGATGCTCCCTTCAAGTTGCTCTACTCTGCCAATTTTGGAGGGGCTTCTGGCAGCAACTGCTGGTGTCTTTAGTTCCTGGATTGCAGCAGTCAAGGTTGTGTCCCCGGTTTGAGGTCCGGGGCTAGCAAATGATGCTTGTCTCATGGAATAGGCGGTGATTTTGTCCATACCTCCTTTTCCTTCTTTCTCCTTTGGGCAGGGGGTTTGCCCTTCTTTTCCCCCTGCCCCTGGCCCAGTAGCAGGTTTAGGGTTGGGGTTTTTCTTAGGGATATCCCTTCGGCAGCTACGAAGGTTGTCCCTTTCAATTCGAGTGTAGATACAGTTGAGCCTTCTCATCTTGCCAAGATTTCTGGGAACTCCTTTTTAGTTCCATCACACAAAACAATAAAAAACCAGCTTTGAATGTAATGAAACGTCATTTTCTAGGTGAGAGCCCGGAAGCTCCCCAGAGCTATCCAGGCAGATATGTATACAGTATTATTACACTTTGGCATCAGTGTGAATGAAGTTTTAGGCCTACCAGGGACCACGAGCCAGAACCTGGCTCCCTCAGAGAGGCACGAGAAGCAATGGCCTATAGAACTGCACATGTGATTTGGAGCATTCTATGTCTGCCATTGACCAGGCCAGGCACCCAGAAAGGCAAGCGCCTCAAAACAAGCCCCTCTTCTGGTTAAAACCACTACTGAAACTAACGAGTGGACTCAACTCCCCAAATGAAAACGAGCATGATGTCACATGTGCCGTGTCACTTGTCTGCTCAGCTCCCCCCCCCCCACCCCCGGGAGGGGGAAGGGGGAGCCCCAGACCCCTCATGCCAGCGATCCACACCCCAGTTCTCGGCTGATGTGATAAGGCTCAGTCGTGTGGCTCCAGCTCCAGATTCTCTCTGTTGTGCTATGCCTTGTGTTCAGTACTGCTCTTACAGTGGCGTGTGAGCTGGGAGTAATAATCTAATATTCACAGGTACTCGGGCTGCATGTGCTTAGGGTTCCCTTCCCCGAGTGCCCTGTACTGAGTGCTGAGTGCCCTGTACTGAGTGCTGAGTGCCCTGTACTGAGTGCTGAGTGCCCTGTACTGAGTGCTGAGTGCCCTGTACTGAGTGCTGAGTGCCCTGTACTGAGTGCTGAGTGCCCTGTACTGAGTGCTGAGTGCCCTGTACTGAGTGCTGAGTGCCCTGTACTGAGTGCTGAGTGCCCTGTGCTGAGTGCCCTGTACTGAGTGCTGAGTGCCCTGTACTGAGTGCTGAGTGCCCTGTACTGAGTGCTGAGTGCCCTGTACTGAGTGCTGAGTGCCCCAGCCCTTGGGGACTGGGGTTATCTTCCACAAGGCACCTTGGGAACTACCTCTGTTGGTCTTTTGCTGCTCGGTAATTGACCGCCCTGGGAGTGCTGGGGGGTTTCCTCCTCGCTTTTTACCTTGGGGTAACTGGTAGTTTTTGCACTGGTAGGAGCACAGGGTACTGCGCAGCTAGTGTTCACATATTACAGTGGCCGGTTCTGTTCCTTCTGGGTACCGTTGTCCTCTTGCGGGGTTTTTCTTTTCATTTTTTTTTTTTGTGCATAGTGGGGGGGGCCTGCTTTTGTACCTTGTGGGGGGGGGGCCTGCTTTTGTACCTTGTGGGGGGGGCCTGCTTTTGTACCTAGTGGGGGGGGGCCCTGCTTTTGTATCCCTGCCCCCTGTTATATTAGGACCCCGACCTCCTGGGCTCGGTGGTTCCCCTGCTTGGCCCCCGTGAGTGGACACGTCCCGGGGGTTCAGTTTTAGAAATTTGTTTGGTAGACTTGGGTGCCAGTTAGCAGTACCCTGGCTGGGCTTACCCTTAACAAAACCAGTCTTAGGGCCCTGGGAAGCCCTGTAGGGGTGAAAGGGGTCCAATGGATGCGACCCCTGGGTCCCCACTCACTTTTTGAGAGTTTGAAGGTTGCTCTGTCCCCTTGTCTCAGGGCAACGCTCAATGTTTTTGGCTCCGTTATGCTGCCTGTAGAGTAAGTAACACCTTCGACCCCGAGTCCTGCTGTTACGAATCTTACTAGGATTCTAACATTACTCTTGATGCTTATATTACTATTGTCTTGTTCTATAATTATTATAGTATCCAGTTGGATGATATTAGATTCTTGTATGTTATATATTGTAGCATGCTGTTGTGTGCCTGAGTTGCATTATATTGTATGAGGCTTTTGCAAGTATTTTCATGTTGGTTTCTCCGTGTGGGGGGTTGACCATATTTGGATGTGGCCAGTGTGGGAACTTGATGTCAAGCGAGTGAGTATAGTTCAACCTTGACTAATTCTTATTATTGTTTGCCAGTAAATTATATTGAGTAATGTAATATTATTATATACTCTTATGATTAATAATGATTTGAATATTAGTACTACATTTTGTTAGTAGAATTTCTACAATAGTTTATGTAGATATTTAGTTGATATTGTGGTAGACGCCTGCCCTGGGATCCGACGCTTGGGCAGAGGCAGCTTTGGTCGAGAGGAGACATGTTTTAAGTTAAGTCCTTGGTAATGGTTATTTTAGCTAATACTCGGTTAATTCTCTGGTTAGATGATTGTGTATTTTCCCAAATTAGAATTCATGTGCTGGTGCAACCCGTTCTCGCAAATTTAATAAGTCAATATTGACTTTACGAATTTGCGAGAACGGGTTGGCTGGTGTGATTACTCATTGCTCAATAAGGATTTTATTTATATTATTGCATGCTAAGGAATATTTCTGACTATTATCTGTATTATTTAATTGTTATGTTTGTCAACCTTAGCGTAGATACATTGTTTCCCCAAGTTATGCAGTGTTTTATTCCCTTTTCCAGTAGACACCTGTTGGCAAGGGATATACCAATTACTGAAAGCGGCGGTGGGTCACATTTTGCCCAAACCCCCCTGCAGTTTTCAAAATATCCCAAACATCCCAAATTCGATACCTGAGATATATTTAGGACCTAAATTCTGGCTATCTGCACCTATTCGCAGTTTGAAATTCCGACTTTCTATACCAAAAATATGCCAATTACTGAAAGCGGCGGTGGGTCACATTTTGCCCAAACCCCCCTGCAGTTTTCAAAATATCCAAAACATCCCAAATTGGATACCTGAGCCATATTTTGGACCCAAATTCTAGCTTTCTGCACCTATTCGCATTTTGAAATTCCGACTTTTTATACCAAAAATATGCCAATTACTGAAAGCGGCGGTGGGTCACATTTTGCACGACCTCCCCTGCAGTTTTCAAAATATCGCGATCATCCCAAATTCGATACCTGAGCCATATTTGGGACCCAAATTCTGGCTCTCTGCACCTATTCGCAGTTTGAAATTCCGACTTTTTATACCAAAAATCTGCCAATTACTGAAAGCGGCGGTGGGTCACATTTTGCCCAAACCCCCCTGCAGTTTTCAAAATATCCCAAACATCCCAAATTCGATACCTGAGCCATTTTTTGGACCCAAATTCTGGCTCTCTGCACCTATTCGTCGTTTGAAATTCCGACTTTTTATACAAAAAATCTGCCAATTACTGAAAGCGGCGGTGGTTCACATTTTGCCCAAACCCCCCTGCAGTTTTCAAAATATCCAAAACATCCCAAATTGGATACCTGAGCCATATTTTGGACCCAAATTCTAGCTTTCTGCACCTATTCGCATTTTGAAATTCCGACTTTTTATACCAAAAATATGCCAATTACTGAGAGCGGCGGTGGGTCACATTTTGCACGACCCCCCCTGCAGTTTTCAAAATATCGCGAACATCCCAAATTCGATACCTGAGCCATATTTGGGACCCAAATTCTGGCTCTCTGCACCTATTCGCAGTTTGAAATTCCGACTTTTTATACCAAAAATATGCCAATTACTGAAAGCGGCGGTGGGTCACATTTTGCTCAAACCCCCTGCAGTTTTCAAAATATCCCGAACATCCTAAATTTGATACCTGAGCCATATTTTGGACCCAAATTCTGGCTCTCTGCACTTATTCGCATTTTGAAATTCCGACTTTTTATACCAAAAATATGCCAATTACTGAAAGCGGCGGTGGGTCACATTTTGCACAAACCCCCTGCAGTTTTCAAAATATCTCAAACATCCCAAATTTGATTCCTGAGCCATATTTTGGACCCAAATTCTGGCTCTCTGCACCTATTCGCAGTTTGAAACTCCGAATTTTATACCAAAAATAAGCCAATTACTGAAAGCGGCGGTGGGTCACATTTTGACGAAACCCCCCTGCAGTTTTCAAAATATACCAAACATCCCAAATTCGATACCTGAGCCATATTTTGGACCCAAATTCTGGCTCTCTGCACCTATTCGCAGTTTGAAACTCCGAATTTTATACCAAAAATATGCCAATTACTGAAAGCGGCGGTGGGTCACATTTTGCCCAAACCCCCCTGCAGTTTTCAAAATGACCTAAACATCCCAAATTCGATACCTGAACTATTTTTTGCACCCAAATTCTGGCTCTCTGCACCTATTCGCAGTTTGAAATTCCTAGTTTTTATACCAAAAATATGCCAATTACTGAAAGCAGTGGTGAGTCACATTTTGCCCAAACCCCCCTGCAGTTTTAAAAATATCCAAAACATCCCAAATTCGATACCTGAGCCATATTTTCGACCCAAATTCTAGCTCTCTGCACCTATTCGCAGTTTGAAACTCCGACTTTTTATACCAAAAATATGCCAATTACTGAAAGCGGCGGTGGGTCACATTTTGCCCAAACCCCCCCCCCCCTGCAGTTTTAAAATATATCTAAAACATCCCAAATTTGATACCAGAGCCATATTTTGGACCCAAATTCTGGCTCTCTGCACCTATTCGCATTTTGAAATTCCGTCTTTTTATACCAAAAATATGCCAATTACTGAAAGCGGCGGTGGGTTACATTTTGCCCAAACCCTCCTGCAGTTTTCAAAATATCCCAAACATCCCAAATTCGATACCTGAGCCATTTTTTGCACCCAAATTCTGGCTCTCTGCACCTATTAGCAGTTTGAAATTCCGAATTTTTATACAAAAAATCTGCCAATTACTGAAAGCGGAGGTGGGTCACATTTTGCCCAAACACCCCAGCAGTTTTCAAAATATCCCAAACATCCCAAATTCGATACCTGAGCCATTTTTTGGACCCAAATTCTCGCTCTCTGCACTTATTCGCAGTTTTAAATTCCGACTTTTTATACCAAAAATCTGCCAATTACTGAAAGCGCCGGTGGGTCACATTTTGTCCAAACCACCCCTGCAGCTTTCAAAATATCCCAAACATCCTAAATTCGATACCTGAGCCATATTTTAGACCCAAATTCTGGCTCTCTGCACCTATTTGCAGTTTGAAATTCCGACTTTTTACACCAAAAATATGCCAATTACTGAAAGCGGCGGTGGGTCACATTTTGCCCAAACCCCCCTGCAGTTTTTAAAATATCAAAACATCCCAAATTCGATACCTGAGCCATATTTTGGACCCAAATTCTGGCTCTCTGCACCTATTCGCCGTTTGAAATTCCGATTTTTTATACCAAAAATTTACTTATTACTGAAAGTGGCGGTGGGTCACATTTTGCCCAAACCCCCCTGCAATTTTCAAAATATCCCAAACATCCCAAATTTGATACCTGAGCCATATTTTGGACCCAAATTCTGGCTCTCTGCACCTATTCGCAGTTTTAAATCCCTACTTTTTATACCAAAAATATGCCAATTACTGAAAGCAGCGGTGTGTCACATTTTGCCCAAACCCCCCTGCAGTTTTCAAAATGACCCAAACATCCCAAATTCGATACCTGAACTATTTTTTGCACCCAAATTCTGGCTCTCTGCACCTATTCGCAGTTTGAAATTCCTAGTTTTTATACCAAAAATATGCCAATTACTGAAAGCAGTGGTGAGTCACATTTTGCCCAAACCCCCCTGCAGTTTTCAAAATATCCAAAACATCCCAAATTCGATACCTGAGCCATATTTTCGACCCAAATTCTGGCTCTCTGCACCTATTCGCAGTTTGAAACTCCGACTTTTTATACCAAAAATATGCCAATTACTGAAAGCGGCGGTGGGTTACATTTTGCCCAAACCCTCCTGCAGTTTTCAAAATATCCCAAACATCCCAAATTCGATACCTGAGCCATTTTTTGGACCCAAATTCTGACTCTCTGCACCTATTAGCAGTTTGAAATTCCGACTTTTTATACAAAAAATCTGCCAATTACTGAAAGCGGAGGTGGGTCACATTTTGCCCAAACACCCCAGCAGTTTTCAAAATATCCCAAACATCCCAAATTCGATACCTGAGCCATTTTTTGGACCCAAATTCTGGCTCTCTGCACCTATTCGCAGTTTTAAATTCCGACTTTTTATACCAAAAATCTGCCAATTACTGAAAGCGGCGGAGGGTCACATTTTGTCCAAACCACCCCTGCAGCTTTCAAAATATCCCAAACATCCTAAATTCGATACCTGAGCCATATTTTAGACCCAAATTCTGGCTCTCTGCACCTATTTGCAGTTTGAAATTCCGACTTTTTACACCAAAAATATGCCAATTACTGAAAGCGGCGGTGGGTCACATTTTGCCCAAACCCCCCTGCAGTTTTTAAAATATCAAAACATCCCAAATTCGATACCTGAGCCATATTTTGGACCCACATTCTGGCTCTCTGCACCTATTCGCAGTTTGAAATTCCGAATTTTTATACCAAAAATATGCCAATTACTGAAAGCGGCTGTGGGTCACATTTTGCCCAAACCCCCCTGCAGTTTTCAAAATATCCCGAACATCCAAAATTCGATACCTGAGCCATATTTTGGACCCAAATTCTGGCTCTCTGCACCTATTCGCAGTTTGAAATCCCTACTTTTTATACCAAAAATATGCCAATTACTGAAAGCAGCGGTGTGTCACATTTTGCCCAAACCCCCCTGCAGTTTTCAAAATGACCCAAACATCCCAAATTCGATACCTGAACTATTTTTTGCACCCAAATTCTGGCTCTCTGCACCAATTCGCAGTTTGAAATTCCTAGTTTTTATACCAAAAATATGCCAATTACTGAAAGCAGTGGTGAGTCACATTTTGCCCAAACCCCCCTGCAGTTTTCAAAATATCCAAAACATCCCAAATTCGATACCTGAGCCATATTTTCGACCCAAATTCTAGCTCTCTGCACCTATTCGCAGTTTGAAACTCCGACTTTTTATACCAAAAATATGCCAATTACTGAAAGCGGCGGTGGGTCACATTTTGCCCAACCCCCCCCCCCCCTGCAGTTTTAAAATATATCTAAAACATCCCAAATTTGATACCTTAGCCATATTTTGGACCCAAATTCTGGCTCTCTGCACCTATTTGCATTTTGAAATTCCGTCTTTTTATACCAAAAATATGCCAATTACTGAAAGCGGCGGTGGGTTACATTTTGCCCAAACCCTCCTGCAGTTTTCAAAATATCCCAAACATCCCAAATTCGATACCTGAGCCATTTTTTGGACCCAAATTCTGGCTCTCTGCACCTATTAGCAGTTTGAAATTCCGAATTTTTATACAAAAAATCTGCCAATTACTGAAAGCGGAGGTGGGTCACATTTTGCCCAAACACCCCAGCAGTTTTCAAAATATCCCAAACATCCCAAATTCGATACCTGAGCCATTTTTTGGACCCAAATTCTCGCTCTCTGCACCTATTCGCAGTTTTAAATTCCGACTTTTTATACCAAAAATCTGCCAATTACTGAAAGCGGCGGTGGGTCACATTTTGTCCAAACCACCCCTGCAGCTTTCAAAATATCCCAAACATCCTAAATTCGATACCTGAGCCATATTTTAGACCCAAATTCTGGCTCTCTGCACCTATTTGCAGTTTGAAATTCCGACTTTTTACACCAAAAATATGCCAATTACTGAAAGCGGCGGTGGGTCACATTTTGCCCAAACACCCCCTGCAGTTTTTAAAATATCAAAACATCCCAAATTCGATACCTGAGCCATATTTTGGACCCAAATTCTGGCTCTCTGCACCTATTCGCCGTTTGAAATTCCGACTTTTTATACCAAAAATTTACCAATTACTGAAAGTGGCGGTGGGTCACATTTTGCCCAAACCCCCCTGCAATTTTCAAAATATCCCAAACGTCCCAAATTCGATATCTGAGCCATATTTTGGACCCAAATTCTGGCTCTCTGCATCTATTCGCAGTTTGAAATCCCTAATTTTTATACTAAAAATATGCCAATTACTGAAAGTGGTGGTGGGTCACATTTTGCCCAAACTTCCCCTGCAGTTTTCAAAATATCCCACACATCCCAAATTCGATACCTGAGCCATTTTTTGGACCCAAATTCTGGCTCTCTGCACCTATTCGTAGTTTGAAATTCCGACTTTTTATACCAAAAATATGCCAATTACTGAAAGCGGCGGTGGGTCACATTTTGCTCAAACCCCCCTGCAGTTTTCAAAATATCCCGAACATCCTAAATTTGATACCTGAGCCATATTTTGGACCCAAATTCTGGCTCTCTGCACCTATTCGCCGTTTGAAATTCCGACTTTTTATACCAAAAATCTACCAATTACTGAAAGCGGCGGTGGGTCATATTTTGCCCAAACCCCCCTGCAATTTTCAAAATTTCCCAAACATCCCAAATTCGATACCTGAGCCGTTTTTTGGACCCAAATTCTGGCTCTCTGCACCTATTCGCAATTTGAAACTCCGACATTTTATACCAAAAATCTGCCAATTACTGAAATTGGCGGTGGGTCACATTTTGCCCAAACCCCCTTGCAGTTTTTAAAATATCCCAAACATCCCAAATTCGATACCTGAGCCATATTTTGGACCCTAATTCTGGCTCTCTGCACCTATTCGCCGTTTGAAATTCCGACTTTTTATACCAAAAATCTACCAATTACTGAAAGCGGCGGTGGGTCACATTTTGCCCAAACCCCCCTGCAGTTTTCAAAATATCCCAAACATCCCAAATTCGATACCTGAGCAATTTTTTGGACCCAAATTCTGGCTCTCTGCACATATTCGAAGTTTGAAATTCCGACTTTTTATACCAAAAATATGCCAAATACTGAAAGCGGCGGTGGGTAACATTTTGCCCAACCCCCCCCCCCCCCCCTGTAGTTTTCAAAATATCCCAAACATCCCAAATTCGATACCTGAGCCATGATTTGGACCCAAATTCTGGCTCGCTGCACCTATTCGTAGTTTGAAACTCCGACTTTTTATACCAAAAATATGCCAATTACTGAGAGCGGCGGTGGGTCACATTTTGCCCAAACCGCCCTGTAGTTCTCAAAATATCCCAAACATCCCAAATTCGATACCTGAGCCATTTTTTGGACCCAAATTCTGGCTCTCTGCACCTATTCGCAGTTTGAAATTCCGTCTTTTTATACCAAAAATATGCCAATTACTGAAAGCGGCGGTGGGATACATTTTGCCCAAACCCCCCTGCAGTTTTCAAAATATCCCAATCATATCAAATTCGATACCTGAGCCATATTTTGGACCCAAATTCTGGCTCTCTGCACCTATTCGTTGTTTGAAACTCCGACTTTTTATACCAAAAATATGCCAATTACTGAAAGCGGCGGTGGGTCACATTTTGCCCGAACCCCCCTGCAGTTTTCAAAATATCCCAAACATTCCAAATTCGATACCTGAGCCATATTTTGGACCCAAATTCTGGCTCTCTCTGCACCTATTCGTAGTTTGAAATTCCGACTTTTTATACCAAAAATATGCCAATTACTGAAAGCGGAGGTGGGTCACATTTTGCCCAAACCCCCCTGCAGTTTTCAAAATATCCCAAACATCCCAAATTCGATACCTGAGCCATATTTTGGACCCAAATTCTGGCTCTCTGCATCTATTCGCAGTTTGAAATTCCGACTTTTTATACCAAAAATATGCCAATTACTGAAAGCGGCGGTGGGTCACATTTTGTCCAAACCCCCCTGCAGTTTTCAAAACATCCCAAACATCCCAAATTCGATACCTGAGCCATATTTTGGACCCAAATTCTGGCTCTCTGCACCTATTCGCAGTTTGAAACTCCGACTTTTTATACCAATAATATGCCAATTACTGAAAGCGGCGGTGGGTCACATTTTGCCCAAACCCCCCCTGCAGTTTTTAGAATATCTAAAACATCCCAAATTTGATACCTGAGCCATTTTTTGGACCCAAATTCTGGCTCTCTGCACCTATTCGCAGTTTGAAATTCCGACTTTTTATACCAAAAATCTGCCAATTACTGAAAGCGGCGGTGGGTCACATTTTGCCCAAACCCCCCTGCAGTTTTCAAAATATCCCGAACATCCCAAATTCGATACCTGAGCCATACTTTGTACCCAAATTCTGGCTCTCTGCACCTATGCAAAATTTGAAATTCCGACTTTTTATACCAAAAATATGCCAATTACTGAAAGCGGCGGTGGGTCACATTTTGCCCAAACCCCCCCTGCAGTTTTTAGAATATCTAAAACATCCCAAATTTGATACCTGAGCCATTTTTTGGACCCAAATTCTGGCTCTCTGCACCTATTCGCAGTTTGAAATTCCGACTTTTTATACCAAAAATCTGCCAATTACTGAAAGCGGCGGTGGGTCACATTTTGCCCAAACCCCCCTGCAGTTTTCAAAATATCCCGAACATCCCAAATTCGATACCTGAGCCATATTTTGTACCCAAATTCTGGCTCTCTGCACCTATTCAAAGTTTGAAATTCCGACTTTTTATACCAAAAATCTACCAATTACTGAAAGCGGCGGTGGGTCATATTTTGCCGAAACCCCCCTGCAATTTTCAAAATTTCCCAAACATCCCAAATTCGATACCTGAGCCGTTTTTTGGACCCAAATTCTGGCTCTCTGCACCTATTCGCAATTTGAAATTCCGACATTTTATACCAAAAATCTGCCAATTACTGAAATTGGCGGTGGGTCACATTTTGCCCAAACCCCCCTGCAGTTTTTAAAATTTCCCAAACATCCCAAATTCGATACCTGAGCCATATTTTGGACCCAAATTCTGGCTCTCTGCACCTACTCGCAGTTTGAAACTCCGACTTTTTATACCAATAATATGCCAATTACTGAAAGCGGCGGTGGGTCACATTTTGGCCAAACCCCCCAGCAGTTTTTAGAATATCTAAAACATCCCAAATTTGATACCTGAGCCATTTTTTGGACCCAAATTCTGGCTCTCTGCACCTATTCGCAGTTTGAAATTCCGACTTTTTATACCAAAAATCTGCCAATTACTGAGAGCGGCGGTGGGTCACATTTTGCCCAAACCCCCCTGCAGTTTTCAAAATATCCCGAACATCCCAAATTCGATACCTGAGCCATATTTTGGACCCAAATTCTGGCTCTCTGCACCTATTCGCAGTTTGAAATCCCTACTTTTTATACCAAAAATATGCCAAATACTGAAAGCGGCGGTGGGTAACATTTTGCCCCCCCCCCCCTGTAGTTTTCAAAATATCCCAAACATCCCAAATTCGATACCTGAGCCATATTTTAGACCCAAATTCTGGCTCTCTGCACCTATTTGCAGTTTGAAATTCCGACTTTTTATACCAAAAATATGCCAATTACTGAAAGCGGCGGTGGGTCACATTTTGCCCAAACCCCCCTGCAGCTTTTAAAATATCCCAAACATCCCAAATTCGATACCTGAGCCATATTTTGGACCCAAATTCTGGCTCTCTGCACCTATTCGCATTTTGAAATTCCGTCTTTTTATACCAAAAATATGCCAATTACTGAAAGCGGCGGTAGGATACATTTTGCCCAAACCCCCCTGCAGTTTTCAAAATATCCCAAACATTCCAAATTCGATACCTGAGCCATATTTTGGACCCAAATTCTGGCTCTCTCTGCACCTATTCGTAGTTTGAAATTCCGACATTTTATACCAAAAATATGCCAATTACTGAAAGCGGAGGTGGGTCACATTTTGCCCAAACCCCCCCTGCAGTTTTTAGAATATCTAAAACATCCCAAATTTGATACCTGAGCCATTTTTTGGACCCAAATTCTGGCTCTCTGCACCTATTCGCAGTTTGAAATTCCGACTTTTTATACCAAAAATCTGCCAATTACTAAAAGCGGCGGTGGGTCACATTTCGCCCAAACCCCCCTGCAGTTTTCAAAATATCCCGAACATCCCAAATTCGATACCTGAGCCATATTTTGTACCCAAATTCTGGCTCTCTGCACCTATTTGCAGTTTGAAATTCCGACTTTTTATACCAAAAATATGCCAATTACTGAAAGCGGCGGTGGGTCACATTTTGCCCAAACCCCCCCCCCCTGCAGTTTTCAAAATATCCCAAACATCCCAAATTCGATACCTGAGCCATTTTTTGGACCCAAATTCTGGCTCTCTGCACCTATTCGAAGTTTGAAATTCCGACTTTTTATACCAAAAATATGCCAATTACTGAAAGCGGCGGTGGGTCACATTTTGCCTAAACCACCCCTGCAGCTTTCAAAATATCCCAAACATCCCAAATTCGATACCTGAGCCATATTTTAGACCCAAATTCTGGCTCTCTGCACCTATTTGCAGTTTGAAATTCCGACTTTTTATACCAAAAATATGCCAATTACTGAAAGCGGCGGTGGGTCACATTTTGCCCAAACCCCCCTGCAGTTTTTAAAATATCCCAAACATCCCAAATTCCATACCTGAGCCATATTTTGGACCCAAATTCTGGCTCTGTGCACCTATTCGCCGTTTGAAATTCCGACTTTTTATACCAAAAATCTACCAATTACTGAAAGCAGCGGTAGGTCACATTTTGCCCAAACCCTCCTGCAATTTTCAAAATATCCGAAACATCCCAAATTCGATACCTGAGCCATGATTTGGACCCAAATTCTGGCTCGCTGCACCTATTCGTAGTTTGAAACTCCGACTTTTTATACCAAAAATATGCCAATTACTGAAAGCGGCGGTGGGTCACATTTTGCCCAAACCGCCCTGTAGTTTTCAAAATATCCCAAACATCCCAAATTCGATACCTGAGCCATTTTTTGGACCCAAATTCTGGCTCTCTGCACCTATTCGCAGTATGAAATTCCGACTTTTTATACCAAAAATATGCCAATTACTGAAAGCCGGGGTGGGTCACATTTTGCCCAAACCCCCCTGCAGTTTTCAAAATATCCCAAACATCCCAAATTCGATACCAGAGCCATTTTTTGGACCCAAATTCTGGCTCTCTGCACCTATTAGCAGTTTGAAATTCCGACTTTTTATACAAAAAATCTGCCAATTACTGAAAGCGGAGGTGGATCTCATTTTGCCCAAACACCCCAGCAGTTTTCAAAATATCCCAAACATCCCAAATTCGATACCTGAGCCATTTTTTGGACCCAAATTCTCGCTCTCTGCACCTATTCGCAGTTTGAAATTCCGACTTTTTATACCAAAAATCTGCCAATTACTGAAAGCGGCGGTGGGTCACATTTTGTCCAAACCACCCCTGCAGCTTTCAAAATATCCCAAACATCCTAAATTCGATACCTGAGCCATATTTTAGACCCAAATTCTGGCTCTCTGCACCTATTTGCAGTTTGAAATTCCGACTTTTTACACCAAAAATATGCCAATTACTGAAAGCGGCAGTGGGTCACATTTTGCCCAAACCCCCCTGCAATTTTCAAAATATCCCAAACATCCCAAATTCGATACCTGAGCCATATTTTGGACCCAAATTCTGGCTCTCTGCACCTATTCGCCGTTTGAAATTCCGACTTTTTATACCAAAAATTTACCAATTACTGAAAGTGGCGGTGGGTCACATTTTGCCCAAACCCCCCTGCAATTTTCAAAATATCCCAAACATCCCAAATTCGATACCTGAGCCATATTTTGGACCCAAATTCTGGCTCTCTGCATCTATTCGCAGTTTGAAATCCCTACTTTTTATACTAAAAATATGCCAATTACTGAAAGTGGTGGTGGGTCACATTTTGCTCAAACCCCCCTGCAGTTTTCAAAATATCCCGAACATCCTAAATTTGATACCTGA
Source organism: Procambarus clarkii (assembly GCF_040958095.1). NCBI lineage: Eukaryota > Metazoa > Arthropoda > Malacostraca > Decapoda > Cambaridae > Procambarus > Procambarus clarkii. Next base: position 15,261,947 of record NC_091199.1, on the reverse strand, counting down.
GCCATATTTTGGACCCAAATTCTGGCTCTCTGCACCTATTCGCAATTTTGAAATTCCGACTTTTTATACCAAAAATATGCCAATTACTGAAAGCGGCGGTGGGTCACATTTTGCACAAACCCCCCTGCAGTTTTCAAAATATCTCAAACATCCAAAATTTGATTCCTGAGCCATATTTTGGACCCAAATTCTGGCTCTCTGCACCTATTCGCAGTTTGAAACTTCGAATTTTTTACCAAAAATAAGCCAATTACTCAAAGCGGCGGTGGGTCACATTTTGACGAAACCCCCCTGCAGTTTTCAAAATATCCCAAACTTCCCAAATTCGATACCTGAGCCATATTTTGGACCCAAATTCTGGCTCTCGGCACCTATTCGCAGTTTGAAATTCCGAATTTTTATACCAAATATATGCCAATTACTGAAAGCGGCTGTGGGTCACATTTTGCCCAAACCCCCCCCCCCCTGCAGTTTTCAAAATATCCCGAACATCCAAAATTCGATACCTTAGCCATATTTTGGACCAAAATTCTGGCTCTCTGCACATATTCGCAGTTTGAAATCCCTACTTTTTATACCAAAAATATGCCAATTACTGAAAGCGGCGATGTGTCACATTTTGCCCAAAGCCCCCTGCAGTTTTCAAAATATCCAAAACATCCCAAATTCGGTACCTGAGCCATATTTTCGACCCAAATTCTGGCTCTCTGCACTTATTCGCAGTTTGAAACTCCGACTTTTTATACCAAAAATATGCCAATTACTGAAAGCGGAGGTGGGTCACATTTTGCCCAAACCCCCCTGCAGTTTTAAAATATATCCCAAACATCCCAAATTTGATACCTGAGCCATATTTTGGACCCAAATTCTGGCTCTCTCCACCTATTCGCATTTTGAAATTCCGTCTTTTTATACCAAAAATATGCCAATTACTGAAAGCAGCGGTGGGTTACATTTTGCCCAAACCCCCCTGCAGTTTTCAAAATATCCCAAACATCCCAAATTCGATACCTGAGCCATTTTTTGTACCCAAATTCTGGCTCTCTGCACCTATTCGCAGTTTGAAATTCCGACTTTTTATACCAAAAATATGCCAATTACTGAAAGCGGCGGTGGGTCACATTTTGCCCAAACCCCCCTGCAGTTTTTAAAATATCCCAAACATCCCAAATTCGATACCTGAGCCATATTTTGGACCCAAATTCTGGCTCTGTGCACCTATTCGCCGTTTGAAATTCCGACTTTTTATACCAAAAATCTACCAATTACTGAAAGCAGCGGTAGGTCACATTTTGTCAAAACCCTCCTGCAATTTTCAAAATATCCCAAACATCCCAAATTCGATACCTAAGCCATGATTTGGACCCAAATTCTGGCTCTCTGCACCTATTCGCCGTTTGAAATTCCGACTTTTTATACCAAAAATCTACCAATTACTGAAAGCGGCGGTGGGTCATATTTTGACGAAACCCCCCTGCAATTTTCAAAATTTCCCAAACATCCCAAATTCGATACCTGAGCCGTTTTTTGGACCCAAATTCTGGATCTCTGCACCTATTCGCAATTTGAAATTCCGACATTTTATACCAAAAGTCTGCCAATTACTGAAATTGGCGGTGGGTCACATTTTGCCCAAACCCCCCTGCAGTTTTTAAAATATCCCAAACATCCCAAATTCGATACCTGAGCCATATTTTGGACCCTAATTCTGGCTCTCTGCACCTATTCGCCGTTTGAAATTCCGACTTTTTATACCAAAAATCTACCAATTACTGAAAGCGGCGGTGGGTCACATTTTGCCCAAACCCCCCTGCAGTTTTCAAAATATCCCAAACATCCCAAATTCGATACCTGAGCCATATTTTGGACCCAAATTCTGGTTCTCTGCACCTATTCGCAGTTTGAAACTCCGACTTTTTATACCAATAATATGCCAATTACTGAAAGCGGCGGTGGGTCACATTTTGGCCAAACCCCCCTGCAGTTTTTAGAATATCTAAAACATCCCAAATTTGATACCTGAGCCATTTTTTGGACCCAAATTCTGGCTCTCTGCACCTATTCGCAGTTTGAAATTCCGACTTTTTATACCAAAAATATGCCAAATACTGAAAGCGGCGGTGGGTAACATTTTGCCCCCCCCCCCTGTAGTTTTCAAAATATCCCAAACATCCCAAATTCGATACCTGAGCAATTTTTTGGACCCAAATTCTGGCTCTCTGCACATATTCGAAGTTTGAAATTCCGACTTTTCATACCAAAAATATGCCAATTACTGAAAGCGGCTGTGGGTCACATTTTGCCTAAACCACCCCTGCAGCTTTCAAAATAACCTAAACATCCCAAATTCGATACCTGAGCCATATTTTAGACCCAAATTCTGGCTCTCTGCACCTATTTGCAGTTTGAAATTCCGACTTTTTATACCAAAAATATGCCAATTACTGAAAGCGGCGGTGGGTCACATTTTGCCCAAACCCCCCTGCAGTTTTTAAAATATCCCAAACATCCCAAATTCGATACCTGAGCCATATTTTGGACCCAAATTCTGGCTCTGTGCACCTATTCGCCGTTTGAAATTCCGACTTTTTATACCAAAAATCTACCAATTACTGAAAGCAGCGGTAGGTCACATTTTGACCAAACCCTCCTGCAATTTTCAAAATATCCCAAACATCCCAAATTCGATACCTGAGCCATGATTTGGACCCAAATTCTGGCTCGCTGCACCTATTCGTAATTTGAAACTCCGACTTTTTATACCAAAAATATGCCAATTACTGAGAGCGGCGGTGGGTCACATTTTGCCCAAACCGCCCTGTAGTTTTCAAAATATCCCAAACATCCCAAATTCGATACCTGAGGCATTTTTTGGACCCAAATTCTGGCTCTCTGCACCTATTCGCAGTATGAAATTCCGACTTTTTATACAAAAAATATGCCAATTACTGAAAGCGGGGGTGGGTCACATTTTGCCCAAACCCCCCTGCAGTTTTCAAAATATCCCAAACATCCCAAATTCGATACCTGAGCCGTTTTTTGGACCCAAATTCTGGCTCTCTGCACCTATTCGCAGTTTGAAATTCCGACTTTTTATACCAAAAATATGCCAATTACTGAAAGCGGCGGTGGGTCACATTTTGCCCAAACCCCCTGCAGTTTTTAAAATATCTAAAACATCCCAAATTTGATACCTGAGCCATATTTTGGACCCAAATTCTGGCTCTCTGAACCTATTCGCATTTTGAAATTCCGTCTTTTTATACCAAAAATATGCCAATTACTGAAAGCGGCGGTGGGATACATTTTGCCCAAACCCCCCTGCAGTTTTCAAAATATCCCAATCATACCAAATTCGATACCTGATCCATATTTAGGACCCAAATTCTGGCTCTCTGCACCTATTCGTTGTTTGAAACTCCGACTTTTTATACCAAAAATATGCCAATTACTGAAAGCGGCGGTGGGTCACATTTTGCCCAAACCCCCCTGCAGTTTTCAAAATATCCCAAACATTCCAAATTCGATACCTGAGCCATATTTTGGACCCAAATTCTGGCTCTCTCTGCACCTATTCGTAGTTTGAAATTCCGACTTTTTATACCAAAAATATGCCAATTACTGAAAGCGGAGGTGGGTCACATTTTGCCCAAACCCCCCTGCAGTTTTCAAAATATCCCAAACATCCCAAATTCGATACCTGAGCCATTTTTTGAACCCAAATTCTGGCTCTCTGCACCTATTCGCAGTTTGAAATTCCGACTTTTTATACCAAAAATATGCCAATTACTGAAAGCGGCGGTGGGTCACATTTTGCCCAAACCCCCTGGTGTTTTTAAAATATCTAAAACATCCCAAATTTGATACCTGAGCCATATTTTGGACCCAAATTCTGGCTCTCTGCACCTATTCACAATTTGAAATTCCGACTTTTTATACCAAAAATCTGTCAATTACTGAAAGCGGCGGTGGGTCACATTTTGCCCAAACCCCCCTGCAGTTTTCAAAATATCCCAAACATCCCAAATTCGATACCTGAGCCATATTTTGGACCCAAATTCTGGCTCTCTGCACCTATTCGCAGTTTGAAACTCCGACTTTTTATACCAATAATATGCCAATTACTGAAAGCGGCGGTGGGTCACATTTTGCCCAAACCCCCCCTGCAGTTTTTAGAATATCTAAAACATCCCAAATTTATACCTGAGCCATTTTTTGGACCCAAATTCTGGCTCTTTGCACCTATTCGCAGTTTGAAATTCCGACTTTTTATACCAAAAATCTGCCAATTACTGAAAGCGGCGGTGGGTCACATTTTGCCCAATCCCCCCTGCAGTTTTCAAAATATCCCGAACATCCCAAATTCGATACCTGAGCCATATTTTGTACCCAAATTCTGGCTCTCTGCACCTATTCAAAGTTTGAAATTCCGACTTTTTATACCAAAAATATGCCAATTACTGAAAGCGGCGGTGGGTCACATTTTGCCCAACCCCCCCCCCCCCCCTGCAGTTTTCAAAATATCCCAAACATCCCAAATTCGATACCTGAGCCATTTTTTTGGACCCAAATTCTGGCTCTCTGCACCTATTCGAAGTTTGAAATTCCGACTTTTTATACCAAAAATATGCCAATTACTGAAAGCGGCGGTGGGTCACATTTTGCCTAAACCACCCCTGCAGCTTTCAAAATATCCCAAACATCCCAAATTCGATACCTGAGCCATATTTTAGACCCAAATTCTGGCTCTCTGCACCTATTTGCAGTTTGAAATTCCGACTTTTTATACCAAAAATATGCCAATTACTGAAAGCGGCGGTGGGTCACATTTTGCCCAAACCCCCCTGCAGTTTTCAAAATATCCCGAACATCCCAAATTCGATACCTGAGCCATATTTTGGACCCAAATTCTGGCTCTGTGCACCTATTCGCCGTTTGAAATTCCGACTTTTTATACCAAAAAATTTACCAATTACTGAAAGTGGCGGTGGGTCACATTTTGCCCAAACCCCCCTGCAATTTTCAAAATATCCCAAACATCCCAAATTCGATACCTGAGCCATATTTTGGACCCAAATTCTGGCTCTCTGCATCTATTCGCAGTTTGAAATCCCTACTTTTTATACTAAAAATATGCCAATTACTGAAAGTGGTGGTGGGGTCACATTTTGCTCAAACCCCCCTGCAGTTTTCAAAATATCCCGTACATCCTAAATTTGATACCTGAGCCATATTTTGGACCCAAATTCTGGCTCTCTGCACCTATTCGTTGTTTGAAACTCCGACTTTTTATACCAAAAATATGCCAATTACTGAAAGCGGCGGTGGGTCACATTTTGCACAAACCCCCCTGCAGTTTTCAAAATATCTCAAACATCCAAAATTTGATTCCTGAGCCATATTTTGGACCCAAATTCTGGCTCTCTGCACCTATTCGCAGTTTGAAACTTCGATTTTTTTACCAAAAATAAGCCAATTACTCAAAGCGGCGGTGGGTCACATTTTGACGAAACCCCCCTGCAGTTTCAAAATATCCCAAACATCCCAAATTCGATACCTGAGCCATATTTTGGACCCAAATTCTGGCTCTCGGCACCTATTCGCAGTTTGAAATTCCGAATTTTTATACCAAATATATGCCAATTACTGAAAGCGGCTGTGGGTCACATTTTGCCCAAACCCCCCCCCCCCCCCCTGCAGTTTTCAAAATATCCCGAACATCCAAAATTCGATACCTGAGCCATATTTTGGACCAAAATTCTGGCTCTCTGCACATATTCGCAGTTTGAAATCCCTACTTTTTATACCAAAAATATGCCAATTACTGAAAGCGGCGGTGTGTCACATTTTGCCCAAAGCCCCCTGCAGTTTTCAAAACGACCCAAACATCCCAAATTCGATACCTGAACTATTTTTTGCACCCAAATTCTGGCTCTCTGCACCTATTCGCAGTTTGAAATTCCTAGTTTTTATACCAAAAATATGCCAATTACTGAAAGCGGTGGTGAGTCACATTTTGCCCAAACCCCCCTTGCAGTTTTCAAAATATCCAAAACATCCCAAATTCGGTACCTGAGCCATATTTTCGACCCAAATTCTGGCTCTCTGCACTTATTCGCAGTTTGAAACTCCGACTTTTTATACCAAAAATATGCCAATTACTGAAAGCGGAGGTGGGTCACATTTTGCCCAAACCCCCCTGCAGTTTTAAAATATATCCCAAACATCCCAAATTTGATACCTGAGCCATATTTTGGACCCAAATTCTGGTTCTCTCCACCTATTCGCATTTTGAAATTCCGTCTTTTTATACCAAAAATATGCCAATTACTGAAAGCAGCGGTGGGTTACATTTTGCCCAAACCCCCCTGCAGTTTTCAAAATATCCCAAACATCCCAAATTCGATACCTGAGTCATTTTTTGTACCCAAATTCTGGCTCTGTGCACCTATTCGCAGTTTGAAATTCCGACTTTTTATACCAAAAATATGCCAATTACTGAAAGCGGCGGTGGGTCACATTTTGCCCAAACCCCCCTGCAGTTTTTAAAATATCCCAAACATCCCAAATTCGATACCTGAGCCATATTTTGGACCCAAATTCTGGCTCTGTGCACCTATTCGCCGTTTGAAATTCCGACTTTTTATACCAAAAATCTACCAATTACTGAAAGCAGCGGTAGGTCACATTTTGTCAAAACCCTCCTGCAATTTTCAAAATATCCCAAACATCCCAAATTCGATACCTAAGCCATGATTTGGACCCAAATTCTGGCTCTCTGCACCTATTCGCCGTTTGAAATTCCGACTTTTTATACCAAAAATCTACCAATTACTGAAAGCGGCGGTGGGTCATATTTTGACGAAACCCCCCTGCAATTTTCAAAATTTCCCAAACATCCCAAATTCGATACCTGAGCCGTTTTTTGGACCCAAATTCTGGCTCTCTGCACCTATTCGCAATTTGAAATTCCGACATTTTATACCAAAAGTCTGCCAATTACTGAAATTGGCGGTGGGTCACATTTTGCCCAAACCCCCCTGCAGTTTTTAAAATATCCCAAACATCCCAAATTCGATACCTGAGCCATATTTTGGACCCTAATTCTGGCTCTCTGCACCTATTCGCCGTTTGAAATTCCGACTTTTTATACCAAAAATCTACCAATTACTGAAAGCGGCAGTGGGTCACATTTTGCCCAAACCCCCCTGCAGTTTTCAAAATATCCCAAACATCCCAAATTCGATACCTGAGCCATATTTTGGACCCAAATTCTGGTTCTCTGCACCTATTCGCAGTTTGAAACTCCGACTTTTTATACCAATAATATGCCAATTACTGAAAGCGGCGGTGGGTCACATTTTGGCCAAACCCCCCTGCAGTTTTTAGAATATCTAAAACATCCCAAATTTGATACCTGAGCCATTTTTTGGACCCAAATTCTGGCTCTCTGCACCTATTCGCAGTTTGAAATTCCGACTTTTTATACCAAAAATCTGCCAATTACTGAGAGCGGCGGTGGGTCACATTTTGCCCAAACCCCCCTGCAGTTTTCAAAATATCCCGAACATCCCAAATTCGATACCTGAGCCATATTTTGGACCCAAATTCTGGCTCTCTGCACCTATTCGCAGTTTGAAATCCCTACTTTTTATACCAAAAATATGCCAAATACTGAAAGCGGCGGTGGGTAACATTTTGCCCCCCCCCCTGTAGTTTTCAAAATATCCCAAACATCCCAAATTCGATACCTGAGCAATTTTTTGGACCCAAATTCTGGCTCTCTGCACATATTCGAAGTTTGAAATTCCGACTTTTCATACCAAAAATATGCCAATTACTGAAAGCGGCTGTGGGTCACATTTTGCCTAAACCACCCCTGCAGCTTTCAAAATATCCTAAACATCCCAAATTCGATACCTGAGCCATATCTTAGACCCAAATTCTGGCTCTCTGCACCTATTTGCAGTTTGAAATTCCGACTTTTTATACCAAAAATATGCCAATTACTGAAAGCGGCGGTGGGTCACATTTTGCCCAAACCCCCCTGCAGTTTTTAAAATATCCCAAACATCCCAAATTCGATACCTGAGCCATATTTTGGACCCAAATTCTGGCTCTGTGCACCTATTCGCCGTTTGAAATTCCGACTTTTTATACCAAAAATCTACCAATTACTGAAAGCAGCGGTAGGTCACATTTTGACCAAACCCTCCTGCAATTTTCAAAATATCCCAAACATCCCAAATTCGATACCTGAGCCATGATTTGGACCCAAATTCTGGCTCGCTGCACCTATTCGTAGTTTGAAACTCCGACTTTTTATACCAAAAATATGCCAATTACTGAGAGCGGCGGTGGGTCACATTTTGCCCAAACCGCCCTGTAGTTTTCAAAATATCCCAAACATCCCAAATTCGATACCTGAGGCATTTTTTGGACCCAAATTCTGGCTCTCTGCACCTATTCGCAGTATGAAATTCCGACTTTTTATACAAAAAATATGCCAATTACTGAAAGCGGGGGTGGGTCACATTTTGCCCAAACCCCCCTGCAGTTTTCAAAATATCCCAAACATCCCAAATTCGATACCTGAGCCGTTTTTTGGACCCAAATTCTGGCTCTCTGCACCTATTCGCAGTTTGAAATTCCGACTTTTTATACCAAAAATATGCCAATTACTGAAAGCGGCGGTGGGTCACATTTTGCCCAAACCCCCTGCAGTTTTTAAAATATCTAAAACATCCCAAATTTGATACCTGAGCCATATTTTGGACCCAAATTCTGGCTCTCTGAACCTATTCGCATTTTGAAATTCCGTCTTTTTATACCAAAAATATGCCAATTACTGAAAGCGGCGGTGGGATACATTTTGCCCAAACCCCCCTGCAGTTTTCAAAATATCCCAATCATACCAAATTCGATACCTGATCCATATTTTGGACCCAAATTCTGGCTCTCTGCACCTATTCGTTGTTTGAAACTCCGACTTTTTATACCAAAAATATGCCAATTACTGAAAGCGGCGGTGGGTCACATTTTGCCCAAACCCCCCTGCAGTTTTCAAAATATCCCAAACATTCCAAATTCGATACCTGAGCCATATTTTGGACCCAAATTCTGGCTCTCTCTGCACCTATTCGTAGTTTGAAATTCCGACTTTTTATACCAAAAATATGCCAATTACTGAAAGCGGAGGTGGGTCACATTTTGCCCAAACCCCCCTGCAGTTTTCAAAATATCCCAAACATCCCAAATTCGATACCTGAGCCATTTTTTGGACCCAAATTCTGGCTCTCTGCACCTATTCGCAGTTTGAAATTCCGACTTTTTATACCAAAAATATGCCAATTACTGAAAGCGGCGGTGGGTCACATTTTGCCCAAACCCCCTGCAGTTTTTAAAATATCTAAAACATCCCAAATTTGATACCTGAGCCATATTTTGGACCCAAATTCTGGCTCTCTGCACCTATTCACAATTTGAAATTCCGACTTTTTATACCATAAATCTGCCAATTACTGAAAGCGGCGGTGGGTCACATTTTGCCCAAACCCCCCTGCAGTTTTCAAAATATCCCAAACATCCCAAATTCGATACCTGAGCCATATTTTGGACCCAAATTCTGGCTCTCCGCACCTATTCGCAGTTTGAAACTCCGACTTTTTATACCAATAATATGCCAATTACTGAAAGCGGCGGTGGGTCACATTTTGCCCAAACCCCCCCTGCAGTTTTTAGAATATCTAAAACATCCCAAATTTGATACCTGAGCCATTTTTTGGACCCAAATTCTGGCTCTTTGCACCTATTCGCAGTTTGAAATTCCGACTTTTTATACCAAAAATCTGCCAATTACTGAAAGCGGCGGTGGGTCACATTTTGCCCAAACCCCCCTGCAGTTTTCAAAATATCCCGAACATCCCAAATTCGATACCTGAGCCATATTTTGTACCCAAATTCTGGCTCTCTGCACCTATTCAAAGTTTGAAATTCCGACTTTTTATACCAAAAATATGCCAATTACTGAAAGCGGCGGTGGGTCACATTTTGCCCAAACCCCCCCCCCCCCCCTGCAGTTTTCAAAATATCCCAAACATCCCAAATTCGATACCTGAGCCATTTTTTTGGACCCAAATTCTGGCTCTCTGCACCTATTCGAAGTTTGAAATTCCGACTTTTTATACCAAAAATATGCCAATTACTGAAAGCGGCGGTGGGTCACATTTTGCCTAAACCACCCCTGCAGCTTTCAAAATATCCCAAACATCCCAAATTCGATACCTGAGCCATATTTTAGACCCAAATTCTGGCTCTCTGCACCTATTTGCAGTTTGAAATTCCGACTTTTTATACCAAAAATATGCCAATTACTGAAAGCGGCGGTGGGTCACATTTTGCCCAAACCCCCCTGCAGTTTTTAAAATATCCCAAACATCCCAAATTCGATACCTGAGCCATATTTTGGACCCAAATTCTGGCTCTGTGCACCTATTCGCCGTTTGAAATTCCGACTTTTTATACCAAAAATCTGCCAATTACTGAAAGCGGCGGTGGGTCACATTTTGCCCAAACCCCCCTGCAGTTTTCAAAATATCCCGAACATCCCAAATTCGATACCTGAGCCATATTTTGTACCCAAATTCTGGCTCTCTGCACCTATTCAAAGTTTGAAATTCCGACTTTTTATACCAAAAATATGAAAATTACTGAAAGCGGCGGTGGGTCACATTTTGCCCAAACCCCCCCCCCCCCCTGCAGTTTTCAAAATATCCCAAACATCCCAAATTCGATACCAGAGCCATTTTTTGGACCCAAATTCTGGCTCTCTGCACCTATTAGCAGTTTGAAATTCCGACTTTTTATACAAAAAATCTGCCAATTACTGAAAGCGGAGGTGGATCACATTTTGCCCAAACACCCCAGCAGTTTTCAAAATATCCCAAACATCCCAAATTCGATACCTGAGCCATTTTTTGGACCCAAATTCTCGCTCTCTGCACCTATTCGCAGTTTGAAATTCCGACTTTTTATACCAAAAATCTGCCAATTACTGAAAGCGGCGGTGGGTCACATTTTGTCCAAACCACCCCTGCAGCTTTCAAAATATCCCAAACATCCTAAATTCGATACCTGAGCCATATTTTAGACCCAAATTCTGGCTCTCTGCACCTATTTGCAGTTTGAAATTCCGACTTTTTACACCAAAAATATGCCAATTACTGAAAGCGGCAGTGGGTCATATTTTGCCCAAACCCCGCTGCAATTTTCAAAATATCCCAAACATCCCAAATTCGATACCTGAGCCATATTTTGGACCCAAATTCTGGCTCTCTGCACCTATTCGCCGTTTGAAATTCCGACTTTTTATACCAAAAATTTACCAATTACTGAAAGTGGCGGTGGGTCACATTTTGCCCAAACCCCCCTGCAATTTTCAAAATATCCCAAACATCCCAAATTCGATACCTGAGCCATATTTTGGACCCAAATTCTGGCTCTCTGCATCTATTCGCACTTTGAAATCCCTACTTTTTATACTAAAAATATGCCAATTACTGAAAGTGGTGGTGGGTCACATTTTGCTCAAACCCCCTGCAGTTTTCAAAATATCCCGACCATCCTAAATTTGATACCTGAGCCATATTTTGGACCCAAATTCTGGCTGTCTGCACCTATTCGCAATTTTGAAATTCCGACTTTTTATACCAAAAATATGCCAATTACTGAAAGCGGCGGTGGGTCACATTTTGCACAAACCCCCCTGCAGTTTTCAAAATATCTCAAACATCCAAAATTTGATTCCTGAGCCATATTTTGGACCCAAATTCTGGCTCTCTGCACCTATTCGCAGTTTGAAACTTCGAATTTTTTACCAAAAATAAGCCAATTACTCAAAGCGGCGGTGGGTCACATTTTGAAGAAACCCCCCTGCAGTTTCAAAATATCCCAAACATCCCAAATTCGATACCAGAGCCATATTTTGGACCCAAATTCTGGCTCTCGGCACCTATTCGCAGTTTGAAATTCCGAATTTTTATACCAAATATATGCCAATTACTGAAAGCGGCTGTGGGTCACATTTTGCCCAAACCCCCCCCCTGCAGTTTTCAAAATATCCCGAACATCCAAAATTCGATACCTGAGCCATATTTTGGACCCAAATTCTGGCTCTCTGCACCTATTCGCAGTTTGAAATCCCACATTTTATACCAAAAATCTACCAATTACTGAAAGCGGTGGTGGGTCACATTTTGCCCAAACCCCCCTGCAGTTTTCAAAACATCCCAAACATCCCAAATTCGATACCTGAGCCATTTTTTGGACCCAAATTCCGGCTCTCTGCACCTATTCGCAGTTTGAAATCCCTACTCTTTATACCAAAAATATGCCAATTACTGAAAGCGATGGTGGGTAACATTTTGCCCCCCCCCCCCCCCTGTAGTTTTCAAAATATCCCAAACATCCCAAATTCGATACCTGAGCAATTTTTTGGACCCAAATTCTGGCTCTCTGCACCTATTCGCAATTTGAAATTCCGACTTTTTATACCAAAAATCTGCCAATTACTGAAATTGGCGGTGGGTCACATTTTGCCCAAACCCCCCTGCAGTTTTTAAAATATCTAAAACATCCCAAATTTGATACCTGAGCCATATTTTGGACCCAAATTCTGGCTCTCTACACCTATTCGCAATTTGAAATTCCGACTTTTTATACCAAAAATCTGCCAATTACTGAATGCGGCGGTGGGTCACATTTTGCCCAAACCCCCCTGCAATTTTCAAAATATCCCGAACATCCCAAATTCGATACCTGAGCCATATTTTGGACCCAAATTCTGGCTCTCTGCATCTATTCGCAGCTTGAAATCCCACCTTTTTATACCAAAAATATGCCAATTACTGAAAGCGGAGGTGGGTCACATTTTGCCCAAACCCCCCCTGCAGTTTTCAAAATATCCCAAACATCCCAAATTCGATACCTGAGCCATTTTTTGGACCCAAATTCTGGCTCTCTGCACCTATTCGCAGTTTGAAATCCCTACTTTTTATACCAAAAATATGCCAATTACTGAAAGCGGCGGTGGGTCACATTTTGCACAAACCCCCCTGCAGTTTTCAAAATATCTCAAACATCCAAAATTTGATTCCTGAGCCATATTTTGGACCCAAATTCTGGCTCTCTGCACCTATTCGCAGTTTGAAACTTCGAATTTTTTACCAAAAATAAGCCAATTACTCAAAGCGGCGGTGGGTCACATTTTGAAGAAACCCCCCTGCAGTTTCAAAATATCCCAAACATCCCAAATTCGATACCAGAGCCATATTTTGGACCCAAATTCTGGCTCTCGGCACCTATTCGCAGTTTGAAATTCCGAATTTTTATACCAAATATATGCCAATTACTGGAAGCGGCTGTGGGTCACATTTTGCCCAAACCCCCCCCCTGCAGTTTTCAAAATATCCCGAACATCCAAAATTCGATACCTGAGCCATATTTTGGACCAAAATTCTGGCTCTCTGCACATATTCGCAGTTTGAAATCCCTACTTTTTATACCAAAAATATGCCAATTACTGAAAGCGGCGGTGTGTCACATTTTGCCCAAAGCCCCCTGCAGTTTTCAAAACGACCCAAACATCCCAAATTCGATACCTGAACTATTTTTTGCACCCAAATTCTGGCTCTCTGCACCTATTCGCAGTTTGAAATTCCTAGTTTTTATACCAAAAATATGCCAATTACTGAAAGCGGTGGTGAGTCACATTTTGCCCAAACCCCCCTGCAGTTTTCAAAATATCCAAAACATCCCAAATTCGGTACCTGAGCCATATTTTCGACCCAAATTCTGGCTCTCTGCACTTATTCGCAGTTTGAAACTCCGACTTTTTATACCAAAAATATGCCAATTACTGAAAGCGGAGGTGGGTCACATTTTGCCCAAACCCCCCTGCAGTTTTAAAATATATCCCAAACATCCCAAATTTGATACCTGAGCCATATTTTGGACCCAAATTCTGGCTCTCTCCACCTATTCGCATTTTGAAATTCCGTCTTTTTATACCAAAAATATGCCAATTACTGAAAGCGGCGGTGGGTTACATTTTGCCCAAACCCCCCTGCAGTTTTCAAAATATCCCAAACATCCCAAATTCGATACCTGAGCCATTTTTTGTACCCAAATTCTGGCTCTCTGCACCTATTCGCAGTTTGAAATTCCGACTTTTTATACCAAAAATATGCCAATTACTGAAAGCGGCGGTGGGTCACATTTTGCCCAAACCCCCCTGCAGTTTTTAAAATATCCCAAACATCCCAAATTCGATACCTGAGCCATATTTTGGACCCAAATTCTGGCTCTGTGCACCTATTCGCCGTTTGAAATTCCGACTTTTTATACCAAAAATCTACCAATTACTGAAAGCAGCGGTAGGTCACATTTTGTCAAAACCCTCCTGCAATTTTCAAAATATCCCAAACATCCCAAATTCGATACCTGAGCCATGATTTGGACCCAAATTCTGGCTCGCTGCACCTATTCGTAGTTTGAAACTCCGAATTTTTATGCCAAAAATATGCCAATTACTGAAAGCGGCGGTGGGTCACATTTTGCCCAAACCGCCCTGTAGTTTTCAAAATATCCCAAACATCCCAAATTCGATACCTGAGCCATTTTTTGGACCCAAATTCTGGTTCTCTGCACCTATTCGCAGTATGAAATTCCGACTTTTTATACCAAAAATATGCCAATTACTGAAAGCGGGGGTGGGTCACATTTTGCCCAAACCCCCCTGCAGTTTTCAAAATATCCCAAACATCCTAAATTCGATACCAGAGCCATTTTTTGGACCCAAATTCTGGCTCTCTGCACCTATTCGCAGTTTAAAATTCCGACTTTTTATACCAAAAATATGCCAATTACTGAAAGCGGCGGTGGGTCACATTTTGCCCAACCCCCCCCCCCCCCCCTGCAGTTTTAAAATATATCTAAAATATCCCAAATTTGATGCCTGAGCCATATTTTGGACCTAAATTCTGGCTCTCTGCACCTATTAGCAGTTTGAAATTCCGACTTTTTATACAAAAAATCTGCCAATTACTGAAAGCGGAGGTGGATCACATTTTGCCCAAACACCCCAGCAGTTTTCAAAATATCCCAAACATCCCATTTCGATACCTGAGCCATGATTTGGACCCAAATTCTGGCTCTCTGCACCTATTCGTAGTTTGAAATTCCGACTTTTTATACCAAAAATATGCCAATTACTGAAAGCGGCGGTGGGTCACATTTTGCTCAAACCCCCCTGCAGTTTTCAAAATATCCCGAACATCCTAAATTTGATACCTGAGCCATATTTTGGACCCAAATTCTGGCTCTCTGCACCTATTCGCAATTTTGAAATTCCGACTTTTTATACCAAAAATATGCCAATTACTGAAAGCGGCGGTGGGTCACATTTTGCACAAACCCCCCTGCAGTTTTTAAAATATCTCAAACATCCAAAATTTGATTCCTGAGCCATATTTTGGACCCAAATTCTGGCTCTCTGCACCTATTCGCAGTTTGAAACTTCGAATTTTTTACCAAAAATAAGCCAATTACTCAAAGCGGCGGTGGGTCACATTTTGACGAAACCCCCCTGCAGTTTTCAAAATATCCCAAACATCCCAAATTCGATACCTGAGCCATATTTTGGACCCAAATTCTGGCTCTCTGCACCTATTCGCAGTTTGAAATTCCGACTTTTTATACCAATAATATGCCAATTACTGAAAGCGGAGGTGGATCACATTTTGCCCAAACCCCCCTGCAGTTTTTAAAATATCCCAAACATCCCAAATTCGATACCTGAGCCATTTTTTGGACCCAAATTCTGGCTCTCTGCACCTATTCGCCGTTTGAAATTCCGACTTTTTATACCAAAAATCTACCAAATACTGAGAGCGGCGGTGGGTCATATTTTGCCCAAACCCCCCTGCTATTTTCAAAATTTCCCAAACATCCCAAATTCGATACCTGAGCCATTTTTTGGACCCAAATTCTGGCTCTCTGCACCTATTCGCAATTTGAAATTCCGACTTTTTATACAAAAAATCTGCCAATTACTGAAAGCGGCGGTGGGTCACATTTTGCCCAAACCCCCCTGCAGTTTTCAAAATATCCCAAACATCCCAAATTCGATACCTGAGCCATATTTTGGACCCAAATTCTGGCTTTCTGCACCTATTCGCAGTTTGGAACTCCGACTTTTTATACCAATAATATGCCAATTACTGAAAGCGGCGGTGGGTCACATTTTGCCCAAACCCCCCTGCAGTTTTTAAAATATCTAAAACATCCCAAATTTGATACCTGAGCCATATTTTGGACCCAAATTCTGGCTCTCTACACCTATTCGCAATTTGAAATTCCGACTTTTTATACCAAAAATCTGCCAATTACTGAATGCGGCGGTGGGTCACATTTTGCCCAAACCCCCCTGCAATTTTCAAAATATCCCGAACATCCCAAATTCGATACCTGAGCCATATTTTGGACCCAAATTCTGGCTCTCTGCACCTATTCGCAGTTTGAAATCCCCCCTTTTTATACCAAAAATATGCCAATTACTGAAAGCGGAGGTGGGTCACATTTTGCCCAAACCCCCCCTGCAGTTTTCAAAATATCCCAAACATCCCAAATTCGATACCTGAGCCATTTTTTGGACCCAAATTCTGGCTCTCTGCACCTATTCGCAGTTTGAAATCCCTACTTTTTATACCAAAAATATGCCAATTACTGAAAGCGATGGTGGGTAACATTTTGCCCCCCCCCCCTGTAGTTTTCAAAATATCCCAAACATTCCAAATTCGATACCTGAGCCATATTTTGGACCCAAATTCTGGCTCTCTGCACCTATTCGAAGTTTGAAATTCCGACTTTTTATACCAAAAATATGCCAATTACTGAAAGCGGCGGTGGGTCACATTTTGCCTAAACCACCCCTGCAGCTTTCAAAATATCCCAAACATCCCAAATTCGATACCTGAGCCATATTTTAGACCCAAATTCTGGCTCTCTGGACCTATTTGCAGTTTGAAATTCCGACTTTTTATACCAAAAATATGCCAATTACTGAAAGCGGCGGTGGGTCACATTTTGCCCAAACCCTCCTGCAATTTTCAAAATATCCCAAACATCCCAAATTCGATACCTGAGCCATGATTTGGACCCAAATTCTGGCTCGCTGCACCTATTCGTAGTTTGAAACTCCTACTTTTTATACCAAAAATATGCCAATTACTGAAAGCGGCGGTGGGTCACATTTTGCCCAAACCGCCCTGTAGTTTTCAAAATATCCCAAACATCCCAAATTCGATACCTGAGCCATTTTTTGGACCCAAATTCTGGCTCTCTGCACCTATTCGCAGTATGAAATTCCGACTTTTTATACCAAAAATATGCCAATTACTGTAAGCGGGGGTGGGTCACATTTTGCCCAAACCCCCCTGCAGTTTTGAAAATATCCCAAACATCCCAAATTCGATACCTGAGCCATTTTTTGGACCCAAATTCTGGCTCTCTGCACCTATTCGCTGTTTGAAATTCCTACTTTTTATACCAAAAATCTACCAATTACTGAAAGCGGCGGTGGGTCATATTTTGCCCAAACCCCCCTGCAATTTTCACAATTTCCCAAACATCCCAAATTCGATACCTGAGCCATTTTTTGGACCCAAATTCTGGCTCTCTGCACCTATTCGCAATTTGAAATTCCGACGATTTATACAAAAAATCTGCCAATTACTGAAAGCGGCGGTGGGTCACATTTTGCCCAAACCCCCCTGCAGTTTTCAAAAGATCCCAAACATCCCAAATTTGATACCTGAGCCATATTTTGGACCCAAATTCTGGCTCTCTCCACCTATTCGCATTTTGAAATTCCGTCTTTTTATACCAAAAATATGTTAATTACTGAAAGCGGCGGTGGGTTACATTTTGCCCAAACCCCCCTGCAGTTTTCAAAATATCCCAAACATCCCAAATTCGATACCTGAGCCATTTTTTGTACCCAAATTCTGGCTCTCTGCACCTATTCGCAGTTTGAAATTCCGACTTTTTATACCAAAAATATGCATATTACTGAGAGTGGCGGTGGGTCACATTTTGCCCAAACTCCCCCTGCAGTTTTCAAAATATCCCAAACATCCCAAATTCGATACCTGAGTCATTTTTTGGACCCAAATTTTGGCTCTCTGCACCTATTCGTAGTTTGAAATTCCGACTTTTTATACCAAAAATCTGCCAATTACTGAAAGCGGCGGTGGGTCACATTTTGCGCAAACCACCCTGCAGTTTTCAAAATATCCCAAACATCCCAAATTCGATACCTGAGCCATATTTTGGACTCAAATTCTGGCTCTCTGCACCTATTCGCAGTGTGAAACTCCGACTTTTTATACCAAAAATATGCCAATTACTGAAAGCGGCGGTGGGTCACATTTTGCCCAAACCCCCCTGCAGTTTTTAATATATCCCAAACATCCCAAATTCGATACCTGAGCCATATTTTGGACCCAAATTCTGGCTCTCTGCACCTATTCGCTGTTTGAAATTCCGACTTTTTATACCAAAAATCTACCAATTACTGAAAGCGGCGGTGGGTCATATTTTGCCCAAACCCCCCTGCAATTTTCAAAATTTCCTAAACATCCCAAATTCGATACCTGAGCCATATTTTGGACCCAAATTCTGGCTCTCTGCACCTATTCGCAGTTTGAAATCCCTACTTTTTATACCAAAAATATGCCAATTACTGAAAGCGGCGGTGGGTCACATTTTGCACAAACCCCCCTGCAGTTTTTAAAATATCTCAAACATCCAAAATTTGATTCCTGAGCCATATTTTGGACCCAAATTCTGGCTCTCTGCACCTATTCGCAGTTTGAAACTTCGAATTTTTTACCAAAAATAAGCCAATTACTCAAAGCGGCGGTGGGTCACATTTTGACGAAACCCCCCTGCAGTTTTCAAAATATCCCAAACATCCCAAATTCGATACCTGAGCCATATTTTGGACCCAAATTCTGGCTCTCGGCACCTATTCGCAGTTTGAAATTCCGAATTTTTATACCAAATATATGATAATTACTGAAAGCGGCTGTGGGTCACATTTTGCCCAAACCCCCCCCCCCCCCCTGCAGTTTTCAAAATATCCCGAACATCCAAAATTCGATACCTGAGCCATATTTTGGACCAAAATTCTGGCTCTCTGCACCTATTCGCAGTTTGAAATCCCTACTTTTTATACCAAAAATATGCCAATTACTGAAAGCGGCGGTGTGTCACATTTTGCCCAAAGCCCCCTGCAGTTTTCAAAACGACCCAAACATCCCAAATTCGATACCTGAACTATTTTTTGCACCCAAATTCTGGCTCTCTGCACCTATTCGCAGTTTGAAATTCCGACTTTTTATACCAAAAATATGCCAATTACTGAAATTGGCGGTGGGTCACATTTTGCCCAAACTCCCTCTGCAGTTTTCAAAATATCCCAAACATCCCAAATTCGATACCTGAGTCATTTTTTGGACCCAAATTTTGGCTCTCTGCACCTATTCGTAGTTTGAAATTCCGAATTTTTATACCAAAAATCTGCCAATTACTGAGAGCGGCGGCGGGTCACATTTTGCCCAAACCACCCTGCAGTTTTCAAAATATCCCAAACATCCCAAATTCGATACCTGAGCCATATTTTGGACTCAAATTCTGGCTCTCTGCACCTATTCGCAGTTTGAAACTCCGACTTTTTATACCAAAAATATGCCAATTACTGAAAGCGGCGGTGGGTCACATTTTGCCCAAACCCCCCTGCAGTTTTTAATATATCCCAAACATCCCAAAATCGATACCTGAGCCATATTTTGGACCCAAATTCTGGCTCTCTGCACCTATTCGCTGTTTGAAATTCAGACTTTTTATACCAAAAATCTGCCAATTACTGAAAGCGGCGGTGGGTCATATTTTGCCCAAACCCCCCTGCAATTTTCAAAATTTCCCAAACATCCCAAATTCGATACCTGAGCCATATTTTGGACCCAAATTCTGGCTCTCTGCACCTATTCGCAGTTTGAAATCCCTACTTTTTATACCAAAAATATGCCAATTACTGAAGCGGCGGTGGGTCACATTTTGCCCAAACCCCCTCTGCAGTTTTCAAAATATCCCAAACATCCCAAATTCGATACCTGAGCCATTTTCTGGACCCAAATTCTGGCTCTCTGCACCTATTCGCAATTTGAAATTCCGAATTTTTATACCAAAAATCTGCCAATTACTGAAAGCGGCGGTGGGTCACATTTTGCCCAAACCCCCCTGCAGTTTTCAAAATATCCCAAACATCCCAAATTCGATACCTGAGCCATATTTTGGACCCAAATTCTGGCTCTCTGCACCTATTCGCAATTTGAAATTCCGACTTTTTATACAAAAAATCTGCCAATTACTGAAAGCGGCGGTGGGTCACATTTTGCCCAAACCCCCCTGCAGTTTTCAAAATATCCCAAACATCCCAAATTCGATACCTGAGCCATATTTTGGACCCAAATTCTGGCTTTCTGCACCTATTCGCAGTTTGAAACTCCGACTTTTTATACCAATAATATGCCAATTACTGAAAGCGGCGGTGGGTCACATTTTGCCCAAACCCCCCTGCAGTTTTTAAAATATCTAAAACATCCCAAATTTGATACCTGAGCCATATTTTGGACCCAAATTCTGGCTCTCTACACCTATTCGCAATTTGAAATTCCGACTTTTTATACCAAAAATCTGCCAATTACTGAATGCGGCGGTGGGTCACATTTTGCCCAAACCCCACTGCAATTTTCAAAATATCCCGAACATCCCAAATTCGATACCTGAGCCATATTTTGGACCCAAATTCTGGCTCTCTGCACCTATTCGCAGTTTGAAATCCCACCTTTTTATACCAAAAATATGCCAATTACTGAAAGCGGAGGTGGGTCACATTTTGCCCAAACCCCCCCTGCAGTTTTCAAAATATCCCAAACATCCCAAATTCGATACCTGAGCCATTTTTTGGACCCAAATTCTGGCTCTCTGCACCTATTCGCAGTTTGAAATCCCTACTTTTTATACCAAAAATATGCCAATTACTGAAAGCGGCGGTGGGTCACATTTTGCCTAAACCACCCCTGCAGCTTTCAAAATATCCCAAACATCCCAAATTCGATACCTGAGCCATATTTTAGACCCAAATTCTGGCTCTCTGCACCTATTTGCAGTTTGAAATTCCGACTTTTTATACCAAAAATATGCCAATTACTGAAAGCGGCGGTGGGTCACATTTTGCCCAAACCCCCCTGCAATTTTCAAAATATCCCAAACATCCCAAATTCGATACCTGAGCCATTTTTTGGACCCAAATTCTGGCTCTCTGCACCTATTCGCCGTTTGAAATTCCTACTTTTTATACCAAAAATCTACCAATTACTGAAAGCGGCGGTGGGTCATATTTTGCCCAAACTCCCCTGCAATTTTCACAATTTCCCAAACATCCCAAATTCGATACCTGAGCCATTTTTTGGACCCAAATTCTGGCTCTCTGCACCTATTCGCAATTTGAAATTCCGACGATTTATACAAAAAATCTGCCAATTACTGAAAGCGGCGGTGGGTCACATTTTGCCCAAACCCCCCTGCAGTTTTCAAAAGATCCCAAACATCCCAAATTTGATACCTGAGCCATATTTTGGACCCAAATTCTGGCTTTCTGCACCTATTCGCAGTTTGAAACTCCGACTTTTTATACCAATAATATGCCAATTACTGAAAGCGGCGGTGGGTCACATTTTGCCCAAACCCCCCTGCAGTTTTTAAAATATCTAAAACATCCCAAATTTGATACCTGAGCCATATTTTGGACCCAAATTCTGGCTCTCTGCACCTATTCGCAATTTGAAATTCCGACTTTTTATACCAAAAATCTGCCAATTACTGAATGCGGCGGTGGGTCACATTTTGCCCAAACCCCCCTGCAATTTTCAAAATATCCCGAACATCCCAAATTCGATACCTGAGCCATATTTTGGACCCAAATTCTGGCTCTCTGCACCTATTCGCAGTTTGAAATCCCACATTTTATACCAAAAATCTACCAATTACTGAAAGCGGTGGTGGGTCACATTTTGCCCAAACCCCCCTGCAGTTTTCAAAACATCCCAAACATCCCAAATTCGATACCTGAGCCATTTTTTGGACCCAAATTCCGGCTCTCTGCACCTATTCGCAGTTTGAAATCCCTACTCTTTATACCAAAAATATGCCAATTACTGAAAGCGATGGTGGGTAACATTTTGCCCCCCCCCCCCTGTAGTTTTCAAAATATCCCAAACATCCCAAATTCGATACCTGAGCAATTTTTTGGACCCAAATTCTGGCTCTCTGCACCTATTCGCAATTTGAAATTCCGACTTTTTATACCAAAAATCTGCCAATTACTGAAATTGGCGGTGGGTCACATTTTGCCCAAACCCCCCTGCAGTTTTTAAAATATCTAAAACATCCCAAATTTGATACCTGAGCCATATTTTGGACCCAAATTCTGGCTCTCTACACCTATTCGCAATTTGAAATTCCGACTTTTTATACCAAAAATCTGCCAATTACTGAATGCGGCGGTGGGTCACATTTTGCCCAAACCCCCCTGCAATTTTCAAAATATCCCGAACATCCCAAATTCGATACCTGAGCCATATTTTGGACCCAAATTCTGGCTCTCTGCATCTATTCGCAGCTTGAAATCCCACCTTTTTATACCAAAAATATGCCAATTACTGAAAGCGGAGGTGGGTCACATTTTGCCCAAACCCCCCCTGCAGTTTTCAAAATATCCCAAACATCCCAAATTCGATACCTGAGCCATTTTTTGGACCCAAATTCTGGCTCTCTGCACCTATTCGCAGTTTGAAATCCCTACTTTTTATACCAAAAATATGCCAATTACTGAAAGCGATGGTGGGTAACATTTTGCCCCCCCCCCCCTGTAGTTTTCAAAATATCCCAAACATCCCAAATTCGATACCTGAGCCATATTTTGGACCCAAATTCTGGCTCTCTGCACCTATTCGAAGTTTGAAATTCCGACTTTTTATACCAAAAATATGCCAATTACTGAAAGCGGCGGTGGGTCACATTTTGCCTAAACCACCCCTGCAGCTTTCAAAATATCCCAAACATCCCAAATTCGATACCTGAGCCATATTTTAGACCCAAATTCTGGCTCTCTGCACCTATTTGCAGTTTGAAATTCCGACTTTTTATACCAAAAATATGCCAATTACTGAAAGCGGCGGTGGGTCACATTTTGCCTAAACCACCCCTGCAGCTTTCAAAATATCCCAAACATCCCAAATTCGATACCTGAGCCATTTTTTGGACCCAAATTCTGGCTCTCTGCACCTATTCGCAGTTTGAAATCCCTACTTTTTATACCAAAAATATGCCAATTACTGAAAGCGATGGTGGGTAACATTTTGCCCCCCCCCCCCTGTAGTTTTCAAAATATCCCAAACATCCCAAATTCGATACCTGAGCCATATTTTGGACCCAAATTCTGGCTCTCTGCACCTATTCGAAGTTTGAAATTCCGACTTTTTATACCAAAAATATGCCAATTACTGAAAGCGGCGGTGGGTCACATTTTGCCTAAACCACCCCTGCAGCTTTCAAAATATCCCAAACATCCCAAATTCGATACCTGAGCCATATTTTAGACCCAAATTCTGGCTCTCTGCACCTATTTGCAGTTTGAAATTCCGACTTTTTATACCAAAAATATGCCAATTACTGAAAGCGGCGGTGGGTCACATTTTGCCCAAACCCCCCTGCAATTTTCAAAATATCCCAAACATCCCAAATTCGATACCTGAGCCATTTTTTGGACCCAAATTCTGGCTCTCTGCACCTATTCGCCGTTTGAAATTCCTACTTTTTATACCAAAATTCTACCAATTACTGAAAGCGGCGGTGGGTCATATTTTGCCCAAACTCCCCTGCAATTTTCACAATTTCCCAAACATCCCAAATTCGATACCTGAGCCATTTTTTGGACCCAAATTCTGGCTCTCTGCACCTATTCGCAATTTGAAATTCCGACGATTTATACAAAAAATCTGCCAATTACTGAAAGCGGCGGTGGGTCACATTTTGCCCAAACCCCCCTGCAGTTTTCAAAAGATCCCAAACATCCCAAATTTGATACCTGAGCCATATTTTGGACCCAAATTCTGGCTTTCTGCACCTATTCGCAGTTTGAAACTCCGACTTTTTATACCAATAATATGCCAATTACTGAAAGCGGCGGTGGGTCACATTTTGCCCAAACCCCCCTGCAGTTTTTAAAATATCTAAAACATCCCAAATTTGATACCTGAGCCATATTTTGGACCCAAATTCTGGCTCTCTGCACCTATTCGCAATTTGAAATTCCGACTTTTTATACCAAAAATCTGCCAATTACTGAATGCGGCGGTGGGTCACATTTTGCCCAAACCCCCTGCAATTTTCAAAATATCCCGAACATCCCAAATTCGATACCTGAGCCATATTTTGGACCCAAATTCTGGCTCTCTGCACCTATTCGCAGTTTGAAATCCCACATTTTATACCAAAAATCTACCAATTACTGAAAGCGGTGGTGGGTCACATTTTGCCCAAACCCCCCTGCAGTTTTCAAAACATCCCAAACATCCCAAATTCGATACCTGAGCCATTTTTTGGACCCAAATTCCGGCTCTCTGCACCTATTCGCAGTTTGAAATCCCTACTCTTTATACCAAAAATATGCCAATTACTGAAAGCGATGGTGGGTAACATTTTGCCCCCCCCCCCCCCCTGTAGTTTTCAAAATATCCCAAACATCCCAAATTCGATACCTGAGCAATTTTTTGGACCCAAATTCTGGCTCTCTGCACCTATTCGCAATTTGAAATTCCGACTTTTTATACCAAAAATCTGCCAATTACTGAAATTGGCGGTGGGTCACATTTTGCCCAAACCCCCCTGCAGTTTTTAAAATATCTAAAACATCCCAAATTTGATACCTGAGCCATATTTTGGACCCAAATTCTGGCTCTTTACACCTATTCGCAATTTGAAATTCCGACTTTTTATACCAAAAATCTGCCAATTACTGAATGCGGCGGTGGGTCACATTTTGCCCAAACCCCCCTGCAATTTTCAAAATATCCCGAACATCCCAAATTCGATACCTGAGCCATATTTTGGACCCAAATTCTGGCTCTCTGCATCTATTCGCAGCTTGAAATCCCACCTTTTTATACCAAAAATATGCCAATTACTGAAAGCGGAGGTGGGTCACATTTTGCCCAAACCCCCCCTGCAGTTTTCAAAATATCCCAAACATCCCAAATTCGATACCTGAGCCATTTTTTGGACCCAAATTCTGGCTCTCTGCACCTATTCGCAGTTTGAAATCCCTACTTTTTATACCAAAAATATGCCAATTACTGAAAGCGATGGTGGGTAACATTTTGCCCCCCCCCCCCTGTAGTTTTCAAAATATCCCAAACATCCCAAATTCGACACCTGAGCCATATTTTGGACCCAAATTCTGGCTCTCTGCACCTATTCGAAGTTTGAAATTCCGACTTTTTATACCAAAAATATGCCAATTACTGAAAGCGGCGGTGGGTCACATTTTGCCTAAACCACCCCTGCAGCTTTCAAAATATCCCAAACATCCCTAATTCGATACCTGAGCCATATTTTAGACCCAAATTCTGGCTCTCTGCACCTATTTGCAGTTTGAAATTCCGACTTTTTATACCAAAAATATGCCAATTACTGAAAGCGGCGGTGGGTCACATTTTGCCTAAACCACCCCTGCAGCTTTCAAAATATCCCAAACATCCCAAATTCGATACCTGAGCCATATTTTAGACCCAAATTCTGGCTCTCTGCACCTATTTGCAGTTTGAAATTCCGACTTTTTATACCAAAAATATGCCAATTACTGAAAGCGGCGGTGGGTCACATTTTGCCCAAACCGCCCTGTAGTTTTCAAAATATCCCAAACATCCCAAATTCGATACCTGAGCCATTTTTTTGACCCAAATTCTGGCTCTCTGCACCTATTCACAGTATGAAATTCCGACTTTTTATACCAAAAATATGCCAATTACTGTAAGCGGGGGTGGGTCACATTTTGCCCAAACCCCCCTGCAGTTTTGAAAATATCCCAAACATCCCAAATTCGATACCTGAGCCATTTTTTGGACCCAAATTCTGGCTCTCTGCACCTATTCGCCGTTTGAAATTCCGACTTTTTATACCAAAAATCTACCAATTACTGAAAGCGGCGGTGGGTCATATTTTGCCCAAACCCCCCTGCAATTTTCACAATTTCCCAAACATCCCAAATTCGATACCTGAGCCATTTTTTGGACCCAAATTCTGGCTCTCTGCACTATTCGCAATTTGAAATTCCGACGATTTATACAAAAAATCTGCCAATTACTGAAAGCGGCGGTGGGTCACATTTTGCCCAAACCCCCCTGCAGTTTTCAAAAGATCCCAAACATCCCAAATTTGATACCTGAGCCATATTTTGGACCCAAATTCTGACTCTCTCCACCTATTCGCATTTTGAAATTCCGTCTTTTTATACCAAAAATATGTTAATTACTGAAAGCGGCAATGGGTTACATTTTGCCCAAACCCCCCTGCAGTTTTCAAAATATCCCAAACATCCCAAATTCGATACCTGAGCCATTTTTTGTACCCAAATTCTGGCTCTCTGCACCTCTTCGCAGTTTGAAATTCCGACTTTTTATACCAAAAATATGCATATTACTGAGAGTGGCGGTGCGTCACATTTTGCCCAAACTCCCCCTGCAGTTTTCAAAATATCCCAAACATCCCAAATTCGATACCTGAGTCATTTTTTGGACCCAAATTTTGGCTCTCTGCACCTATTCGTAGTTTGAAATTCCGACTTTTTATACCAAAAATCTGCCAATTACTGAAAGCGGCGGTGGGTCACATTTTGCCCAAACCACCCTGCAGTTTTCAAAATATCCCAAACATCCCAAATTCGATACCTGAGCCATATTTTGGACTCAAATTCTGGCTCTCTGCACCTATTCGCAGTTTGAAACTCCGACTTTTTATACCAAAAATATGCCAATTACTGAAAGCGGCGGTGGGTCACATTTTGCCCAAACCCCCCTGCAGTTTTTAATATATCCCAAACATCCCAAATTCGATACCTGAGCCATATTTTGGACCCAAATTCTGGCTCTCTGCACCTATTCGCAGTTTGAAATCCCTACTTTTTATACCAAAAATATCCCAATTACTGAAAGCGGCGGTGGGTCACATTTTGCCCAAACCCCCCTGCAGTTTTCAAAATATCCCAAACATCCCAAATTCGATACCTGAGCCATATTTTGGACCCAAATTCTGGCTCTCTGCACCTATTCGCAGTTTGAAATTCCGACTTTTTATACCAATAATATGCCAATTACTGAAAGCGGAGGTGGGTCACATTTTGCCCAAACCCCCATGCAGTTTTTAAAATATCCCAAACATCCCAAATTCGATACCTGAGCCATATTTTGGACCCAAGATCTGGCTCTCTGCACCTATTCGCAGTTTGAAATTCCGACTTTTTATACCAAAAATCTGCCAATTACTGAATGCGGCGGTGGGTCACATTTTGCCCAAACCCCCCTGCAATTTTCAAAATATCCCGAACATCCCAAATTCGATACCTGAGCCATATTTTGGACCCAAATTCTGGCTCTCTGCACCTATTCGCAGTTTGAAATCCCACCTTTTTATACCAAAAATCTACCAATTACTGAAAGCGGTGGTGGGTCACATTTTGCCCAAACCCCCCTGCAGTTTTCAAAATATCCCAAACATCCCAAATTCGATACCTGAGCCATTTTTTGGACCCAAATTCCGGCTCTCTGCACCTATTCGCAGTTTGAAATCCTTACTTTTTATACCAAAAATATGCCAATTACTGAAAGCGATGGTGGGTAACATTTTGCCCCCCCCCCCCCCCTGTAGTTTTCAAAATATCCCAAACATCCCAAATTCGATACCTGAGCAATTTTTTGGACCCAAATTCTGGCTCTCTGCACCTATTCGCAATTTGAAATTCCGACTTTTTATACCAAAAATCTGCCAATTACTGAAATTGGCGGTGGGTCACATTTTGCCCAAACCCCCCGGCAGTTTTTAAAATATCCCAAACATCCCAAATTCGATACCTGAGCCATATTTTGGACCCTAATTCTGGCTCTCTGCACCTATTCGCCGTTTGAAATTCCGACTTTTTATACCAAAAATCTACCAATTACTGAGAGCGGCGGTGTTTGCCCAAACCCCCCTGCTATTTTCAAAATTTCCCAAACATCCCAAATTCGATACCTGAGCCATTTTTTGGACCCAAATTCTGGCTCTCTGCACCTATTCGCAATTTGAAATTCCGACTTTTTATACAAAAAATCTGCCAATTACTGAAAGCGGCGGTGGGTCACATTTTGCCCAAACCCCCCTGCAGTTTTCAAAATATCCCAAACATCCCAAATTCGATACCTGAGCCATATTTTGGACCCAAATTCTGGCTTTCTGCACCTATTCGCAGTTTGAAACTCCGACTTTTTATACCAATAATATGCCAATTACTGAAAACGGCGGTGGGTCACATTTTGCCCAAACCCCCCTGCAGTTTTTAAAATATCTAAAACATCCCAAATTTGATACCTGAGCCATATTTTGGACCCAAATTCTGGCTCTCTACACCTATTCGCAATTTGAAATTCCGACTTTTTATACCAAAAATCTGCCAATTACTGAATGCGGCGGTGGGTCACATTTTGCCCAAACCCCCCTGCAATTTTCAAAATATCCCGAACATCCCAAATTCGATACCTGAGCCATATTTTGGACCCAAATTCTGGCTCTCTGCACCTATTCGCAGCTTGAAATCCCACCTTTTTATACCAAAAATATGCCAATTACTGAAAGCGGAGGTGGGTCACATTTTGCCCAAACCCCCCCTGCAGTTTTCAAAATATCCCAAACATCCCAAATTCGATACCTGAGCCATTTTTTGGACCCAAATTCTGGCTCTCTGCACCTATTCGCAGTTTGAAATCCCTACTTTTTATACCAAAAATATGCCAATTACTTAAAGCGATGGTGGGTAACATTTTGCCCCCCCCCCCCCTGTAGTTTTCAAAATATTCCAAACATCCCAAATTCGATACCTGAGCCATATTTTGGACCCAAATTCTGGCTCTCTGCACCTATTCGAAGTTTGAAATTCCGACTTTTTATACCAAAAATATGCCAATTACTGAAAGCGGCGGTGGGTCACATTTTGCCTAAACCACCCCTGCAGCTTTCAAAATATCCCAAACATCCCAAATTCGATACCTGAGCCATGATTTGGACCCAAATTCTGGCTCTCTGCACCTATTTGCAGTTTGAAATTCCGACTTTTTATACCAAAAATATGCCAATTACTGAAAGCGGCGGTGGGTCACATTTTGCCCAAACCCTCCTGCAATTTTCAAAATATCCCAAACATCCCAAATTCGATACCTGAGCCATGATTTGGACCCAAATTCTGGCTCGCTGCACCTATTCGTAGTTTGAAACTCCGACTTTTTATACCAAAAATATGCCAATTACTGAAAGCGGCGGTGGGTCACATTTTGCCCAAACCGCCCTGTAGTTTTCAAAATATCCCAAACATCCCAAATTCGATACCTGAGCCATTTTTTGTACCCAAATTCTGGCTCTCTGCACCTATTCGCAGTATGAAATTCCGACTTTTTATACCAAAAATATGCCAATTACTGTAAGCGGGGGTGGGTCACATTTTGCCCAAACCCCCCTGCAGTTTTGAAAATATCCCAAACATCCCAAATTCGATACCTGAGCCATTTTTTGGACCCAAATTCTGGCTCTCTGCACCTATTCGCCGTTTGAAATTCCGACTTTTTATACCAAAAATCTACCAATTACTGAAAGCGGCGGTGGGTCATATTTTGCCCAAACCCCCCTGCAATTTTCACAATTTCCCAAACATCCCAAATTCGATACCTGAGCCATTTTTTGGACCCAAATTCTGGCTCTCTGCACCTATTCGCAATTTGAAATTCCGACGATTTATACAAAAAATCTGCCAATTACTGAAAGCGGCGGTGGGTCACATTTTGCCCAAACCCCCCTGCAGTTTTCAAAAGATCCCAAACATCCCAAATTTGATACCTGAGCCATATTTTGGACCCAAATTCTGGCTCTCTCCACCTATTCGCATTTTGAAATTCCGTCTTTTTATACCAAAAATATGTTAATTACTGAAAGCGGCAATGGGTTACATTTTGCCCAAACCCCCCTGCAGTTTTCAAAATATCCCAAACGTCCCAAATTCGATACCTGAGCCATTTTTTGTACCCAAATTCTGGCTCTCTGCACCTATTCGCAGTTTGAAATTCCGACTTTTTATACCAAAAATATGCATATTACTGAGAGTGGCGGTGGGTCACATTTTGCCCAAACTCCCCCTGCAGTTTTCAAAATATCCCAAACATCCCAAATTCGATACCTGAGTCATTTTTTGGACCCAAATTTTGGCTCTCTGCACCTATTCGCAGTATGAAATTCCGACTTTTTATACCAAAAATATGCCAATTACTGTAAGCGGGGGTGGGTCACATTTTGCCCAAACCCCCCTGCAGTTTTGAAAATATCCCAAACATCCCAAATTCGATACCTGAGCCATTTTTTGGACCCAAATTCTGGCTCTCTGCACCTATTCGCCGTTTGAAATTCCGACTTTTTATACCAAAAATCTACCAATTACTGAAAGCGGCGGTGGGTCATATTTTGCCCAAACCCCCCTGCAATTTTCACAATTTCCCAAACATCCCAAATTCGATACCTGAGCCATTTTTTGGACCCAAATTCTGGCTCTCTGCACCTATTCGCAATTTGAAATTCCGACGATTTATACAAAAAATCTGCCAATTACTGAAAGCGGCGGTGGGTCACATTTTGCCCAAACCCCCCTGCAGTTTTCAAAAGATCCCAAACATCCCAAATTTGATACCTGAGCCATATTTTGGACCCAAATTCTGGCTCTCTCCACCTATTCGCATTTTGAAATTCCGTCTTTTTATACCAAAAATATGTTAATTACTGAAAGCGGCAATGGGTTACATTTTGCCCAAACCCCCCTGCAGTTTTCAAAATATCCCAAACATCCCAAATTCGATACCTGAGCCATTTTTTGTACCCAAATTCTGGCTCTCTGCACCTATTCGCAGTTTGAAATTCCGACTTTTTATACCAAAAATATGCATATTACTGAGAGTGGCGGTGGGTCACATTTTGCCCAAACTCCCCCTGCAGTTTTCAAAATATCCCAAACATCCCAAATTCGATACCTGAGTCATTTTTTGGACCCAAATTTTGGCTCTCTGCACCTATTCGTAGTTTGAAATTCCGACTTTTTATACCAAAAATCTGCCAATTACTGAAAGCGGCGGTTGGTCACATTTTGCCCAAACCACCCTGCAGTTTTCAAAATATCCCAAACATCCCAAATTCGATACCTGAGCCATATTTTGGACTCAAATTCTGGCTCTCTGCACCTATTCGCAGTTTGAAATTCCGACTTTTTATACCAAAAATCTACCAATTACTGAAAGCGGCGGTGGGTCATATTTTGCCCAAACCCCCCTGCAATTTTCAAAATTTCCCAAACATCCCAAATTCGATACCTGAGCCATATTTTGGACCCAAATTCTGGCTCTCTGCACCTATTCGCAGTTTGAAATCCCTACTTTTTATACCAAAAATATCCCAATTACTGAAAGCGGCGGTGGGTCACATTTTGCCCAAACCCCCTCTGCAGTTTTCAAAATATCCCAAACATCCCAAATTCGATACCTGAGCCATATTTTGGACCCAAATTCTGGCTCTCTGCACCTATTCGCAGTTTGAAATTCCGACTTTTTATACCAATAATATGCCAATTACTGAAAGCGGAGGTGGGTCACATTTTGCCCAAACCCCCCTGCAGTTTTTAAAATATCCCAAACATCCCAAATTCGATACCTGAGCCATATTTTGGACCCAAGATCTGGATCTCTGCACCTATTCGCCGTTTGAAATTCCGACTTTTTATACCAAAAATCTACCAATTACTGAGAGCGGCGGTGGGTCATATTTTGCCCAAACCCCCTGCTATATTCAAAATTTCCCAAACATCCCAAATTCGATACCTGAGCCATTTTTTGGACCCAAATTCTGGCTCTCTGCACCTATTCGCAATTTGAAATTCCGACTTTTTATACAAAAAATCTGCCAATTACTGAAAGCGGCGGTGGGTCACATTTTGCCCAAACCCCCCTGCAGTTTTCAAAATATCCCAAACATCCCAAATTCGATACCTGAGCCATATTTTGGACCCAAATTCTGGCTTTCTGCACCTATTCGCAGTTTGAAACTCCGACTTTTTATACCAATAATATGCCAATTACTGAAAGCGGCGGTGGGTCACATTTTGCCCAAACCCCCCTGCAGTTTTTAAAATATCTATGTCGGAAAATCCGACACCATTTAATATATCATACAGATAATAGCTGTATTACCCACAAGTTACCCATAGAAAACGTAACTTGTAGTGGAATTACCATCTAAAGAAAACGGGATATCATCACCACATACCATTATAATTCACCAGCTATTCTGCTGGGAATTATTCTTAAATACATTAGTCTTTGGACTTTACCATCATAAAACATCTTATATAAATTAACTTAATTATCAATATTAAAGTAGAGTAAATGTGACCCTTCTATTACGTTCTGAAATCTGGACAATGTAAGCCAGGCGTCAGAGGGAGGAAGGAGGGAGCCATTGTTGTGTCACCTCCGAGACGTGTGGAGCAAATTTGGCTCCTATCATTCTGGACAATGTCGGCCAGACGTCAATAGTATGGAGTGTTAAACAGCCATTGTATATACGAGACCAGAGGCTCACACGGGAGCAAATTCAGCTCCTGTTAAATTTACTTGGACGTAGTGTTATGGAAGCCAAAGGTGTACCATTGTCAACACGCTGTCTACAAATTCAAGTTAAGTCTATCCGAAACCCGTTTATCATTCATTTATGGCCATTAATGTCAGGATATAGGGTGACCCGGTTAGATCGCGAAATCGCCTCAAACTAAAGGTAATTAAGCCAGGTCTTCATGTTCCATGTACTGTTTTCTCTGATATACTTGTCATATATAGGTATCTGGCTTCACAGCTAGCGCACTTTTGACAGGTCAAGACGAGGATGCAAGATTTTGTGCACCAGTTACTGGGTGATGGAAACTGCCTCAAAGAGGATAATTTGGTGTCTACACCCTAGTTATACCTGGTGGACTAACCTGCTGTACTATAAGATAAGGAACCTCATCAATGTATGTAGCTATTACTGTAGTTTGATTGGCTGCATATATATTAATTTAATAACCCCCCCCTAATGTGTAGAGGATCGATTTGTGAGATTGAGATTATTGCAGAAATACAGTCCACTTATCATTATACAAATTGCTATCGAAGTATATAAATTAACGTAAATATAAATTCATATAAATTAAATAAATATAAATCTCACAGGTCGGTTCCCGGATTATTTGGTCATCTTCGAACCGGATGACGGATTATTTGATCCTTTGAACCCACATTTGGTCATCTTAGTACCGGATGAACCAGTTAACCAGTGGATTCATTAAATATACTAGTGCAGTGTGATTTAAACAAAGCCAGCCAGTCATAGACAGCGGCGTTGCCTCGTGGGAGCTCAGGAGCCTCCCTCAGCCCAGTTCAGCTTCGTCAGCGGTTTCATGCACACCCACAGATATTTGGTGGCGTGTTATTTCGTGAAATGACAGCGCTAATATAGAAGCCAGCCTAATTAGTGACTGTGTCTTCGCGATATTGTTCACGGATTTCGTGGTGTTACATTTCGCGAGAGATTATCCACGAATTTTGTGGACTTTATTTCGCGAGGTCACTAATAACATTTAATACTTCTAGATAATATTAGAAGTTTCATAGAGGCTAATTAAGAGGCTATTAACAATAATTGTGTATATTATTTCTCCAAAATAGAGAATCATTTAATATATATTGCACTAGTGATCACAGTATATTTACTAATTGCCAACCCACAACAGGGTAGGATATGACTAGTTGAACTATTATCGTTCATCCTAGTCCCATTATTACTATAGTCAGTTGTACTATATTGAACAACCTAACACCATTAATGAATGGTCCAGACCCTATTTTGGGTGTAATTTTTATCAACTCGAGTTGAGTTGTATATATAATAATTAATTATGATCATTACACCTTTGAGTGATTAATTAGTGTCTCTACCATCCTAGGGTGATATAGAAGAGCTAACCTAAAGGTACTTCCGGTGACACTGGTTTATCACTCAAATCATTAGTGTGTATGATTGTATATATATATATAATGTGTATTAATTTTAAGTGCTAACCTCTAGTAGAGGTAGGATTATTGCCTAGTGAGTGCAGAATTTACCCTAGGCTATCATTAGTGCTTGTTCAGTATTATGAGCAGCCCAAGTACAAGTCCCACAAGGCTTTACCAACTAGCCAGTATGGATAATGCAGGGAGAATGAAAAGAACCCTTGCAGGTCTTAAAGGCCACTTAACAAGACAGATCAAGAAATGTGAAGATTTGTCACAACAATCAACAGTTGATTATGCTGACCTGGAAAGCTATTATCAAGCAGCTGCAGGTAAATTTGAGCAAATCAAATGCCAAATGGCTGTCCTTGTGGGGACAGACTACTATCATCGATTCATCGGTAGCCCTACTAAATATCAGGGTATAACCATGTTAAACTCTGCAGGAGGTAAATTACTCTCAGGCCCAGTATCAAGCCTGAGGAGACCTATGACTGCAGATAAACAATACTAGTAGAAATCTAAATTTGTCAGCTGATTATATTTCTCCAGTAGCATTATACTAAGGAGATTACAGCTGACTATACTAACAGAGGTTGATGTTAGTATCATCATTTAAAGCTGGAGATGAGTTCATGAGGCCTCAGTGGCAAATCAGTGAACAGTAGCCTAAAACAGCTACAAGTCACTGCGACCAATGTCACTGAACCCACTGCAGTCTCAGAACCATACTTTACTTTAATGATGAGCTATTCAATCTTCTGAATCAATTAACTAAATTAAACCCCAGTAAATCTGATGACTGATTTGATACATTTATTATTTAATCAAGATGTATTCCATGGGCCTCAGTGTTTATATATCAGTGACCAGTTACCTGAACAAACTTCAAGTTATATCTGATGTCACTGATCTCACTGCAGTCCCTGAATCATACTTGACTGTAATACTTGATCACATCCAGTCTTCTGGGTTAAATAATATGTAATAAGGCTTGAATATTAGCCTTTCAAGAGTTGACAGGGAAATGAAATTGCATTAGACTTCTAACCCCTGCAACTCTAGTACGGGACATCCGTCCTGTACGAACAGACGCACAAATGTGTGATTACTAACTACTAACATCAAATTAATCTAATAATCCGAAGGAGGAGTATCGGTGTTCGTCTGTTCTAATTAGGACTTCGACCCGTGAGCAGCCCCCTGGGGAATTATGTCGGAAAATCCGACACCATTTAATATATCATACAGATAATAGCTGTATTACCCACAAGTTACCCATAGAAAACGTAACTTGTAGTGGAATTACCATCTAAAGAAAACGGGATATCATCACCACATACCATTATAATTCACCAGCTATTCTGCTGGGAATTATTCTTAAATACATTAGTCTTTGGACTTTACCATCATAAAACATCTTATATAAATTAACTTAATTATCAATATTAAAGTAGAGTAAATGTGACCCTTCTATCACGTTCTGAAATCTGGACAATGTAAGCCAGGCGTCAGAGGGAGGAAGGAGGGAGCCATTGTTGTGTCACCTCCGAGACGTGTGGAGCAAATTTGGCTCCTATCATTCTGGACAATGTCGGCCAGACGTCAATAGTATGGAGTGTTAAACAGCCATTGTATATACGAGACCAGAGGCTCACACGGGAGCAAATTCAGCTCCTGTTAAATTTACTTGGACGTAGTGTTATGGAAGCCAAAGGTGTACCATTGTCAACACGCTGTCTACAAATTCAAGTTAAGTCTATCCGAAACCCGTTTATCATTCATTTATGGCCATTAATGTCAGGATATAGGGTG
Source organism: Procambarus clarkii (assembly GCF_040958095.1). NCBI lineage: Eukaryota > Metazoa > Arthropoda > Malacostraca > Decapoda > Cambaridae > Procambarus > Procambarus clarkii. The sequence goes on along the minus strand of NC_091199.1, from coordinate 15,225,588 downwards.
ACCCGGTTAGATCGCGAAATCGCCTCAAACTAAAGGTAATTAAGCCAGGTCTTCATGTTCCATGTACTGTTTTCTCTGATATACTTGTCATATATAGGTATCTGGCTTCACAGCTAGCGCACTTTTGACAGGTCAAGACGAGGATGCAAGATTTTGTGCACCAGTTACTGGGTGATGGAAGCTGCCTCAAAGAGGATAATTTGGTGTCTACACCCTAGTTATACCTGGTGGACTAACCTGCTGTACTATAAGATAAGGAACCTCATCAATGTATGTAGCTATTACTGTAGTTTGATTGGCTGCATATATATTAATTTAATAACCCCCCCCTAATGTGTAGAGGATCGATTTGTGAGATTGAGATTATTGCAGAAATACAGTCCACTTATCATTATACAAATTGCTATCGAAGTATATAAATTAACGTAAATATAAATTCATATAAATTAAATAAATATAAATCTCACAGGTCGGTTCCCACAATCTAAAACATCCCAAATTTGATACCTGAGCCATATTTTGGACCCAAATTCTGGTTCTCTGCACCTATTCGCAATTTGAAATTCCGAATTTTTATACCAAAAATCTGCCAATTACTGAATGCGGCGGTGGGTCACATTTTGCCCAAACCCCCCTGCAATTTTCAAAATATCCCGAACATCCCAAATTCGATACCTGAGCCATATTTTGGACCCAAATTCTGGCTCTCTGCACCTATTCGCAGTTTGAAATCCCACCTTTTTATACCAAAAATCTACCAATTACTGAAAGCGGTGGTGGGTCACATTTTGCCCAAACCCCCCTGCAGTTTTCAAAATATCCCAAACATCCCAAATTCGATACCTGAGCCATTTTTTGGACCCAAATTCCGGCTCTCTGCACCTATTCGCAGTTTGAAATCCCTACTTTTTATACCAAAAATATGCCAATTACTGAAAGCGATGGTGGGTAACATTTTGCCCCCCCCCCCCTGTAGTTTTCAAAATATCCCAAACATCCCAAATTCGATACCTGAGCAATTTTTTGGACCCAAATTCTGGCTCTCTGCACCTATTCGAAGTTTGAAATTCCGACTTTTTATACCAAAAATATGTAACACGGGTTTGGGTTCCCTCTCTTTACTTCCTTCTTTCTACTCCCTCTACCCGTATTCTTACTTTTATTTCTAAACCAAGGGACTCCAAAACTTTTACCAAAGCCAACTCCACGCCACGTGGTCCTAAGACGATTGACCGACTTAGGATTCTACACCCAGTATGACGTGACCTAAGCTCTGAACAAAACCCTAGAGTCACCTCTGCTGCCACCACCAGACCAGTAATACAAGAGCAATGATCGAGGTCTGGATCGATCACGCTAATTAATCAACCTAGGGGCTTGATCCCCACTATAAACGATGACCTTGAGTGTGGAATAAATTACACGGTAATGATAATTCCGATTCGATGTTAGAATCGGCGCCCAATGCAACTCTGCCTCGTGTGGACCACGTGACCAGGACAAGTATACACACAAAACACATGGAAACAATAAAATGCAAATTAATAACAAATTTAGTTTATTAAACGAAAACTAAAACAAAATCTAAATATGTTCACTCCCTATCAATTTAACACTCCCTACTTGACCTGAGTGGCAAATGAGACTATTTCTATACTTAACAATAGTAACTATACCTTGGGCGACCACAGTTCTAGGTGTTGGGCCTGTTCTTGGGGAGAGGTAAGATGTTTGACCTCTCCTAGCTGCTTCCGTGACCACACTGATTTGTCCTCGTCTGGCCTAGCCCAGACTAGAACCTTGTATCCTTCCGCCTAGTCAAAGTTCTACCCAGTTCCTAGCCAGGTTTAAGTTATAACAATTAACCTCTGTTGTACTTAATTGATCCAGACTGGTTGAATTATTTTACTGAATTGAATTACAAACATCTAACGGCAGAGTTGTTCCCGATCCCCAAAATGGTTAATTGAACTTTGAGAAATACTAGACATGTCAACCCTGCTGACCTATGACCGCCAGTCACTCCGCCTTAAAAGTTAGATCTGATTCGTGACGTCACTGATGGTGACTTAAACTCAATAATTAGAATACTCTTGATATTGTACCCAGTACTATTATACAATACAATTTTAATGCAAAATGAATAAAGGCTAATTTTCTCTAAATTCCTGAATACTATAGGATGATTCATTATACGCAGATATGAACAAAGCGTCGGTTATTTCCACCGCGAATTCCCCTGGGGGTCAGGTCACCATGCGGCTCAGCTTCCCATTCTCTTTTGTCGATAAACCACTCTGGATAATTCTTACAACAGCCTAGTCTGTTACAAATATGCCAATTACTGAAAGCGGCGGTGGGTCACATTTTGCCTAAACCACCCCTGCAGCTTTCAAAATATCCCAAACATCCCAAATTCGATACCTGAGCCATATTTTAGACCCAAATTCTGGCTCTCTGCACCTATTTGCAGTTTGAAATTCCGAATTTTTATACCAAAAATATGCCAATTACTGAAAGCGGCGGTGGGTCACATTTTGCCCAAACCCCCCTGCAGTTTTTAAAATATCCCAAACATCCCAAATTCGATACCTGAGCCATATTTTGGACCCAAATTCTGGCTCTGTGCACCTATTCGCCGTTTGAAATTCCGTCTTTTTATACCAAAAATATGCCAATTACTGAAAGCGGCGGTGGGTTACATTTTGCCCAAACCCCCCTGCAGTTTTCAAAATATCCCAAACATCCCAAATTCGATACCTGAGTCATTTTTTGGACCCAAATTTTGGCTCTCTGCACCTATTCGTAGTTTGAAATTCCGAATTTTTATACCAAAAATCTGCCAATTACTGAGAGCGGCGGTGGGTCACATTTTGCCCAAACCACCCTGCAGTTTTCAAAATATCCCAAACATCCCAAATTCGATACCTGAGCCATATTTTGGACTCAAATTCTGGCTCTCTGCACCTATTCGCAGTTTGAAACTCCGACTTTTTATACCAAAAATATGCCAATTACTGAAAGCGGCGGTGGGTCACATTTTGCCCAAACCCCCCTGCAGTTTTTAATATATCCCAAACATCCCAAAATCGATACCTGAGCCATATTTTGGACCCAAATTCTGGCTCTCTGCACCTATTCGCTGTTTGAAATTCCGACTTTTTATACCAAAAATCTACCAATTACTGAAAGCGGCGGTGGGTCATATTTTGCCCAAACCCCCCTGCAATTTTCAAAATTTCCCAAACATCTCAAATTCGATACCTGAGCCATATTTTGGACCCAAATTCTGGCTCTCTGCACCTATTTGCAGTTTGAAATCCCTACTTTTTATACCAAAAATATGCCAATTACTGAAAGCGGCGGTGGGTCACATTTTGCCCAAACCCCCACTGCAGTTTTCAAAATATCCCAAACATCCCAAATTCGATACCTAAGCTATTTTCTGGACCCAAATTCTGGCTCTCTGCACCTATTCGCAATTTGAAATTCCGAAATTTTATACCAAAAATCTGCCAATTACTGAAAGCGGCGGTGGGTCACATTTTGCCCAAACCCCCCTGCAGTTTTCAAAATATCCCAAACATCCCAAATTCGATACCTGAGCCATATTTTGGACCCAAATTCTGGCTCTCTGCACCTGGTCGCAGTTTGAAATTCCGACTTTTTATACCAATAATATGCCAATTACTGAAAGCGGAGGTGGATCACATTTTGCCCAAACCCCCCTGCAGTTTTTAAAATATCCCAAACATCCCAAATTCGATACCTGAGCCATATTTTGGACCCAAATTCTGGCTCTCTGCACCTATTCGCCGTTTGAAATTCCGACTTTTTATACCAAAAATCTACCAATTACTGAAAGCGGCGGTGGGTCATATTTTGCCCAAACCCGCCTGCAATTTTCAAAATTTCCCAAACATCCCAAATTCGATACCTGAGCCATTTTTTGGACCCAAATTCTGGCTCTCTGCACCTATTCGCAATTTGAAATTCCGACTTTTTATACCAAAAATCTGCCAATTACTGAAATTGGCGGTGGGTCACATTTTGCCCAAACCCCCCGGCAGTTTTTAAAATATCCCAAACATCCCAAATTCGATACCTGAGCCATATTTTGGACCCAAATTCTGGCTCTCTGCACCTATTCGCCGTTTGAAATTCCGACTTTTTATACCAAAAATCTACCAATTACTGAAAGCGGCGGTGGGTCATATTTTGCCCAAACCCCCCTGCTATTTTAAAAATTTCCCAAACATCCCAAATTCGATACCTGAGCCATTTTTTGGACCCAAATTCTGGCTCTCTGCACCTATTCGCAATTTGAAATTCCGAATTTTATACAAAAAATCTGCCAATTACTGAAAGCGGCGGTGGGTCACATTTTGCCCAAACCCCCCTGCAGTTTTCAAAATATCCCAAACATCCCAAATTCGATACCTGAGCCATATTTTGGACCCAAATTCTGGCTTTCTGCACCTATTCGCAGTTTGAAACTCCGACTTTTTATACCAATAATATGCCAATTACTGAAAGCGGCGGTGGGTCACATTTTGCCCAAACCCCCCTGCAGTTTTTAAAATATCTAAAACATCCCAAATTTGATACCTGAGCCATATTTTGGACCCAAATTCTGGCTCTCTACACCTATTCGCAATTTGAAATTCCGACTTTTTATACTAAAAATCTGCCAATTACTGAATGCGGCGGTGGGTCACATTTTGCCCAAACCCCCCTGCAATTTTCAAAATATCCCGAACATCCCAAATTCGATACCTGAGCCATATTTTGGACCCAAATTCTGGCTCTCTGCACCTATTCGCAGTTTGAAATCCCACCTTTTTATACCAAAAATATGCCAATTACTGAAAGCGGCGGTGGGTCACATTTTGCCCAAACCCCCCCTGCAGTTTTCAAAATATCCCAAACATCCCAAATTCGATACCTGAGCCATTTTTTGGACCCAAATTCTGGCTCTCTGCACCTATTCGCAGTTTGAAATCCCTACTTTTTATACCAAAAATATGCCAATTACTGAAAGCGATGGTGGGTAACATTTTGCCCCCCCCCCCTGTAGTTTTCAAAATATCCCAAACATCCCAAATTCGATACCTGAGCCATATTTTGGACCCAAATTCTGGCTCTCTGCACCTATTCGAAGTTTGAAATTCCGACTTTTTATACCAAAAATATGCCAATTACTGAAAGTGGCGGTGGGTCACATTTTGCCTAAACCACCCCTGCAGCTCTCAAAATATCCCAAACATCCCAAATTCGATACCTGAGCCATATTTTAGACCCAAATTCTGGCTCTCTGCACCTATTTGCAGTTTGAAATTCCGACTTTTTATACCAAAAATATGCCAATTACTGAAAGCGGCGGTGGGTCACATTTTGCCCAAACCCTCCTGCAATTTTCAAAATATCCCAAACATCCCAAATTCGATACCTGAGCCATGATTTGGACCCAAATTCTGGCTCGCTGCACCTATTCGTAGTTTGAAACTCCGACTTTTTATACCAAAAATATGCCAATTACTGAAAGCGGCGGTGGGTCACATTTTGCCCAAACCGCCCTGTAGTTTTCAAAATATCCCAAACATCCCAAATTCGATACCTGAGCCATTTTTTGGACCCAAATTCTGGCTCTCTGCACCTATTCGCAGAATGAAATTCCGACTTTTTATACCAAAAATATGCCAATTACTGTAAGCGGAGGTGGGTCACATTTTGCCCAAACCCCCCTGCAGTTTTGAAAATATCCCAAACATCCCAAATTCGATACCTGAGCCATTTTTTGGACCAAAATTCTGGCTCTCTGCACCTATTCGCCGTTTGAAATTCCGACTTTTTATACCAAAAATCTACCAATTACTGAAAGCGGCGGTGGGTCATATTTTGCCCGAACCCCCCTGCAATTTTCACAATTTCCCAAACATCCCAAATTCGATACCTGAGCCATATTTTGGACCCAAATTCTGGCTCTCTGCACCTATTCGCAGTTTGAAATCCCTACTTTTTATACCAAAAATATGCCAATTACTGAAAGCGGCGGTGGGTCACATTTTGCCCAAACCCCCACTGCAGTTTTCAAAATATCCCAAACATCCCAAATTCGATACCCGAGCCTTTTTCTGGACCCAAATTCTGGCTCTCTGCACCTATTCGCAATTTGAAATTCCGAAATTTTATACCAAAAATCTGCCAATTACTGAAAGCGGCGGTGGGTCACATTTTGCCCAAACCCCCCTGCAGTTTTCAAAATATCCCAAACATCCCAAATTCGATACCTGAGCCATATTTTGGACCCAAATTCTGGCTCTCTGCACCTATTCGCAGTTTGAAATTCCGACTTTTTATACCAATAATATGCCAATTACTGAAAGCGGAGGTGGATCACATTTTGCCCAAACCCCCCTGCAGTTTTTAAAATATCCCAAACATCCCAAATTCGATACCTGAGCCATATTTTGGACCCAAATTCTGGCTCTCTGCACCTATTCGCCGTTTGAAATTCCGACTTTTTATACCAAAAATCTACCAATTACTGAAAGCGGCGGTGGGTCATATTTTGCCCAAACCCCCCTGAAATTTTCAAAATTTCCCAAACATCCCAAATTCGATACCTGAGCCATTTTTTGGACCCAAATTCTGGCTCTCTGCACCTATTCGCAATTTGAAATTCCGACTTTTTATACCAAAAATCTGCCAATTACTGAAATTGGCGGTGGGTCACATTTTGCCCAAACCCCCCGGCAGTTTTTAAAATATCCCAAACATCCCAAATTCGATACCTGAGCCATATTTTGGACCCAAATTCTGGCTCTCTGCACCTATTCGCCGTTTGAAATTCCGACTTTTTATACCAAAAATCTACCAATTACTGAAAGCGGCGGTGGGTCATATTTTGCCCAAACCCCCCTGCTATTTTAAAAATTTCCCAAACATCCCAAATTCGATACCTGAGCCATTTTTTGGACCCAAATTCTGGCTCTCTGCACCTATTCGCAATTTGAAATTCCGACTTTTTATACAAAAAATCTGCCAATTACTGAAAGCGGCGGTGGGTCACATTTTGCCCAAACCCCCCTGCAGTTTTCAAAATATCCCAAACATCCCAAATTCGATACCTGAGCCATATTTTGGACCCAAATTCTGGCTTTCTGCACCTATTCGCAGTTTGAAACTCCGACTTTTTATACCAATAATATGCCAATTACTGAAAGCGGCGGTGGGTCACATTTTGACCAAACCCCCCTGCAGTTTTTAAAATATCTAAAACATCCCAAATTTGATACCTGAGCCATATTTTGGACCCAAATTCTGGCTCTCTACACCTATTCGCAATTTGAAATTCCGACTTTTTATACCAAAAATCTGCCAATTACTGAATGCGGCGGTGGGTCACATTTTGCCCAAACCCCCCTGCAATTTTCAAAATATCCCGAACATCCCAAATTCGATACCTGAGTTATATTTTGGACCCAAATTCTGGCTCTCTGCACCTATTCGCAGTTTGAAATCCCACCTTTTTATACCAAAAATATGCCAATTACTGAAAGCGGCGGTGGGTCACATTTTGCCCAAACCCCCCCTGCAGTTTTCAAAATATCCCAAACATCCCAAATTCGATACCTGAGCCATTTTTTGGACCCAAATTCTGGCTCTCTGCACCTATTCGCAGTTTAAAATCCCTACTTTTTATACCAAAAATATGCCAATTACTGAAAGCGATGGTGGGTAACATTTTGCCCCCCCCCCCCTGTAGTTTTCAAAATATCCCAAACATCCCAAATTCGATACCTGAGCCATATTTTGGACCCAAATTCTGGCTCTCTGCGCCTATTCGAAGTTTGAAATTCCGACTTTTTATACCAAAAATATGCCAATTACTGAAAGCAGCGGTGGGTCACATTTTGCCTAAACCACCCCTGCAGCTTTCAAAATATCCCAAACATCCCAAATTCGATACCTGAGCCATATTTTAGACCCAAATTCTGGCTCTCTGCACCTATTTGCAGTTTGAAATTCCGACTTTTTATACCAAAAATATGCCAATTACTGAAAGCGGCGGTGGGTCACATTTTGCCCAAACCCTCCTGCAATTTTCAAAATATCCCAAACATCCCAAATTCGATACCTGAGCCATGATTTGGACCCAAATTCTGGCTCGCTGCACCTATTCGTAGTTTGAAACTCCGACTTTTTATACCAAAAATATGCCAATTACTGAAAGCGGCGGTGGGTCACATTTTGCCCAAACCGCCCTGTAGTTTTCAAAATATCCCAAACATCCCAAATTCGATACCTGAGCCATTTTTTGGACCCAAATTCTGGCTCTCTGCACCTATTCGCAGAATGAAATTCCGACTTTTTATACCAAAAATATGCCAATTACTGTAAGCGGAGGTGGGTCACATTTTGCCCAAACCCCCCTGCAGTTTTGAAAATATCCCAAACATCCCAAATTCGATACCTGAGCCATTTTTTGGACCAAAATTCTGGCTCTCTGCACCTATTCGCCGTTTGAAATTCCGACTTTTTATACCAAAAATCTACCAATTACTGAAAGCGGCGGTGGGTTATATTTTGCCCAACCCCCCCTGCAATTTTCACAATTTCCCAAACATCCCAAATTCGATACCTGAGCCATTTTTTGGACCCAAATTCTGGCTCTCTGCACCTATTCGCAATTTGAAATTCCGACGATTTATACAAAAAATCTGCCAATTACTGAAAGCGGCGGTGGGTCACATTTTGCCCAAACCCCCCTGCAGTTTTCAAAAGATCCCAAACATCCCAAATTTGATACCTGAGCCATATTTTGGACCCAAATTCTGGCTCTCTCCACCTATTCGCATTTTGAAATTCCGTCTTTTTATACCAAAAATATGTTAATTACTGAAAGCGGCGGTGGGTTACATTTTGCCCAAACCCCCATGCAGTTTTCAAAATATCCCAAACATCCCAAATTCGATACCTGAGCCATTTTTTGTACCCAAATTCTGGCTCTCTGCACCTATTCGCAGTTTGAAATTCCGACTTTTTATACCAAAAATATGCATATTACTGAGAGTGGCGGTGGGTCACATTTTGCCCAAACTCCCCCTGCAGTTTTCAAAATATCCCAAACATCCCAAATTCGATACCTGAGTCATTTTTTGGACCCAAATTTTGGCTCTCTGCACCTATTCGTAGTTTGAAATTCCGACTTTTTATACCAAAAATCTGCCAATTACTGAAAGCGGCGGTGGGTCACATTTTGCCCAAACCACCCTGCAGTTTTCAAAATATCCCAAACATCCCAAATTCGATACCTGAGCCATATTTTGGACTCAAATTCTGGCTCTCTGCACCTATTCGCAGTTTGAAACTCCGACTTTTTATACCAAAAATATGCCAATTACTGAAAGCGGCGGTGGGTCACATTTTGCCCAAACCCCCATGCAGTTTTTAATATATCCCAAACATCCCAAATTCGATACCTGAGCCATATTTTGGACCCAAATTCTGGCTCTCTGCACCTATTCGCTGTTTGAAATTCCGACTTTTTATACCAAAAATCTACCAATTACTGAAAGCTGCGGTGGGTCACATTTTGCCCAAACCACCCTGCAGTTTTCAAAATTTCCCAAACATCCTAAATTCGATACCTGAGCCATATTTTGGACCCAAATTCTGGCTCTCTGCACCTATTCGCAGTTTGAAATCCCTACTTTTTATACCAAAAATATCCCAATTACTGAAAGCGGCGGTGGGTCACATTTTGCCCAAACCCCCTCTGCAGTTTTCAAAATATCCCAAACATCCCAAATTCGATACCTGAGCCATATTTTGGACCCAAATTCTGGCTCTCTGCACCCATTCGCAGTTTGAAATTCCGACTTTTTATACCAATAATATGCCAATTACTGAAAGCGGAGGTGGGTCACATTTTGCCCAAACCCCCCTGCAGTTTTGAAATATCCCAAACATCCCAAATTCGATACCTGAGCCATATTTTGGACCCAAGATCTGGCTCTCTGCACCTATTCGCCGTTTGAAATTCCTACTTTTTATACCAAAAATCTACCAATTACTGAAAGCGGCGGTGGGTCATATTTTGCCCAAACCCCCCTGCTATTTTCAAAATTTCCCAAACATCCCAAATTCGATACCTGAGCCATTTTTTGGACCCAAATTCTGGCTCTCTGCACCTATTCGCAATTTGAAATTCCGACTTTTTATACCAAAAATCTGCCAATTACTGAAAGCGGCGGTGGGTCACATTTTGCCCAAACCCCCCTGCAGTTTTCAAAATATCCCAAACATCCCAAATTCGATACCTGAGCCATATTTTGGACCCAAATTCTGGCTTTCTGCACCTATTCGCAGTTTGAAACTCCGACTTTTTATACCAATAATATGCCAATTACTGAAAGCGGCGGTGGGTCACATTTTGCCCAAACCCCCCTGCAGTTTTTAAAATATCTAAAACATCCCAAATTTGATACCTGAGCCATATTTTGGACCCAAATTCTGGCTCTCTGCACCTATTCGCAATTTGAAATTCCGACTTTTTATACCAAAAATCTGCCAATTACTGAATGCGGCGGTGGGTCACATTTTGCCCAAACCCCCCTGCAATTTTTAAAATATCCCGAACATCCCAAATTCGATACCTGAGCCATATTTTGGACCCAAATTCTGGCTCTCTGCACCTATTCGCAGTTTGAAATCCCACCTTTTTATACCAAAAATATGCCAATTACTGAAAGCGGTGGTGGGTCACATTTTGCCCAAACCCCCCCTGCAGTTTTCAAAATATCCCAAACATCCCAAATTCGATACCTGAGCCATTTTTTGGACCCAAATTCCGGCTCTCTGCACCTATTCGCAGTTTGAAATCTTTACTTTTTATACCAAAAATATGCCAATTACTGAAAGCGATGGTGGGTAACATTTTGCCCCCCCCCCCCTGTAGTTTTCAAAATATCCCAAACATCCCAAATTCGATACCTGAGCAATTTTTTGGACCCAAATTCTGGCTCTCTGCACCTATTCGCCGTTTGAAATTCCGACTTTTTATACCAAAAATCTACCAATTACTGAAAGCGGCGGTGGGTCATATTTTGCCCAAACCCCCCTGCAATTTTCACAATTTCCCAAACATCCCAAATTCGATACCTGAGCCATTTTTTGGACCCAAATTCTGGCTCTCTGCACCTATTCGCAATTTGAAATTCCGACGATTTATACAAAAAATCTGCCAATTACTGAAAGCGGCGGTGGGTCACATTTTGCCCAAACCCCCCTGCAGTTTTCAAAAGATCCCAAACATCCCAAATTTGATACCTGAGCCATATTTTGGACCCAAATTCTGGCTCTCTCCACCTATTCGCATTTTGAAATTCCGTCTTTTTATACCAAAAATATGTTAATTACTGAAAGCGGCGGTGGGTTACATTTTGCCCAAACCCCCCTGCAGTTTTCAAAATATCCCAAACATCCCAAATTCGATACCTGAGCCATTTTTTGTACCCAAATTCTGGCTCTCTGCACCTATTCGCAGTTTGAAATTCCGAATTTTTATACCAAAAATATGCATATTACTGAGAGTGGCGGTGGGTCACATTTTGCCCAAACTCCCCCTGCAGTTTTCAAAATATCCCAAACATCCCAAATTCGATACCTGAGTCATTTTTTGGACCCAAATTTTGGCTCTCTGCACCTATTCGTAGTTTGAAATTCCGACTTTTTATACCAAAAATCTGCCAATTACTGAAAGCGGCGGTGGGTCACATTTTGCCCAAACCACCCTGCAGTTTTCAAAATATCCCAAACATCCCAAATTCGATACCTGAGCCATATTTTGGACTCAAATTCTGGCTCTCTGCACCTATTCGCAGTTTGAAACTCCGACTTTTTATACCAAAAATATGCCAATTACTGAAAGCGGCGGTGGGTCACATTTTGCCCAAACCCCCCTGCAGTTTTTAATATATCCCAAACATCCCAAATTCGATACCTGAGCCATATTTTGGACCCAAATTCTGGCTCTCTGCACCTATTCGTTGTTTGAAATTCCGACTTTTTATACCAAAAATCTACCAATTACTGAAAGCGGCGGTGGGTCACATTTTGCCCAAACCACCCTGCAGTTTTCAAAATTTCCCAAACATCCCAAATTCGATACCTGAGCCATATTTTGGACCCAAATTCTGGCTCTCTGCACCTATTCGCAGTTTGAAATCCCTACTTTTTATACCAAAAATATCCCAATTACTGAAAGCGGCGGTGGGTCACATTTTGCCCAAACCCCCTCTGCAGTTTTCAAAATATCCCAAACATCCGAAATTCGATACCTGAGCCATATTTTAGACCCAAATTCTGGCTCTCTGCACCCATTCGCAGTTTGAAATTCCGACTTTTTATACCAATAATATGCCAATTACTGAAAGCGGAGGTGGGTCACATTTTGCCCAAACCCCCCTGCAGTTTTGAAATATCCCAAACATCCCAAATTCGATACCTGAGCCATATTTTGGACCCAAGATCTGGCTCTCTGCACCTATTCGCCGTTTGAAATTCCGACTTTTTATACCAAAAATCTACCAATTACTGAAAGCGGCGGTGGGTCATATTTTGCCCAAACCCCCCTGCTATTTTCAAAATTTCCCAAACATCCCAAATTCGATACCTGAGCCATTTTTTGGACCCAAATTCTGGCTCTCTGCACCTATTCGCAATTTGAAATTCCGACTTTTTATACAAAAAATCTGCCAATTACTGAAAGCGGCGGTGGGTCACATTTTGCCCAAACCCCCCTGCAGTTTTCAAAATATCCCAAACATCCCAAATTCGATACCTGAGCCATATTTTGGACCCAAATTCTGGCTTTCTGCACCTATTCGCAGTTTGAAACTCCGACTTTTTATACCAATAATATGCCAATTACTGAAAGCGGCGGTGGGTCACATTTTGCCCAAACCCCCCTGCAGTTTTTAAAATATCTAAAACATCCCAAATTTGATACCTGAGCCATATTTTGGACCCAAATTCTGGCTCTCTGCACCTATTCGCAATTTGAAATTCCGACTTTTTATACCAAAAATCTGCCAATTACTGAATGCGGCGGTGGGTCACATTTGAGATATATATAGAAAGAGATATATAGAAGAGTTGTTACATTCTTGTACAGCCACTAGTACGCGTAGCGTTTCGGGCAAGTCCTTAATCCTATGGTCCCTGGAATACGATCCCCTGCCGCGAAGAATCGTTTTTTCATCCAAGTACACATTTTACTGTTGCGTTAAACAGAGGCTACAGTTAAGGAATTGCGCCCAGTAAATCCTCCCCGGCCAGGATACGAACCCATGACATAGCGCTCGCGGAACGCCAGGCGAGTGTCTTACCATTACACCACGGAGACTGCGGAGATTTTGCCCAAACCCCCCTGCAATTTTTAAAATATCCCGAACATCCCAAATTCGATACCTGAGCCATATTTTGGACCCAAATTCTGGCTCTCTGCACCTATTCGCAGTTTGAAATCCCACCTTTTTATACCAAAAATATGCCAATTACTGAAAGCGGTGGTGGGTCACATTTTGCCCAAACCCCCCCTGCAGTTTTCAAAATATCCCAAACATCCCAAATTCGATACCTGAGCCATTTTTTGGACCCAAATTCTGGCTCTCTGCACCTATTCGCAGTTTGAAATCCCACCTTTTTATACCAAAAATATGCCAATTACTGAAAGCGGTGGTGGGTCACATTTTGCCCAAACCCCCCCTGCAGTTTTCAAAATATCCCAAACATCCCAAATTCGATACCTGAGCAATTTTTTGGACCCAAATTCTGGCTCTCTGCACCTATTCGCAATTTGAAATTCCGACGATTTATACAAAAAATCTGCCAATTACTGAAAGCGGCGGTGGGTCACATTTTGCCCAAACCCCCCTGCAGTTTTCAAAAGATCCCAAACATCCCAAATTTGATACCTGAGCCATATTTTGGACCCAAATTCTGGCTCTCTCCACCTATTAGCATTTTGAAATTCCGTCTTTTTATACCAAAAATATGTTAATTACTGAAAGCGGCGGTGGGTTACATTTTGCCCAAACACCCCTGCAGTTTTCAAAATATCCCAAACATCCCAAATTCGATACCTGAGCCATTTTTTGTACCCAAATTCTGGCTCTCTGCACCTATTCGCAGTTTGAAATTCCGAATTTTTATACCAAAAATATGCATATTACTGAGAGTGGCGGTGGGTCACATTTTGCCCAAACTCCCCCTGCAGTTTTCAAAATATCCCAAACATCCCAAATTCGATACCTGAGTCATTTTTTGGACCCAAATTTTGGCTCTCTGCACCTATTCGTAGTTTGAAATTCCGACTTTTTATACCAAAAATCTGCCAATTACTGAAAGCGGCGGTGGGTCACATTTTGCCCAAACCACCCTGCAGTTTTCAAAATATCCCAAACATCCCAAATTCGATACCTGAGCCATATTTTGGACTCAAATTCTGGCTCTCTGCACCTATTCGCAGTTTGAAACTCCGACTTTTTATACCAAAAATATGCCAATTACTGAAAGCGGCGGTGGGTCACATTTTGCCCAAACCCCCCTGCAGTTTTTAATATATCCCAAACATCCCAAATTCGATACCTGAGCCATATTTTGGACCCAAATTCTGTCTCTCTGCACCTATTCGCTGTTTGAAATTCCGACTTTATATACCAAAAATCTACCAATTACTGAAAGCGGCGGTGGGTCATATTTTGCCCAAACCCCCCTGCAATTTTCAAAATTTCCCAAACATCCCAAATTCGATACCTGAGCCATATTTTGGACCCAAATTCTGGCTCTCTGCACCTATTCGCAGTTTGAAATCCCTAATTTTTATACCAAAAATATCCCAATTACTGAAAGCGGCGGTGGGTCACATTTTGCCCAAACCCCCTCTGCAGTTTTTAAAATATCCCAAACATCCCAAATTCGATACCTGAGCCATATTTTGGACCCAAATTCTGGCTCTCTGCACCTATTCGCAGTTTGAAATTCCGACTTTTTATACCAATAATATGCCAATTACTGAAAGCGGAGGTGGGTCACATTTTGCCCAAACCCCCCTGCAGTTTTGAAATATCCCAAACATCCCAAATTCGATACCTGAGCCATATTTTGGACCCAAGATCTGGCTCTCTGCACCTATTCGCCGTTTGAAATTCCGACTTTTTATACCAAAAATCTACCAATTACTGAAAGCGGCGGTGGGTCATATTTTGCCCAAACCCCCCTGCTATTTTCAAAATTTCCCAAACATCCCAAATTCGATACCTGAGCCATTTTTTGGACCCAAATTCTGGCTCTCTGCACCTATTCGCAATTTGAAATTCCGACTTTTTATACAAAAAATCTGCCAATTACTGAAAGCGGCGGTGGGTCACATTTTGCCCAAACCCCCCTGCAGTTTTCAAAATATCCCAAACATCCCAAATTCGATACCTGAGCCATATTTTGGACCCAAATTCTGGCTTTCTGCACCTATTCGCAGTTTGAAACTCCAACTTTTTATACCAATAATATGCCAATTACTGAAAGCGGCGGTGGGTCACATTTTGCCCAAACCCCCCTGCAGTTTTTAAAATATCTAAAACATCCCAAATTTGATACCTGAGCCATATTTTGGACCCAAATTCTGGCTCTCTGCACCTATTCGCAATTTGAAATTCCGACTTTTTATACCAAAAATCTGCCAATTACTGAATGCGGCGGTGGGTCACATTTTGCCCAAACCCCCCTGCAATTTTCAAAATATCCCGAACATCCCAAATTCGATACCTGAGCCATTTTTTGGACCAAAATTCTGGCTCTCTGCACCTATTCGCCGTTTGAAATTCCGACTTTTTATACCAAAAATCTACCAATTACTGAAAGCGGCGGTGGGTCATATTTTGCCCAAACCCCCCTGCAATTTTCACAATTTCCCAAACATCCCAAATTCGATACCTGAGCCATTTTTTGGACCCAAATTCTGGCTCTCTGCACCTATTCGCAATTTGAAATTCCGACGATTTATACAAAAAATCTGCCAATTACTGAAAGCGGCGGTGGGTCACATTTTGCCCAAACCGCCCTGCAGTTTTCAAAAGATCCCAAACATCCCAAATTTGATACCTGAGCCATATTTTGGACCCAAATTCTGGCTCTCTCCACCTATTCGCATTTTGAAATTCCGTCTTTTTATACCAAAAATATGTTAATTACTGAAAGCGGCGGTGGGTTACATTTTGCCCAAACCCCCCTGCAGTTTTCAAAATATCCCAAACATCCCAAATTCGATACCTGAGCCATTTTTTGTACCCAAATTCTGGCTCTCTGCACCTATTCGCAGTTTGAAATTCCGAATTTTTATACCAAAAATATGCATATTACTGAGAGTGGCGGTGGGTCACATTTTGCCCAAACTCCCCCTGCAGTTTTCAAAATATCCCAAACATCCCAAATTCGATACCTGAGTCATTTTTTGGACCCAAATTTTGGCTCTCTGCACCTATTCGTAGTTTGAAATTCCGACTTTTTATACCAAAAATCTGCCAATTACTGAAAGCGGCGGTGGGTCACATTTTGCCCAAACCACCCTGCAGTTTTCAAAATATCCCAAACATCCCAAATTCGATACCTGAGCCATATTTTGGACTCAAATTCTGGCTCTCTGCACCTATTCGCAGTTTGAAACTCCGACTTTTTATACCAAAAATATGCCAATTACTGAAAGCGGCGGTGGGTCACATTTTGCCCAAACCCCCCTGCAGTTTTTAATATATCCCAAACATCCCAAATTCGATACCTGAGCCATATTTTGGACCCAAATTCTGGCTCTCTGCACCTATTCGCTGTTTGAAATTCCGACTTTTTATACCAAAAATCTACCAATTACTGAAAGCGGCGGTGGGTCACATTTTGCCCAAACCACCCTGCAGTTTTCAAAATTTCCCAAACATCCCAAATTCGATACCTGAGCCATATTTTGGACCCAAATTCTGGCTCTCTGCACCTATTCGCAGTTTGAAATCCCTACTTTTTATACCAAAAATATCCCAATTACTGAAAGCGGCGGTGGGTCACATTTTGCCCAAACCCCCTCTGCAGTTTTCAAAATATCCCAAACATCCCAAATTCGATACCTGAGCCATATTTTGGACCCAAATTCTGGCTCTCTGCACCCATTCGCAGTTTGAAATTCCGACTTTTTATACCAATAATATGCCAATTACTGAAAGCGGAGGTGGGTCACATTTTGCCCAAACCCCCCTGCAGTTTTGAAATATCCCAAACATCCCAAATTCGATACCTGAGCCATATTTTGGACCCAAGATCTGGCTCTCTGCACCTATTCGCCGTTTGAAATTCCGACTTTTTATACCAAAAATCTACCAATTACTGAAAGCGGCGGTGGGTCATATTTTGCCCAAACCCCCCTGCTATTTTCAAAATTTCCCAAACATCCCAAATTCGATACCTGAGCCATTTTTTGGACCCAAATTCTGGCTCTCTGCACCTATTCGCAATTTGAAATTCCGACTTTTTATACAAAAAATCTGCCAATTACTGAAAGCGGCGGTGGGTCACATTTTGCCCAAACCCCCCTGCAGTTTTCAAAATATCCCAAACATCCCAAATTCGATACCTGAGCCATATTTTGGACCCAAATTCTGGCTTTCTGCACCTATTCGCAGTTTGAAACTCCGACTTTTTATACCAATAATATGCCAATTACTGAAAGCGGCGGTGGGTCACATTTTGCCCAAACCCCCCTGCAGTTTTTAAAATATCTAAAACATCCCAAATTTGATACCTGAGCCATATTTTGGACCCAAATTCTGGCTCTCTGCACCTATTCGCAATTTGAAATTCCGACTTTTTATACCAAAAATCTGCCAATTACTGAATGCGGCGGTGGGTCACATTTTGCCCAAACCCCCCTGCAATTTTCAAAATATCCCGAACATCCCAAATTCGATACCTGAGCCATATTTTGGACCCAAATTCTGGCTCTCTGCACCTATTCGCAGTTTGAAATCCCACCTTTTTATACCAAAAATATGCCAATTACTGAAAGCGGTGGTGGGTCACATTTTGCCCAAACCCCCCCTGCAGTTTTCAAAATATCCCAAACATCCCAAATTCGATACCTGAGCCATTTTTTGGACCCAAATTCCGGCTCTCTGCACCTATTCGCAGTTTGAAATCTTTACTTTTTATACCAAAAATATGCCAATTACTGAAAGCGATGGTGGGTAACATTTTGCCCCCCCCCCCTGTAGTTTTCAAAATATCCCAAACATCCCAAATTCGATACCTGAGCAATTTTTTGGACCCAAATTCTGGCTCTCTGCACCTATTCGCCGTTTGAAATTCCGACTTTTTATACCAAAAATCTACCAATTACTGAAAGCGGCGGTGGGTCATATTTTGCCCAAACCCCCCTGCAATTTTCACAATTTCCCAAACATCCCAAATTCGATACCTGAGCCATTTTTTGGACCCAAATTCTGGCTCTCTGCACCTATTCGAAGTTTGAAATTCCGACTTTTTATACCAAAAATATGCCAATTACTGAAAGCGGCGGTGGGTCACATTTTGCCTAAACCACCCCTGCAGCTTTCAAAATATCCCAAACATCCCAAATTCGATACCTGAGCCATATTTTAGACCCAAATTCTGGCTCTCTGCACCTATTTGCAGTTTGAAATTCCGACTTTTTATAC
This sequence comes from Procambarus clarkii, assembly GCF_040958095.1. NCBI lineage: Eukaryota > Metazoa > Arthropoda > Malacostraca > Decapoda > Cambaridae > Procambarus > Procambarus clarkii. The sequence continues at coordinate 15,206,827 of NC_091199.1, read as the reverse complement.
CAAAAATATGCCAATTACTGAAAGCGGCGGTGGGTCACATTTTGCCCAAACCCTCCTGCAATTTTCAAAATATCCCAAACATCCCAAATTCGATACCTGAGCCATGATTTGGACCCAAATTCTGGCTCGCTGCACCTATTCGTAGTTTGAAACTCCGACTTTTTATACCAAAAATATGCCAATTACTGAAAGCGGCGGTGGGTCACATTTTGCCCAAACCGCCCTGTAGTTTTCAAAATATCCCAAACATCCCAAATTCGATACCTGAGCCATTTTTTGGACCCAAATTCTGGCTCTCTGCACCTATTCGCAGAATGAAATTCCGACTTTTTATACCAAAAATATGCCAATTACTGTAAGCGGAGGTGGGTCACATTTTTCCCAAACCCCCCTGCAGTTTTGAAAATATCCCAAACATCCCAAATTCGATACCTGAGCCATTTTTTGGACCCAAATTCTGGCTCTCTGCACCTATTCGCCGTTTGAAATTCCGACTTTTTATACCAAAAATCTACCAATTACTGAAAGCGGCGGTGGGTCATATTTTGCCCAAACCCCCCTGCAATTTTCACAATTTCCCAAACATCCCAAATTCGATACCTGAGCCATATTTTGGACCCAAATTCTGGCTCTCTGCACCTATTCGCAGTTTGAAATCCCTACTTTTTATACCAAAAATATGCCAATTACTGAAAGCGGCGGTGGGTCACATTTTGCCCAAACCCCCACTGCAGTTTTCAAAATATCCCAAACATCCCAAATTCGATACCCGAGCCTTTTTCTGGACCCAAATTCTGGCTCTCTGCACCTATTCGCAATTTGAAATTCCGAAATTTTATACCAAAAATCTGCCAATTACTGAAAGCGGCGGTGGGTCACATTTTGCCCAAACCCCCCTGCAGTTTTCAAAATATCCCAAACATCCCAAATTCGATACCTGAGCCATATTTTGGACCCAAATTCTGGCTCTCTGCACCTATTCGCAGTTTGAAATTCCGACTTTTTATACCAATAATATGCCAATTACTGTAAGCGGAGGTGGATCACATTTTGCCCAAACCCCCCTGCAGTTTTTAAAATATCCCAAACATCCCAAATTCGATACCTGAGCCATATTTTGGACCCAAATTCTGGCTCTCTGCACCTATTCGCCGTTTGAAATTCCGACTTTTTATACCAAAAATCTACCAATTACTGAAAGCGGCGGTGGGTCATATTTTGCCCAAACCCCCCTGAAATTTTCAAAATTTCCCAAACATCCCAAATTCGATACCTGAGCCATTTTTTGGACCCAAATTCTGGCTCTCTGCACCTATTCGCAATTTGAAATTCCGACTTTTTATACCAAAAATCTGCCAATTACTGAAATTGGCGGTGGGTCACATTTTGCCCAAACCCCCCGGCAGTTTTTAAAATATCCCAAACATCCCAAATTCGATACCTGAGCCATATTTTGGACCCAAATTCTGGCTCTCTGCACCTATTCGCCGTTTGAAATTCCGACTTTTTATACCAAAAATCTACCAATTACTGAAAGCGGCGGTGGGTCATATTTTGCCCAAACCCCCCTGCTATTTTAAAAATTTCCCAAACATCCCAAATTCGATACCTGAGCCATTTTTTGGACCCAAATTCTGGCTCTCTGCACCTATTCGCAATTTGAAATTCCGACTTTTTATACAAAAAATCTGCCAATTACTGAAAGCGGCGGTGGGTCACATTTTGCCCAAACCCCCCTGCAGTTTTCAAAATATCCCAAACATCCCAAATTCGATACCTGAGCCATATTTTGGACCCAAATTCTGGCTTTCTGCACCTATTCGCAGTTTGAAACTCCGACTTTTTATACCAATAATATGCCAATTACTGAAAGCGGCGGTGGGTCACATTTTGCCCAAACCCCCCTGCAGTTTTTAAAATATCTAAAACATCCCAAATTTGATACCTGAGCCATATTTTGGACCCAAATTCTGGCTCTCTACACCTATTCGCAATTTGAAATTCCGACTTTTTATACCAAAAATCTGCCAATTACTGAATGCGGCGGTGGGTCACATTTTGCCCAAACCCCCCTGCAATTTTCAAAATATCCCGAACATCCCAAATTCGATACCTGAGTTATATTTTGGACCCAAATTCTGGCGCTCTGCACCTATTCGCAGTTTGAAATCCCACCTTTTTATACCAAAAATATGCCAATTACTGAAAGCGGCGGTGGGTCACATTTTGCCCAAACCCCCCCTGCAGTTTTCAAAATATCCCAAACATCCCAAATTCGATACCTGAGCCATTTTTTGGACCCAAATTCTGGCTCTCTGCACCTATTCGCAGTTTGAAATCCCTACTTTTTATACCAAAAATATGCCAATTACTGAAAGCGATGGTGGGTAACATTTTGCCCCCCCCCCCCTGTAGTTTTCAAAATATCCCAAACATCCCAAATTCGATACCTGAGCCATATTTTGGACCCAAATTCTGGCTCTCTGCACCTATTCGAAGTTTGAAATTCCGACTTTTTATACCAAAAATATGCCAATTACTGAAAGCGGCGGTGGGTCACATTTTGCCTAAACCACCCCTGCAGCTTTCAAAATATCCCAAACATCCCAAATTCGATACCTGAGCCATATTTTAGACCCAAATTCTGGCTCTCTGCACCTATTTGCAGTTTGAAATTCCGACTTTTTATACCAAAAATATGCCAATTACTGAAAGCGGCGGTGGGTCACATTTTGCCCAAACCCTCCTGCAATTTTCAAAATATCCCAAACATCCCAAATTCGATACCTGAGCCATGATTTGGACCCAAATTCTGGCTTGCTGCACCTATTCGTAGTTTGAAACTCCGACTTTTTATACCAAAAATATGCCAATTACTGAAAGCGGCGGTGGGTCACATTTTGCCCAAACCGCCCTGTAGTTTTCAAAATATCCCAAACATCCCAAATTCGATACCTGAGCCATTTTTTGGACCCAAATTCTGGCTCTCTGCACCTATTCGCAGAATGAAATTCCGACTTTTTATACCAAAAATATGCCAATTACTGTAAGCGGAGGTGGGTCACATTTTTCCCAAACCCCCCTGCAGTTTTGAAAATATCCCAAACATCCCAAATTCGATACCTGAGCCATTTTTTGGACCAAAATTCTGGCTCTCTGCACCTATTCGCTGTTTGAAATTCCGACTTTTTATACCAAAAATCTACCAATTACTGAAAGCGGCGGTGGGTCATATTTTGCCCAAACCCCCCTGCAATTTTCACAATTTCCCAAACATCCCAAATTCGATACCTGAGCCATTTTTTGGACCCAAATTCTGGCTCTCTGCACCTATTCGCAATTTGAAATTCCGACGATTTATACAAAAAATCTGCCAATTACTGAAAGCGGCGGTGGGTCACATTTTGCCCAAACCCCCCTGCAGTTTTCAAAAGATCCCAAACATCCCAAATTTGATACCTGAGCCATATTTTGGACCCAAATTCTGGCTCTCTCCACCTATTCGCATTTTGAAATTCCGTCTTTTTATACCAAAAATATGTTAATTACTGAAAGCGGCGGTGGGTTACATTTTGCCCAAACCCCCCTGCAGTTTTCAAAATATCCCAAATATCCCAAATTCGATACCTGAGCCATTTTTTGTACCCAAATTCTGGCTCTCTGCACCTATTCGCAGTTTGAAATTCCGACTTTTTATACCAAAAATATGCATATTACTGAGAGTGGCGGTGGGTCACATTTTGCCCAAACCCCCTCTGCAGTTTTCAAAATATCCCAAACATCCCAAATTCGATACCTGAGCCATATTTTGGACCCAAATTCTGGCTCTCTGCACCCATTCGCAGTTTGAAATTCTGACTTTTTATACCAATAATATGCCAATTGCTGAAAGCGGAGGTGGGTCACATTTTGCCCAAACCCCCCAGCAGTTTTGAAATATCCCAAACATCCCAAATTCGATACCTGAGCCATATTTTGGACCCAAGATCTGGCTCTCTGCACCTATTCGCCGTTTGAAATTCCGACTTTTTATACCAAAAATCTACCAATTACTGAAAGCGGCGGTGGGTCATATTTTGCCCAAACCCCCCTGCTATTTTCAAAATTTCCCAAACATCCCAAATTCGATACCTGAGCCATTTTTTGGACCCAAATTCTGGCTCTCTGCACCTATTCGCAATTTGAAATTCCGACTTTTTATACAAAAAATCTGCCAATTACTGAAAGCGTCGGTGGGTCACATTTTGCCCAAACCCCCCTGCAGTTTTCAAAATATCCCAAACATCCCAAATTCGATACCTGAGCCATATTTTGGACCCAAATTCTGGCTTTCTGCACCTATTCGCAGTTTGAAACTCCGACTTTTTATACCAATAATATGCCAATTACTGAATGCGGCGGTGGGTCACATTTTGCCCAAACCCCCCTGCAGTTTTTAAAATATCTAAAACATCCCAAATTTGATACCTGAGCCATATTTTGGACCCAAATTCTGGCTCTCTGCACCTATTCGCAATTTGAAATTCCGACTTTTTATACCAAAAATCTGCCAATTACTGAATGCGGCGGTGGGTCACATTTTGCCCAGACCCCCCTGCAATTTTCAAAATATCCCGAACATCCCAAATTCGATACCTGAGCCATATTTTGGACCCAAATTCTGGCTCTCTGCACCTATTCGCAGTTTGAAATCCCACCTTTTTATACCAAAAATATGCCAATTACTGAAAGCGGTGGTGGGTCACATTTTGCCCAAACCCCCCCTGCAGTTTTCAAAATATCCCAAACATCCCAAATTCGATACCTGAGCCATTTTTTGGACCCAAATTCCGGCTCTCTGCACCTATTCGCAGTTTGAAATCTTTACTTTTTATACCAAAAATATGCCAATTACTGAAAGCGATGGTGGGTAACATTTTGCCCCCCCCCCTGTAGTTTTCAAAATATCCCAAACATCCCAAATTCGATACCTGAGCAATTTTTTGGACCCAAATTCTGGCTCTCTGCACCTATTCGCCGTTTGAAATTCCGACTTTTTATACCAAAAATCTACCAATTACTGAAAGCGGCGGTGGGTCATATTTTGCCCAAACCCCCCTGCAATTTTCACAATTTCCCAAACATCCCAAATTCGATACCTGAGCCATTTTTTGGACCCAAATTCTGGCTCTCTGCACCTATTCGCAATTTGAAATTCCGACGATTTATACAAAAAATCTGCCAATTACTGAAAGCGGCGGTGGGTCACATTTTGCCCAAACCCCCCTGCAGTTTTCAAAAGATCCCAAACATCCCAAATTTGATACCTGAGCCATATTTTGGACCCAAATTCTGGCTCTCTCCACCTATTCGCATTTTGAAATTCCGTCTTTTTATACCAAAAATATGTTAATTACTGAAAGCGGCGGTGGGTTACATTTTGCCCAAACCCCCCTGCAGTTTTCAAAATATCCCAAACATCCCAAATTCGATACCTGAGCCATTTTTTGTACCCATATTCTGGCTCTCTGCACCTATTCGCAGTTTGAAATTCCGAATTTTTATACCAAAAATATGCATATTACTGAGAGTGGCGGTGGGTCACATTTTGCCCAAACTCCCCTGCAGTTTTCAAAATATCCCAAACATCCCAAATTCGATACCTGAGTCATTTTTTGGACCCAAATTTTGGCTCTCTGCACCTATTCGTAGTTTGAAATTCCGACTTTTTATACCAAAAATCTGCCAATTACTGAAAGCGGCGGTGGGTCACATTTTGCCCAAACCACCCTGCAGTTTTCAAAATATCCCAAACATCCCAAATTCGATACCTGAGCCATATTTTGGACTCAAATTCTGGCTCTCTGCACCTATTCGCAGTTTGAAACTCCGACTTTTTATACCAAAAATATGCCAATTACTGAAAGCGGCGGTGGGTCACATTTTGCCCAAACCCCCCTGCAGTTTTTAATATATCCCAAACATCCCAAATTCGATACCTGAGCCATATTTTGGACCCAAATTCTGTCTCTCTGCACCTATTCGCTGTTTGAAATTCCGACTTTATATACCAAAAATCTACCAATTACTGAAAGCGGCGGTGGGTCATATTTTGCCCAAACCCCCCTGCAATTTTCAAAATTTCCCAAACATCCCAAATTCGATACCTGAGCCATATTTTGGACCCAAATTCTGGCTCTCTGCACCTATTCGCAGTTTGAAATCCCTACTTTTTATACCAAAAATATCCCAATTACTGAAAGCGGCGGTGGGTCACATTTTGCCCAAACCCCCTCTGCAGTTTTCAAAATATCCCAAACATCCCAAATTCGATACCTGAGCCATATTTTGGACCCAAATTCTGGCTCTCTGCACCTATTCGCAGTTTGAAATTCCGACTTTTTATACCAATAATATGCCAATTACTGAAAGCGGAGGTGGGTCACATTTTGCCCAAACCCCCCTGCAGTTTTGAAATATCCCAAACATCCCAAATTCGATACCTGAGCCATATTTTGGACCCAAGATCTGGCTCTCTGCACCTATTCGCCGTTTGAAATTCCGACTTTTTATACCAAAAATCTACCAATTACTGAAAGCGGCGGTGGGTCATATTTTGCCCAAACCCCCCTGCTATTTTCAAAATTTCCCAAACATCCCAAATTCGATACCTGAGCCATTTTTTGGACCCAAATTCTGGCTCTCTGCACCTATTCGCAATTTGAAATTCCGACTTTTTATACAAAAAATCTGCCAATTACTGAAAGCGGCGTTGGGTCACATTTTGCCCAAACCCCCCTGCAGTTTTCAAAATATCCCAAACATCCCAAATTCGATACCTGAGCCATATTTTGGACCCAAATTCTGGCTTTCTGCACCTATTCGCAGTTTGAAACTCCAACTTTTTATACCAATAATATGCCAATTACTGAAAGCGGCGGTGGGTCACATTTTGCCCAAACCCCCCTGCAGTTTTTAAAATATCTAAAACATCCCAAATTTGATACCTGAGCCATATTTTGGACCCAAATTCTGGCTCTCTGCACCTATTCGCAATTTGAAATTCCGACTTTTTATACCAAAAATCTGCCAATTACTGAATGCGGCGGTGGGTCACATTTTGCCCAAACCCCCCTGCAATTTTCAAAATATCCCGAACATCCCAAATTCGATACCTGAGCCATTTTTTGGACCAAAATTCTGGCTCTCTGCACCTATTCGCCGTTTGAAATTCCGACTTTTTATACCAAAAATCTACCAATTACTGAAAGCGGCGGTGGGTCATATTTTGCCCAAACCCCCCTGCAATTTTCACAATTTCCCAAACATCCCAAATTCGATACCTGAGCCATTTTTTGGACCCAAATTCTGGCTCTCTGCACCTATTCGCAATTTGAAATTCCGACGATTTATACAAAAAATCTGCCAATTACTGAAAGCGGCGGTGGGTCACATTTTGCCCAAACCCCCCTGCAGTTTTCAAAAGATCCCAAACATCCCAAATTTGATACCTGAGCCATATTTTGGACCCAAATTCTAGCTCTCTCCACCTATTCGCATTTTGAAATTCCGTCTTTTTATACCAAAAATATGTTAATTACTGAAAGCGGCGGTGGGTTACATTTTGCCCAAACCCCCCTGCAGTTTTCAAAATATCCCAAACATCCCAAATTCGATACCTGAGCCATTTTTTGTACCCAAATTCTGGCTCTCTGCACCTATTCGCAGTTTGAAATTCCGAATTTTTATACCAAAAATATGCATATTACTGAGAGTGGCGGTGGGTCATATTTTGCCCAAACTCCCCCTGCAGTTTTCAAAATATCCCAAACATCCCAAATTCGATACCTGAGTCATTTTTTGGACCCAAATTTTGGCTCTCTGCACCTATTCGTAGTTTGAAATTCCGACTTTTTATACCAAAAATCTGCCAATTACTGAAAGCGGCGGTGGGTCACATTTTGCCCAAACCACCCTGCAGTTTTCAAAATATCCCAAACATCCCAAATTCGATACCTGAGCCATATTTTGGACTCAAATTCTGGCTCTCTGCACCTATTCGCAGTTTGAAACTCCGACTTTTTATACCAAAAATATGCCAATTACTGAAAGCGGCGGTGGGTTACATTTTGCCCAAACCCCCCTGCAGTTTTTAATATATCCCAAACATCCCAAATTCGATACCTGAGCCATATTTTGGACCCAAATTCTGGCTCTCTGCACCTATTCGCTGTTTGAAATTCCGACTTTTTATACCAAAAATCTACCAATTACTGAAAGCGGCGGTGGGTCACATTTTGCCCAAACCACCCTGCAGTTTTCAAAATTTCCCAAACATCCCAAATTCGATACCTGAGCCATATTTTGGACCCAAATTCTGGCTCTCTGCACCTATTCGCAGTTTGAAATCCCTACTTTTTATACCAAAAATATCCCAATTACTGAAAGCGGCGGTGGGTCACATTTTGCCCAAACCCCCTCTGCAGTTTTCAAAATATCCCAAACATCCCAAATTCGATACCTGAGCCATATTTTGGACCCAAATTCTGGCTCTCTGCACCCATTCGCAGTTTGAAATTCCGACTTTTTATACCAATAATATGCCAATTACTGAAAGCGGAGGTGGGTCACATTTTGCCCAAACCCCCCTGCAGTTTTGAAATATCCCAAACATCCCAAATTCGATACCTGAGCCATATTTTGGACCCAAATTCTGGCTCTCTGCACCTATTTGCTGTTTGAAATTCCGACTTTTTATACCAAAAATCTACCAATTACTGAAAGCGGCGGTGGGTCACATTTTGCCCAAACCACCCTGCAGTTTTCAAAATTTCCCAAACATCCCAAATTCGATACCTGAGCCATATTTTGGACCCAAATTCTGGCTCTCTGCACCTATTCGCAGTTTGAAATCCCTACTTTTTATACCAAAAATATCCCAATTACTGAAAGCGGCGGTGGGTCACATTTTGCCCAAACCCCCTCTGCAGTTTTCAAAATATCCCAAACATCCCAAATTCGATACCTGAGCCATATTTTGGACCCAAATTCCCTGCTCTCTGCACCCATTCGCAGTTTGAAATTCCGACTTTTTATACCAATAATATGCCAATTACTGAAAGCGGAGGTGGGTCACATTTTGCCCAAACCCCCCTGCAGTTTTGAAATATCCCAAACATCCCAAATTCGATACCTGAGCCATATTTTGGACCCAAGATCTGGCTCTCTGCACCTATTCGCCGTTTGAAATTCCGACTTTTTATACCAAAAATCTACCAATTACTGAAAGCGGCGGTGGGTCATATTTTGCCCAAACCCCCCTGCTATTTTCAAAATTTCCCAAACATCCCAAATTCGATACCTGAGCCATTTTTTGGACCCAAATTCTGGCTCTCTGCACCTATTCGCAATTTGAAATTCCGACTTTTTATACAAAAAATCTGCCAATTACTGAAAGCGGCGGTGGGTCACATTTTGCCCAAACCCCCCTGCAGTTTTCAAAATATCCCAAACATCCCAAATTCGATACCTGAGCCATATTTTGGACCCAAATTCTGGCTCTCTGCACCTATTCGCAGTTTGAAATCCCACCTTTTTATACCAAAAATATGCCAATTACTGAAAGCGGTGGTGGGTCACATTTTGCCCAAACCCCCCCTGCAGTTTTCAAAATATCCCAAACATCCCAAATTCGATACCTGAGCCATTTTTTGTACCCAAATTCCGGCTCTCTGCACCTATTCGCAGTTTGAAATCTTTACTTTTTATACCAAAAATATGCCAATTACTGAAAGCGATGGTGGGTAACATTTTGCCCCCCCCCCCTGTAGTTTTCAAAATATCCCAAACATCCCAAATTCGATACCTGAGCAATTTTTTGGACCCAAATTCTGGCTCTCTGCACCTATTCGCCGTTTGAAATTCCGACTTTTTATACCAAAAATCTACCAATTACTGAAAGCGGCGGTGGGTCATATTTTGCCCAAACCCCCCTGCAATTTTCACAATTTCCCAAACATCCCAAATTCGATACCTGAGCCATTTTTTGGACCCAAATTCTGGCTCTCTGCACCTATTCGCAATTTGAAATTCCGACTTTTTATGCAAAAAATCTGCCAATTACTGAAAGCGGCGGTGGGTCACATTTTGCCCAAACCCCCCTGCAGTTTTCAAAATATCCCAAACATCCCAAATTCGATACCTGAGCCATATTTTGGACCCAAATTCTGGCTTTCTGCACCTATTCGCAGTTTGAAACTCCAACTTTTTATACCAATAATATGCCAATTACTGAAAGCGGCGGTGGGTCACATTTTGCCCAAACCCCCCTGTAGTTTTTAAAATATCTAAAACATCCCAAATTTGATACCTGAGCCATATTTTGGACCCAAATTCTGGCTCTCTGCACCTATTCGCAATTTGAAATTCCGACTTTTTATACCAAAAATCTGCCAATTACTGAATGCGGCGGTGGGTCACATTTTGCCCAAACCCCCCTGCAATTTTCAAAATATCCCGAACATCCCAAATTCGATACCTGAGCCATATTTTGGACCCAAATTCTGGCTCTCTGCACCTATTCGCAGTTTGAAATCCCACCTTTTTATACCAAAAATATGCCAATTACTGAAAGCGGTGGTGGGTCACATTTTGCCCAAACCCCCCTGCAGTTTTCAAAATATCCCAAACATCCCAAATTCGATACCTGAGCCATTTTTTGGACCCAAATTCCGGCTCTCTGCACCTATTCGCAGTTTGAAATCTTTACTTTTTATACCAAAAATATGCCAATTACTGAAAGCGATGGTGGGTAACATTTTGCCCCCCCCCCTGTAGTTTTCAAAATATCCCAAACATCCCAAATTCGATACCTGAGCAATTTTTTGGACCCAAATTCTGGCTCTCTGCACCTATTCGCCGTTTGAAATTCCGACTTTTTATACCAAAAATCTACCAATTACTGAAAGCGGCGGTGGGTCATATTTTGCCCAAACCCCCCTGCAATTTTCACAATTTCCCAAACATCCCAAATTCGATACCTGAGCCATTTTTTGGACCCAAATTCTGGCTCTCTGCACCTATTCGCAATTTGAAATTCCGACGATTTATACAAAAAATCTGCCAATTACTGAAAGCGGCGGTGGGTCACATTTTGCCCAAACCCCCCTGCAGTTTTCAAAGGATCCCAAACATCCCAAATTTGATACCTGAGCCATATTTTGGACCCAAATTCTGGCTCTCTCCACCTATTCGCATTTTGAAATTCCGTCTTTTTATACCAAAAATATGTTAATTACTGAAAGCGGCGGTGGGTTACATTTTGCCCAAACCCCCCTGCAGTTTTCAAAATATCCCAAACATCCCAAATTCGATACCTGAGCCATTTTTTGTACCCAAATTCTGGCTCTCTGCACCTATTCGCAGTTTGAAATTCCGAATTTTTATACCAAAAATATGCATATTACTGAGAGTGGCGGTGGGTCACATTTTGCCCAAACTCCCCCTGCAGTTTTCAAAATATCCCAAACATCCCAAATTCGATACCTGAGTCATTTTTGGACCCAAATTTTGGCTCTCTGCACCTATTCGTATTTTGAAATTCCGACTTTTTATACCAAAAATCTGCCAATTACTGAAAGCGGCGGTGGGTCACATTTTGCCCAAACCACCCTGCAGTTTTCAAAATATCCCAAACATCCCAAATTCGATACCTGAGCCATATTTTGGACTCAAATTCTGGCTCTCTGCACCTATTCGCAGTTTGAAACTCCGACTTTTTATACCAAAAATATGCCAATTACTGAAAGCGGCGGTGGGTCACATTTTGCCCAAACCCCCCTGCAGTTTTTAATATATCCCAAACATCCCAAATTCGATACCTGAGCCATATTTTGGACCCAAATTCTGTCTCTCTGCACCTATTCGCTGTTTGAAATTCCGACTTTATATACCAAAAATCTACCAATTACTGAAAGCGGCGGTGGGTCATATTTTGCCCAAACCCCCCTGCAATTTTCAAAATTTCCCAAACATCCCAAATTCGATACCTGAGCCATATTTTGGACCCAAATTCTGGCTCTCTGCACCTATTCGCAGTTTGAAATCCCTACTTTTTATACCAAAAATATCCCAATTACTGAAAGCGGCGGTGGGTCACATTTTGCCCAAACCCCCTCTGCAGTTTTCAAAATATCCCAAACATCCCAAATTCGATACCTGAGCCATATTTTGGACCCAAATTCTGGCTCTCTGCACCTATTCGCAGTTTGAAATTCCGACTTTTTATACCAATAATATGCCAATTACTGAAAGCGGAGGTGGGTCACATTTTGCCCAAACCCCCCTGCAGTTTTGAAATATCCCAAACATCCCAAATTCGATACCTGAGCCATATTTTGGACCCAAGATCTGGCTCTCTGCACCTATTCGCCGTTTGAAATTCCGACTTTTTATACCAAAAATCTACCAATTACTGAAAGCGGCGGTGGGTCATATTTTGCCCAAACCCCCCTGCTATTTTCAAAATTTCCCAAACATCCCAAATTCGATACCTGAGCCATTTTTTGGACCCAAATTCTGGCTCTCTCCACCTATTCGCAATTTGAAATTCCGACTTTTTATGCAAAAAATCTGCCAATTACTGAAAGCGGCGGTGGGTCACATTTTGCCCAAACCCCCCTGCAGTTTTCAAAATATCCCAAACATCCCAAATTCGATACCTGAGCCATATTTTGGACCCAAATTCTGGCTTTCTGCACCTATTCGCAGTTTGAAACTCCAACTTTTTATACCAATAATATGCCAATTACTGAAAGCGGCGGTGGGTCACATTTTGCCCAAACCCCCCTGCAGTTTTTAAAATATCTAAAACATCCCAAATTTGATACCTGAGCCATATTTTGGACCCAAATTCTGGCTCTCTGCACCTATTCGCAATTTGAAATTCCGACTTTTTATACCAAAAATCTGCCAATTACTGAATGCGGCGGTGGGTCACATTTTGCCCAAACCCCCCTGCAATTTTCAAAATATCCCGAACATCCCAAATTCGATACCTGAGCCATATTTTGGACCCAAATTCTGGCTCTCTGCACCTATTCGCAGTTTGAAATCCCACCTTTTTATACCAAAAATATGCCAATTACTGAAAGCGGTGGTGGGTCACATTTTGCCCAAACCCCCCCTGCAGTTTTCAAAATATCCCAAACATCCCAAATTCGATACCTGAGCCATTTTTTGGACCCAAATTCCGGCTCTCTGCACCTATTCGCAGTTTGAAATCCCTACTTTTTATACCAAAAATATGCCAATTACTGAAAGCGATGGTGGGTAACATTTTGCCCCCCCCCCCTGTAGTTTTCAAAATATCCCAAACATCCCAAATTCGATACCTGAGCAATTTTTTGGACCCAAATTCTGGCTCTCTGCACCTATTCGAAGTTTGAAATTCCGACTTTTTATACCAAAAATATGCCAATTACTGAAAGCGGCGGTGGGTCACATTTTGCCTAAACCACCCCTGCAGCTTTCAAAATATCCCAAACATCCCAAATTCGATACCTGAGCCATATTTTAGACCCAAATTCTGGCTCTCTGCACCTATTTGCAGTTTGAAAATCCGAATTTTTATACCAAAAATATGCCAATTACTGAAAGCGGCGGTGGGTCACATTTTGCCCAAACCCCCCTGCAGTTTTTAAAATATCCCAAACATCCCAAATTCGATACCTGAGCCATATTTTGGACCCAAATTCTGGCTCTGTGCACCTATTCGCCGTTTGAAAATCCGACTTTTTATACCAAAAATCTACCAATTACTGAAAGCAGCGGTAGGTCACATTTTGCCCAAACCCTCCTGCAATTTTCAAACTATCCCAAACATCCCAAATTCGATACCTGAGCCATGATTTGGACCCAAATTCTGGCTCGCTGCACCTATTCGTAGTTTGAAACTCCGACTTTTTATACCAAAAATATGCCAATTACTGAAAGCGGCGGTGGGTCACATTTTGCCCAAACCGCCCTGTAGTTTTCAAAATATCCCAAACATCCCAAATTCGATACCTGAGCCATTTTTTGGACCCAAATTCTGGCTCTCTGCACCTATTCGCTGTATGAAATTCCGACTTTTTATACCAAAAATATGCCAATTACTGTAAGCGGAGGTGGGTCACATTTTGCCCAAACCCCCCTGCAGTTTTGAAAATATCCCAAACATCCCAAATTCGATACCTGAGCCATTTTTTGGACCAAAATTCTGGCTCTCTGCACCTATTCGCCGTTTGAAATTCCGACTTTTTATACCAAAAATCTACCAATTACTGAAAGCGGCGGTGGGTCATATTTTGCCCAAACCCCCCTGCAATTTTCACAATTTCCCAAACATCCCAAATTCGATACCTGAGCCATTTTTTGGACCCAAATTCTGGCTCTCTGCACCTATTCGCAATTTGAAATTCCGACGATTTATACAAAAAATCTGCCAATTACTGAAAGCGGCGGTGGGTCTCATTTTGCCCAAACCCCCCTGCAGTTTTCAAAAGATCCCAAACATCCCAAATTTGATACCTGAGCCATATTTTGGACCCAAATTCTGGCTCTCTCCACCTATTCGCATTTTGAAATTCCGTGTTTTTATACCAAAAATATGTTAATTACTGAAAGCGGCGGTGGGTTACATTTTGCCCAAACCCCCCTGCAGTTTTCAAAATATCCCAAACATCCCAAATTCGATACCTGAGCCATTTTTTGTACCCAAATTCTGGCTCTCTGCACCTATTCGCAGTTTGAAATTCCGACTTTTTATACCAAAAATATGCATATTACTGAGAGTGGCGGTGGGTCACATTTTGCCCAAACTCCCCCTGCAGTTTTCAAAATATCCCAAATATCCCAAATTCGATACCTGAGTCATTTTTTGGACCCAAATTTTGGCTCTCTGCACCTATTCGTAGTTTGAAATTCCGACTTTTTATACCAAAAATCTGCCAATTACTGAAAGCGGCGGTGGGTCACATTTTGCCCAAACCACCCTGCAGTTTTCAAAATATCCCAAACATCCCAAATTCGATACCTGAGCCATATTTTGGACCCAAATTCTGGCTCTCTGCACCTATTCGCAGTTTGAAACTCCGACTTTTTATACCAAAAATATGCCAATTACTGAAAGCGGCGGTGGGTCACATTTTGCCCAAACCCCCCTGCAGTTTTTAATATATCCCAAACATCCCAAATTCGATACCTGAGCCATATTTTGGACCCAAATTCTGGCTCTCTGCACCTATTCGCTGTTTGAAATTCCGACTTTTTATACAAAAAATCTGCCAATTACTGAAAGCGGCGGTGGGTCACATTTTGCCCAAACCCCCCTGCAGTTTTCAAAATATCCCAAACATCCCAAATTCGATACCTGAGCCATATTTTGGACCCAAATTCTGGCTTTCTGCACCTATTCGCAGTTTGAAACTCCAACTTTTTATACCAATAATATGCCAATTACTGAAAGCGGCGGTGGGTCACATTTTGCCCAAACCCCCCTGCAGTTTTTAAAATATCTAAAACATCCCAAATTTGATACCTGAGCCATATTTTGGACCCAAATTCTGGCTCTCTGCACCTATTCGCAATTTGAAATTCCGACTTTTTATACCAAAAATCTGCCAATTACTGAATGCGGCGGTGGGTCACATTTTGCCCAAACCCCCCTGCAATTTTCAAAATATCCCGAACATCCCAAATTCGATACCTGAGCCATATTTTGGACCCAAATTCTGGCTCTCTGCACCTATTCGCAGTTTGAAATCCCACCTTTTTATACCAAAAATATGCCAATTACTGAAAGCGGTGGTGGGTCACATTTTGCCCAAACCCCCCCTGCAGTTTTCAAAATATCCCAAACATCCCAAATTCGATACCTGAGCCATTTTTTGGACCCAAATTCCGGCTCTCTGCACCTATTCGCAGTTTGAAATCCCTACTTTTTATACCAAAAATATGCCAATTACTGAAAGCGATGGTGGGTAACATTTTGCCCCCCCCCCTGTAGTTTTCAAAATATCCCAAACATCCCAAATTCGATACCTGAGCAATTTTTTGGACCCAAATTCTGGCTCTCTGCACCTATTCGAAGTTTGAAATTCCGACTTTTTATACCAAAAATATGCCAATTACTGAAAGCAGCGGTGGGTCACATTTTGCCTAAACCACCCCTGCAGCTTTCAAAATATCCCAAACATCCCAAATTCGATACCTGAGCCATATTTTAGACCCAAATTCTGGCTCTCTGCACCTATTTGCAGTTTGAAATTCCGAATTTTTATACCAAAAATATGCCAATTACTGAAAGCGGCGGTGGGTCACATTTTGCCCAAACCCCCCTGCAGTTTTTAAAATATCCCAAACATCCCAAATTCGATACCTGAGCCATATTTTGGACCCAAATTCTGGCTCTGTGCACCTATTCGCCGTTTGAAATTCCGACTTTTTATACCAAAAATCTACCAATTACTGAAAGCAGCGGTAGGTCACATTTTGCCCAAACCCTCCTGCAATTTTCAAACTATCCCAAACATCCCAAATTCGATACCTGAGCCATGATTTGGACCCAAATTCTGGCTCGCTGCACCTATTCGTAGTTTGAAACTCCGACTTTTTATACCAAAAATATGCCAATTACTGAAAGCGGCGGTGGGTCACATTTTGCCCAAACCGCCCTGTAGTTTTCAAAATATCCCAAACATCCCAAATTCGATACCTGAGCCATTTTTTGGACCCAAATTCTGGCTCTCTGCACCTATTCGCAGTATGAAATTCCGACTTTTTATACCAAAAATATGCCAATTACTGTAAGCGGAGGTGGGTCACATTTTGCCCAAACCCCCCTGCAGTTTTGAAAATATCCCAAACATCCCAAATTCGATACCTGAGCCATTTTTTGGACCAAAATTCTGGCTCTCTGCACCTATTCGCCGTTTGAAATTCCGACTTTTTATACCAAAAATCTACCAATTACTGAAAGCGGCGGTGGGTCATATTTTGCCCAAACCCCCCTGCAATTTTCACAATTTCCCAAACATCCCAAATTCGATACCTGAGCCATTTTTTGGACCCAAATTCTGGCTCTCTGCACCTATTCGCAATTTGAAATTCCGACGATTGATACAAAAAATCTGCCAATTACTGAAAGCGGCGGTGGGTCACATTTTGCCCAAACCCCCCTGCAGTTTTCAAAAGATCCCAAACATCCCAAATTTGATACCTGAGCCATATTTTGGACCCAAATTCTGGCTCTCTCCACCTATTCGCATTTTGAAATTCCGTCTTTTTATACCAAAAATATGTTAATTACTGAAAGCGGCGGTGGGTTACATTTTGCCCAAACCCCCCTGCAGTTTTCAAAATATCCCAAACATCCCAAATTCGATACCTGAGCCATTTTTTGTACCCAAATTCTGGCTCTCTGCACCTATTCGCAGTTTGAAATTCCGACTTTTTATACCAAAAATATGCATATTACTGAGAGTTGCGGTGGGTCACATTTTGCCCAAACTCCCCCTGCAGTTTTCAAAATATCCCAAATATCCCAAATTCGATACCTGAGTCATTTTTTGGACCCAAATTTTGGCTCTCTGCACCTATTCGTAGTTTGAAATTCCGACTTTTTATACCAAAAATCTGCCAATTACTGAAAGCGGCGGTGGGTCACATTTTGCCCAAACCACCCTGCAGTTTTCAAAATATCCCAAACATCCCAAATTCGATACCTGAGCCATATTTTGGACTCAAATTCTGGCTCTCTGCACCTATTCGCAGTTTGAAACTCCGACTTTTTATACCAAAAATATGCCAATTACTGAAAGCGGCGGTGGGTCACATTTTGCCCAAACCCCCCTGCAATTTTCAAAATTTCCCAAACATCCCAAATTCGATACCTGAGCCATATTTTGGATCCAAATTCTGGCTCTCTGCACCTATTCGCAGTTTGAAATCCCTACTTTTTATACCAAAAATATCCCAATTACTGAAAGCGGCGGTGGGTCACATTTTGCCCAAACCCCCTCTGCAGTTTTCAAAATATCCCAAACATCCCAAATTCGATACCTGAGCCATATTTTGGACCCAAATTCTGGCTCTCTGCACCTATTCGCAGTTTGAAATTCCGACTTTTTATACCAATAATATGCCAATTACTGAAAGCGGAGGTGGGTCACATTTTGCCCAAACCCCCCTGCAGTTTTGAAATATCCCAAACATCCCAAATTCGATACCTGAGCCATATTTTGGACCCAAGATCTGGATCTCTGCACCTATTCGCCGTTTGAAATTCCGACTTTTTATACCAAAAATCTACCAATTACTGAAAGCGGCGGTGGGTCATATTTTGCCCAAACCCCCCTGCTATTTTCAAAATTTCCCAAACATCCCAAATTCGATACCTGAGCCATTTTTTGGACCCAAATTCTGGCTCTCTGCACCTATTCGCAATTTGAAATTCCGACTTTTTATACCAAAAATCTGCCAATTACTGAAAGCGGCGGTGGGTCACATTTTGCCCAAACCCCCCTGCAGTTTTCAAAATATCCCAAACATCCCAAATTCGATACCTGAGCCATATTTTGGACCCAAATTCTGGCTTTCTGCACCTATTCGCAGTTTGAAACTCCGACTTTTTATACCAATACTATGCCAATTACTGAAAGCGGCGGTGGGTCACATTTTGCCCAAACCCCCCTGCAGTTTTTAAAATATCTAAAACATCCCAAATTTGATACCTGAGCCATATTTTGGACCCAAATTCTGGCTCTCTGCACCTATTCGCAATTTGAAATTCCGACTTTTTATACCAAAAATCTGCCAATTACTGAATGCGGCGGTGGGTCACATTTTGCCCAAACCCCCCTGCAATTTTCAAAATATCCCGAACATCCCAAATTCGATACCTGAGCCATATTTTGGACCCAAATTCTGGCTCTCTGCACCTATTCGCAGTTTGAAATCCCACCTTTTTATACCAAAAATATGCCAATTACTGAAAGCGGTGGTGGGTCACATTTTGCCCAAACCCCCCCTGCAGTTTTCAAAATATCCCAAACATCCCAAATTCGATACCTGAGCCATTTTTTGGACCCAAATTCCGGCTCTCTGCACCTATTCGCAGTTTGAAATCCCTACTTTTTATACCAAAAATATGCCAATTACTGAAAGCGATGGTGGGTAACATTTTGCCCCCCCCCCCCTGTAGTTTTCAAAATATCCCAAACATCCCAAATTCGATACCTGAGCAATTTTTTGGACCCAAATTCTGGCTCTCTGCACCTATTCGAAGTTTGAAATTCCGACTTTTTATACCAAAAATATGCCAATTACTGAAAGCGGCGGTGGGTCACATTTTGCCTAAACCACCCCTGCAGCTTTCAAAATATCCCAAACATCCCAAATTCGATACCTGAGCCATATTTTAGACCCAAATTCTGGCTCTCTGCACCTATTTGCAGTTTGAAATTCCGAATTTTTATACCAAAAATATGCCAATTACTGAAAGCGGCGGTGGGTCACATTTTGCCCAAACCCCCCTGCAGTTTTTAAAATATCCCAAACATCCCAAATTCGATACCTGAGCCATATTTTGGACCCAAATTCTGGCTCTGTGCACCTATTCGCAGTTTGAAATCCCTACTTTTTATACCAAAAATATGCCAATTACTGAAAGCGATGGTGGGTAACATTTTGCCCCCCCCCCCCCTGTAGTTTTCAAAATATCCCAAACATCCCAAATTCGATACCTGAGCCATATTTTGGACCCAAATTCTGGCTCTCTGCACCTATTCGAAGTTTGAAATTCCGACTTTTTATACCAAAAATATGCCAATTACTGAAAGCGGCGGTGGGTCACATTTTGCATAAACCACCCCTGCAGCTTTCAAAATATCCCAAACATCCCAAATTCGATACCTGAGCCATATTTTAGACCCAAATTCTGGCTCTCTGCACCTATTTGCAGTTTGAAATTCCGACTTTTTATACCAAAAATCTACCAATTACTGAAAGCAGCGGTAGGTCACATTTTGCCCAAACCCTCCTGCAATTTTCAAAATATCCCAAACATCCCAAATTCGATACCTGAGTTATGATTTGGACCCAAATTCTGGCTCGCTGCACCTATTCGTAGTTTGAAACTCCGACTTTTTATACCAAAAATATGCCAATTACTGAAAGCGGCGGTGGGTCACATTTTGCCCAAACCGCCCTGTAGTTTTCAAAATATCCCAAACATCCCAAATTCGATACCTGAGCCATTTTTTGGACCCAAATTCTGGCTCTCTGCACCTATTCGCAGTATGAAATTCCGACTTTTTATACCAAAAATATGCCAATTACTGTAAGCGGGGGTGGGTCACATTTTGCCCAAACCCCCCTGCAGTTTTCAAAATATCCCAAACATCCCAAATTCGATACCTGAGCCATTTTTTGGACCCAAATTCTGGCTCTCTGCACCTATTCGCAGTATGAAATTCCGACTTTTTATACCAAAAATATACCAATTACTGAAAGCGGGGGTGGGTCACATTTTGCCCAAACCCCCCTGCAGTTTTCAAAATATCCCAAACATCCCAAATTCGATACCAGAGCCATTTTTTGGACCCAAATTCTGGCTCTCTGCACCTATTAGCAGTTTGAAATTCCGACTTTTTATACAAAAAATCTGCCAATTACTGAAAGCGGAGGTGGATCACAATTTGCCCAAACACCCCAGCAGTTTTCAAAATATCCCAAACATCCCAAATTCGATACCTGAGCCATTTTTTGGACCCAAATTCTCGCTCTCTGCACCTATTCGCAGTTTGAAATTCCGACTTTTTATACCAAAAATCTGCCAATTACTGAAAGCGGCGGTGGGTCACATTTTGTCCAAACCACCCCTGCAGCTTTCAAAATATCCCAAACATCCTAAATTCGATACCTGAGCCATATTTTAGACCCAAATTCTGGCTCTCTGCACCTATTTGCAATTTGAAATTCCGACTTTTTACACCAAAAATATGCCAATTACTGAAAGCGGCAGTGGGTCACATTTTGCCCAAACCCCCCTGCAATTTTCAAAATATCCCAAACATCCCAAATTCGATACCTGAGCCATATTTTGGACCCAAATTCTGGCTCTCTGCACCTATTCGCCGTTTGAAATTCCGACTTTTTATACCAAAAATTTACCAATTACTGAAAGTGGCGGTGGGTCACATTTTGCCCAAACCCCCCTGCAATTTTCAAAATATCCCAAACATCCCAAATTCGATACCTGAGCCATATTTTGGACCCAAATTCTGGCTCTCTGCATCTATTCGCAGTTTGAAATCCCTACTTTTTATACTAAAAATATGCCAATTACTGAAAGTGGTGGTGGGTCACATTTTGCTCAAACCCCCCTGCAGTTTTCAAAATATCCCGAACATCCTAAATTTGATACCTGAGCCATATTTTGGACCCAAATTCTGGCTCTCTGCACCTATTCGCAATTTTGAAATTCCGACTTTTTATACCAAAAATATGCCAATTACTGAAAGCGGCGGTGGGTCACATTTTGCACAAACCCCCCTGCAGTTTTCAAAATATCTCAAACATCCAAAATTTGATTCCTGAGCCATATTTTGGACCCAAATTCTGGCTCTCTGCACCTATTCGCAGTTTGAAACTTCGAATTTTTTACCAAAAATAAGCCAATTACTCAAAGCGGCGGTGGGTCACATTTTGACGAAACCCCCCTGCAGTTTTCAAAATATCCCAAACATCCCAAATTCGATACCTGAGCCATATTTTGGACCCAAATTCTGGCTTTCGGCACCTATTCGCAGTTTGAAATTCCGAATTTTTATACCAAATATATGCCAATTACTGAAAGCGGCTGTGGGTCACATTTTGCCCAAACCCCCCCCCCCCTGCAGTTTTCAAAATATCCCGAACATCCAAAATTCGATACCTGAGCCATATTTTGGACCAAAATTCTGGCTCTCTGCACATATTCGCAGTTTGAAATCCCTACTTTTTATACCAAAAATATGCCAATTACTGAAAGCGGCGGTGTGTCACATTTTGCCCAGAGCCCCCTGCAGTTTTCAAAACGACCCAAACATCCCAAATTCGATACCTGAACTATTTTTTGCACCCAAATTCTGGCTCTCTGCACCTATTCGCAGTTTGAAATTCCTAGTTTTTATACCAAAAATATGCCAATTACTGAAAGCGGTGGTGAGTCACATTTTGCCCAAACACCCCAGCAGTTTTCAAAATATCCCAAACATCCCAAATTCGATACCTGAGCCATTTTTTGGACCCAAATTCTCGCTCTCTGCACCTATTCGCAGTTTTAAATTCCGACTTTTTATACCAAAAATCTGCCAATTACTGAAAGCGGCGGTGGGTCACATTTTGTCCAAACCACCCCTGCAGCTTTCAAAATATCCCAAACATCCTAAATTCGATACCTGAGCCATATTTTAGACCCAAATTCTGGCTCTCTGGACCTATTTGCAATTTGAAATTCCGACTTTTTACACCAAAAATATGCCAATTACTGAAAGCGGCAGTGGGTCACATTTTGCCCAAACCCCCCTGCAATTTTCAAAATATCCCAAACATCCCAAATTCGATACCTGAGCCATATTTTGGACCTAAATTCTGGCTCTCTGCACCTATTCGCCGTTTGAAATTCCGACTTTTTATACCAAAAATTTACCAATTACTGAAAGTGGCGGTGGGACACATTTTGCCCAAACCCCCCTGCAATTTTCAAAATATCCCAAACATCCCAAATTCGATACCTGAGCCATTTTTTGGACCCAAATTCTGGCTCTCTGCACCTATTCGTAGTTTGAAATTCCGACTTTTTATACCAAAAATATGCCAATTACTGAAAGCGGCGGTGGGTCACATTTTGCTCAAACCCCCCTGCAGTTTTCAAAATATCCCGAACATCCTAAATTTGATACCTGAGCCATATTTTGGACCCAAATTCTGGCTCTCTGCACCTATTCGCAATTTTGAAATTCCGACTTTTTATACCAAAAATATGCCAATTACTGAAAGCGGCGGTGGGTCACATTTTGCACAAACCCCCCTGCAGTTTTTAAAATATCTCAAACATCCAAAATTTGATTCCTGAGCCATATTTTGGACCCAAATTCTGGCTCTCTGCACCTATTCGCAGTTTGAAACTTCGAATTTTTTACCAAAAATAAGCCAATTA
The DNA here is from genome assembly GCF_040958095.1 of Procambarus clarkii. NCBI lineage: Eukaryota > Metazoa > Arthropoda > Malacostraca > Decapoda > Cambaridae > Procambarus > Procambarus clarkii. The sequence continues at coordinate 15,183,609 of NC_091199.1, read as the reverse complement.
CTCAAAGCGGCGGTGGGTCACATTTTGACGAAACCCCCCTGCAGTTTTCAAAATATCCCAAACATCCCAAATTCGATACCTGAGCCATATTTTGGACCCAAATTCTGGCTCTCGGCACCTATTCGCAGTTTGAAATTCCGAATTTTTATACCAAATATATGATAATTACTGAAAGCGGCTGTGGGTCACATTTTGCCCAAACCCCCCCCCCCCCTGCAGTTTTCAAAATATCCCGAACATCCAAAATTCGATACCTGAGCCATATTTTGGACCAAAATTCTGGCTCTCGGCACATATTCGCAGTTTGAAATCCTTACTTTTTATACCAAAAATATGCCAATTACTGAAAGCGGCGGTGTGTCACATTTTGCCCAAAGCCCCCTGCAGTTTTCAAAACGACCCAAACATCCCAAATTCGATACCTGAACTATTTTTTGCACCCAAATTCTGGCTCTCTGCACCTATTCGCAGTTTGAAATTCCCAGTTTTTATACCAAAAATATGCCAATTACTGAAAGCGGTGGTGAGTCACATTTTGCCCAAACCCCCCTGCAGTTTTCAAAATATCCCAAACATCCCAAATTCGATACCTGAGCCATTTTCTGGACCCAAATTCTGGCTCTCTGCACCTATTCGCAATTTGAAATTCGGAATTTTTATACCAAAAATCTGCCAATTACTGAAAGCGGCGGTGGGTCACATTTTGCCCAAACCCCCCTGCAGTTTTCAAAATATCCCAAACATCCCAAATTCGATACCTGAGCCATATTTTGGAACCAAATTCTGGCTCTCTGCACCTATTCGCAGTTTGAAATTCCGAATTTTTATACCAATAATATGCCAATTACTGAAAGCGGAGGTGGATCACATTTTGCCCAAACCCCCCTGCAGTTTTTAAAATATCCCAAACATCCCAAATTCGATACCTGAGCCATATTTTGGACCCAAATTCTGGCTCTCTCCACCTATTCGCATTTTGAAATTCCGTCTTTTTATACCAAAAATATGCCAATTACTGAAAGCGGCGGTGGGTCACATTTTGCCCAAACCCCCCTGCAGTTTTTAAAATATCCCAAACATCCCAAATTCGATACCTGAGCCATATTTTGGACCCAAATTCTGGCTCTGTGCACCTATTCGCCGTTTGAAATTCCGAATTTTATACCAAAAATCTACCAATTACTGAAAGCAGCGGTAGGTCACATTTTGTCAAAACCCTCCTGCAATTTTCAAAATATCCCAAACATCCCAAATTCGATACCTGAGCCATGATTTGGACCCAAATTCTGGCTCGCTGCACCTATTCGTAGTTTGAAACTCCGACTTTTTATATCAAAAATATGCCAATTACTGAAAGCGGCGGTGGGTCACATTTTGCCCAAACCGCCCTGTAGTTTTCAAAATATCCCAAACATCCCAAATTCGATACCTGAGCCATTTTTTGGACCCAAATTCTGGCTCTCTGGACCTATTCGCAGTATGAAATTCCGACTTTTTATACCAAAAATATGCCAATTACTGAAAGCGGGGGTGGGTCACATTTTGCCCAAACCCCCCTGCAGTTTTCAAAATATCCCAAACATCCTAAATTCGATACCAGAGCCATTTTTTGGACCCAAATTCTGGCTCTCTGCACCTATTCGCAGTTTAAAATTCCGACTTTTTATACCAAAAATATGCCAATTACTGAAAGCGGCGGTGGGTCACATTTTGCCCAAACCCCCCCCCCTGCAGTTTTAAAATATATCTAAAATATCCCAAATTTGATGCCTGAGCCATATTTTGGACCTAAATTCTGGCTCTCTGCACCTATTAGCAGTTTGAAATTCCGACTTTTTATACAAAAAATCTGCCAATTACTGAAAGCGGAGGTGGATCACATTTTGCCCAAACACCCCAGCAGTTTTCAAAATATCCCAAACATCCCAAATTCGATACCTGAGCCATTTTTTGGACCCAAATTCTCGCTCTCTGCACCTATTCGCAGTTTTAAATTCCGACTTTTTATACCAAAAATCTGCCAATTACTGAAAGCGGCGGTGGGTCACATTTTGTCCAAACCACCCCTGCAGCTTTCAAAATATCCCAAACATCCTAAATTCGATACCTGAGCCATATTTTAGACCCAAATTCTGGCTCTCTGGACCTATTTGCAATTTGAAATTCCGACTTTTTACACCAAAAATATGTCAATTACTGAAAGCGGCAGTGGGTCACATTTTGCCCAAACCCCCCTGCAATTTTCAAAATATCCCAAACATCCCAAATTCGATACCTGAGCCATATTTTGGACCCAAATTCTGGCTCTCTGCACCTATTCGCCGTTTGAAATTCCGACTTTTTATACCAAAAATTTACCAATTACTGAAAGTGGCGGTGGGACACATTTTGCTCAAACCCCCCTGCAATTTTCAAAATATCCCAAACATCCCAAATTCGATACCTGAGCCATTTTTTGGACCCAAATTCTGGCTCTCTGCACCTATTCGTAGTTTGAAATTCCGACTTTTATACCAAAAATATGCCAATTACTGAAAGCGGCGGTGGGTCACATTTTGCTCAAACCCCCCTGCAGTTTTCAAAATATCCCGAACATCCTAAATTTGATACCTGAGCCATATTTTGGACCCAAATTCTGGCTCTCTGCACCTATTCGCAATTTTGAAATTCCGACTTTTTATACCAAAAATATGCCAATTACTGAAAGCGGCGGTGGGTCACATTTTGCACAAACCCCCCTGCAGTTTTTAAAATATCTCAAACATCCAAAATTTGATTCCTGGGCCATATTTTGGACCCAAATTCTGGCTCTCTGCACCTATTCGCAGTTTGAAACTTCGAATTTTTTACCAAAAATAAGCCAATTACTCAAAGCGGCGGTGGGTCACATTTTGACGAAACCCCCCTGCAGTTTTCAAAATATCCCAAACATCCCAAATTCGATACCTGAGCCATATTTTGGACCCAAATTCTGGCTCTCGGCACCTATTCGCAGTTTGAAATTCCGAATTTTTATACCAAATATATAATAATTACTGGAAGCGGCTGTGGGTCACATTTTGCCCAAACCCCCCCCCCCCCCCCCCCTGCAGTTTTCAAAATATCCCGAACATCCAAAATTCGATACCTGAGCCATATTTTGGACCAAAATTCTGGCTCTCGGCACATATTCGCAGTTTGAAATCCCTACTTTTTATACCAAAAATATGCCAATTACTGAAAGCGGCGGTGTGTCACATTTTGCCCAAAGCCCCCTGCAGTTTTCAAAACGACCCAAACATCCCAAATTCGATACCTGAACTATTTTTTGCACCCAAATTCTGGCTCTCTGCACCTATTCGCAGTTTGAAATTCCTAGTTTTTATACCAAAAATATGCCAATTACTGAAAGCGGTGGTGAGTCACATTTTGCCCAAACCCCCCTGCAGTTTTCAAAATATCCAAAACATCCAAAATTCGGTACCTGAGCCATATTTTCGACCCAAATTCTGGCTCTCTGCACTTATTCGCAGTTTGAAACTCCGACTTTTTATACCAAAAATATGCCAATTACTGAAAGCGGCGGTGGGTTACATTTTGCCCAAACCCCCCTGCAGTTTTCAAAATATCCCAAACATCCCAAATTCGATACCTGAGTCATTTTTTGGACCCAAAATTTGGCTCTCTGCACCTATTCGTAGTTTGAAATTCCGAATTTTTATACCAAAAATCTGCCAATTACTGAAAGCGGCGGTGGGTCACATTTTGCCCAAACCACCCTGCAGTTTTCAAAATATCCCAAACATCCCAAATTCGATACCTGAGCCATATTTTGGACTCAAATTCTGGCTCTCTGCACCTATTCGCAGTTTGAAACTCCGACTTTTTATACCAAAAATATGCCAATTACTGAAAGCGGCGGTGGGTCACATTTTGCCCAAACCCCCCTGCAGTTTTTAATATATCCCAAACATCCCAAAATCGATACCTGAGCCATATTTTGGACCCAAATTCTGGCTCTCTGCACCTATTCGCTGTTTGAAATTCCGACTTTTTATACCAAAAATCTACCAATTACTGACTGCGGCGGTGGGTCATATTTTGCCCAAACCCCCCTGCAATTTTCAAAATTTCCCAAACATCCCAAATTCGATACCTGAGCCATATTTTGGACCTAAATTCTGGCTCTCTGCACCTATTCGCAGTTTGAAATCCCTACTTTTTATACCAAAAATATGCCAATTACTGAAAGCGGCGGTGGGTCACATTTTGCCCAAACCCCCTCTGCAGTTTTCAAAATATCCCAAACATCCCAAATTCGATACCTGAGCCATTTTCTGGACCCAAATTCTGGCTCTCTGCACCTATTCGCAATTTGAAATTCCGAATTTTTATACCAAAAATCTGCCAATTACTGAAAGCGGCGGTGGGTCACATTTTGCCCAAACCCCCCTGCAGTTTTCAAAATATCCCAAACATCCCAAATTCGATACCTGAGCCATATTTTGGACCCAAATTCTGGCTCTCTGCACCTATTCGCAGTTTGAAATTCCGACTTTTTATACCAATAATATGCCAATTACTGAAAGCGGAGGTGGATCACATTTTGCCCAAACCCCCCTGCAGTTTTTAAAATATCCCAAACATCCCAAATTCGATACCTGAGCCATATTTTGGACCCAAATTCTGGCTCTCTGCACCTATTCGCCGTTTGAAATTCCGACTTTTTATACCAAAAATCTACCAATTACTGAAAGAGGCGGTGGGTCATATTTTGCCCAAACCCCCCTGCAATTTTCAAAATTTCCCAAACATCCCAAATTCGATACCTGAGCCATTTTTTGGACCCAAATTCTGGCTCTCTGCACCTATTCGCAATTTGAAATTCCGACTTTTTATACAAAAAATCTGCCAATTACTGAAAGCGGCGGTGGGTCACATTTTGCCCAAACCCCCCTGCAGTTTTCAAAATATCCCAAACATCCCAAATTCGATACCTGAGCCATATTTTGGACCCAAATTCTGGCTTTCTGCACCTATTCACAGTTTGAAACTCCGACTTTTTATACCAATAATATGCCAATTACTGAAAGCGGCGGTGGGTCACATTTTGCCCAAACCCCCCTGCAGTTTTTAAAATATCTAAAACATCCCAAATTTGATACCTGAGCCATATTTTGGACCCAAATTCTGGCTCTCTACACCTATTCGCAATTTGAAATTCCGACTTTTTATACCAAAAATCTGCCAATTACTGAATGCGGCGGTGGGTCACATTTTGCCCAAACCCCCCTGCAATTTTCAAAATATCCCGAACATCCCAAATTCGATACCTGAGCCTTATTTTGGACCCAAATTCTGGCTCTCTGCACCTATTCGCAGTTTGAAATCCCACCTTTTTATACCAAAAATATGCCAATTACTGAAAGCGGAGGTGGGTCACATTTTGCCCAAACCCCCCCTGCAGTTTTCAAAATATCCCAAACATCCCAAATTCGATACTTGAGCCATTTTTTGGACCCAAATTCTGGCTCTCTGCACCTATTCGCAGTTTGAAATCCCTACTTTTTATACCAAAAATATGCCAATTACTGAAAGCGATGGTGGGTAACATTTTGCCCCCCCCCCCCCCTGTAGTTTTCAAAATATCCCAAACATCCCAAATTCGATACCTGAGCCATATTTTGGACCCAAATTCTGGCTCTCAGACCTATTCGAAGTTTGAAATTCCGACTTTTTATACCAAAAATATGCCAATTACAGAAAGCGGCGGTGGGTCACATTTTGCCTAAACCACCCCTGCAGCTTTCAAAATATCCCAAACATCCCAAATTCGATACCTGAGCCATATTTTAGACCCAAATTCTGGCTCTCTGCACCTATTTGCAGTTTGAAATTCCGACTTTTTATACCAAAAATATGCCAATTACTGAAAGCGGCGGTGGGTCACATTTTGCCCAAACCCTCCTGCAATTTTCAAAATATCCCAAACATCCCAAATTCGATACCTGAGCCATGATTTGGACCCAAATTCTGGCTCGCTGCACCTATTCGTAGTTTGAAACTCCGACTTTTTATTCCAAAAATATGCCAATTACTGAAAGCGGCGGTGGGTCACATTTTGCCCAAACCGCCCTGTAGTTTTCAAAATATCCCAAACATCCCAAATTCGATACCTGAGCCATTTTTTGGACCCAAATTCTGGCTCTCTGCACCTATTCGCAGTATGAAATTCCGACTTTTTATAACAAAAATATGCCAATTACTGTAAGCGGGGGTGGGTCACATTTTGCCCAAACCCCCCTGCAGTTTTGAAAATATCCCAAACATCCCAAATTCGATACCTGAGCCATTTTTTGGACCCAAATTCTGGCTCTCTGCACCTATTCGCCGTTTGAAATTCCAACTTTTTATACCAAAAATCTACCAATTACTGAAAGCGGCGGTGGGTCATATTTTGCCCAAACCCCCCTGCAATTTTCACAATTTCCCAAACATCCCAAATTCGATACCTGAGCCATATTTTGGACCCAAATTCTGGCTCTCTCCACCTATTCGCATTTTGAAATTCCGTCTTTTTATACCAAAAATATGCATATTACTGAGAGTGGCGGTGGGTCACATTTTGCCCAAACTCCCCCTGCAGTTTTCAAAATATCCCAAACATCCCAAATTCGATACCTGAGTCATTTTTTGGACCCAAATTTTGGCTCTCTGCACCTATTCGTAGTTTGAAATTCCGACTTTTTATACCAAAAATCTGCCAATTACTGAAAGCGGCGGTGGGTCACATTTTGCCCAAACCACCCTGCAGTTTTCAAAATATCCCAAACATCCCAAATTCGATACCTGAGCCATATTTTGGACTCAAATTCTGGCTCTCTGCACCTATTCGCAGTTTGAAACTCCGACTTTTTATACCAAAAATATGCCAATTACTGAAAGCGGCGGTGGGTCACATTTTGCCCAAACCCCCCTGCAGTTTTGAATATATCCCAAACATCCCAAATTCGATACCTGAGCCATATTTTGGACCCAAATTCTGGCTCTCTGCACCTATTCGCTGTTTGAAATTCCGACTTTTTATACCAAAAATCTACCAATTACTGAAAGCGGCGGTGGGTCATATTTTGCCCAAACGCCCTGCAATTTTCAAAATTTCCCAAACATCCCAAATTCGATACGTGAGCCATATTTTGGACCCAAATTCTGGCTCTCTGCACCTATTCGCAGTTTGAAATCCCTACTTTTTATACCAAAAATATCCCAATTACTGAAAGCGGCGGTGGGTCACATTTTGCCCAAACCCCCTCTGCAGTTTTCAAAATATCCCAAACATCCCAAATTCGATACCTGAGCCATTTTTTGGACCCAAATTCTGGCTCTCTGCACATATTCGCAATTTGAAATTCCGAATTTTTATACCAAAAATATGCCAATTACTGAAAGCGGCGGTGGGTCACATTTTGCCCAAACCCCCCTGCAGTTTTCAAAATATCCCAAACATCCCAAATTCGATACCTGAGCCATATTTTGGACCCAAATTCTGGCTCTCTGCACCTATTCGCAGTTTGAAATTCCGAATTTTTATACCAATAATATGCCAATTACTGAGAGCGGAGGTGGGTCACATTTTGCCCAAACCCCCCTGCAGTTTTCAAAATATCCCAAACATCCCAAATTCGATACCTGAGCCATATTTTGGACCCAAATTCTGGCTCTCTGCACCTATTCGCCGTTTGAAATTCCGACTTTTTATACCAAAAATCTACCAATTACTGAAAGCGGCGGTGGGTCATATTTTGCCCAAACCCCCCTGCAAATTTCAAAATTTCCCAAACATCCCAAATTCGATACCTGAGCCATTTTTTGGACACAAATTCTGGCTCTCTGCACCTATTCGCAATTTTAAATTCCGACTTTTTATACCAAAAATCTGCCAATTACTGAAATTGGCGGTGGGTCACATTTTGCCCAAACCCCCCGGCAGTTTTTAAAATATCCCAAACATCCCAAATTCGATACCTGAGCCATATTTTGGACCCTAATTCTGGCTCTCTGCACCTATTCGCCGTTTGAAATTCCGACTTTTTATACCAAAAATCTACCAATTACTGAAAGCGGCGGTGGGTCATATTTTGCCCAAACCCCCCTGCTATTTTCAAAATTTCCCAAACATCCCAAATTCGATACCTGAGCCATTTTTTGGACCCAAATTCTCGCTCTCTGCACCTATTCGCAATTTGAAATTCCGAATTTTTATACCAAAAATCTGCCAATTACTGAAAGCGGCGGTGGGTCACATTTTGCCCAAACCACCCTGCAGTTTTCAAAATATCCCAAACATCCCAAATTCGATACCTGAGCCATATTTTGGACCCAAATTCTGGCTCTCTGCACCTATTCGCAGTTTGAAATTCCGACTTTTTATACCAATAATATGCCAATTACTGAAAGCGGAGGTGGGTCACATTTTGCCCAAACCCCCCTGCAGTTTTTAAAATATCCCAATCATCCCAAATTCGATACCTGAGCCATATTTTGGACCCAAGATCTGGCTCTCTGCACCTATTCGCCGTTTGAAATTCCGACTTTTTATACCAAAAATCTACCAATTACTGAAAGCGGCGGTGGGTCATATTTTGCCCAAACCCCCCTGCTATTTTCAAAATTTCCCAAACATCCCAAATTCGATACCTGAGCCATTTTTTGGACCCAAATTCTGGCTCTCTGCACCTATTCGCAATTTGAAATTCCGACTTTTTATACAAAAAATCTGCCAATTACTGAAAGCGGCGGTGGGTCACATTTTGCCCAAACCCCCCTGCAGTTTTCAAAATATCCCAAACATCCCAAATTCGATACCTGAGCCATATTTTGGACCCAAATTCTGGCTTTCTGCACCTATTCGCAGTTTGAAACTCCGACTTTTTATACCAATAATATGCCAATTACTGAAAGCGGCGGTGGGTCACATTTTGCCCAAACCCCCCTGCAGTTTTTAAAATATCTAAAACATCCCAAATTTGATACCTGAGCCATATTTTGGACCCAAATTCTGGCTCTCTGCACCTATTCGCAGTTTGAAATCCCACCTTTTTATACAAAAAATATGCCAATTACTGAAAGCGGTGGTGGGTCACATTTTGCCCAAACCCCCCCCTGCAGTTTTCAAAATATCCCAAACATCCCAAATTCGATACCTGAGCCATTTTTTGGACCCAAATTCCGGCTCTCTGCACCTATTCGCAGTTTGAAATCCCTACTTTTTATACCAAAAATATGCCAATTACTGAAAGCGATGGTGGGTAACATTTTGCCCAACCCCCCCCCCCCCTGTAGTTTTCAAAATATCCCAAACATCCCAAATTCGATACCTGAGCAATTTTTTGGACCCAAATTCTGGCTCTCTGCACCTATTCGAAGTTTGAAATTCCGACTTTTTATACCAAAAATATGCCAATTACTGAAAGCGGCTGTGGGTCACATTTTGCCTAAACCACCCCTGCAGCTTTCAAAATATCCCAAACATCCCAAATTCGATACCTGAGCCATATTTTAGACCCAAATTCTGGCTCTCTGCACCTATTTGCAGTTTGAAACTCCGAATTTTTATACCAAAAATATGCCAATTACTGAAAGCGGCGGTGGGTCACATTTTGCCCAAACCCCCCTGCAGTTTTTAAAATATCCCAAACATCCCAAATTCGATACCTGAGCCATATTTTGGACCCAAATTCTGGCTCTGTGCACCTATTCGCCGTTTGAAATTCCGACTTTTTATACCAAAAATCTACCAATTACTGAAAGCAGCGGTAGGTCACATTTTTGCCAAACCCTCCTGCAATTTTCAAAATATCCCAAACATCCCAAATTCGATACCTGAGCCATGATTTGGACCCAAATTCTGGCTCGCTGCACCTATTCGTAGTTTGAAACTCCGACTTTTTATACCAAAAATATGCCAATTACTGAAAGCGGCGGTGGGTCACATTTTGCCCAAACCGCCCTGTAGTTTTCAAAATATCCCAAACATCCCAAATTCGATACCTGAGCCATTTTTTGGACCCAAATTCTGGCTCTCTGCACCTATTCGCAGTATGAAATTCCGACTTTTTATACCAAAAATATGCCAATTACTGTAAGCGGGGGTGGGTCACATTTTGCCCAAACCCCCCTGCAGTTTTCAAAATATCCCAAACATCCCAAATTCGATACCTGAGCCATTTTTTGGACCCAAATTCTGGCTCTCTGCACATATTCGCAGTTTGAAATTCCGACTTTTTATACCAAAAATATGCCAATTACTGAAAGCGGCGGTGGGTCACATTTTGCCCAAACCCCCTGCAGTTTTTAAAATATCCAAAACGTCCCAAATTTGATACCTGAGCCATATTTTGGACCCAAATTCTGGCTCTCTGCTCCTATTCGCATTTTAAAATTCCGTCTTTTTATACCAAAAATATGCCAATTACTGAAAGCGGCGGTGGGATACATTTTGCCCAAACCCCCCTGCAGTTTTCAAAATATCCCAATCATACCAAATTCGATACCTTAGCCATATTTTGGACCCAAATTCTGGCTCTCTGCACCTATTCGTTGTTTGAAATTCCGAATTTTTATACCAAAAATCTACCAATTACTGAAAGCGGCGGTGGGTCACATTTTGCCCAAACCCCCTTGCATTTTTCAAAATATCCCAAACATCCCAAATTCGATACCTGAGCCATGATTTGGACCCAAATTCTGGTTCGCTGCACCTATTCGAAGTTTGAAATTCCTACTTTTTATACCAAAAATATGCCAATTACTGAAAGCGGGGGTGGGTCACATTTTGCCCAAACCCCCCTGCAGTTTTCAAAATATCCCAAACATCCCAAATTCGATACCTGAGCCATTTTTTGGACCCAAATTCTGGCTCTCTGCAACTATTCGCAGTTTGAAATTCCAACTTTTTATACCAAAAATCTGCCAATTACTGAAAGCGGCGTTGGGTCACATTTTGCCCAAACACCCCTGCAGTTTCCAAAATATCCCAAACATCTTAAATTCGATACCTGAGTCATTTTTAGGACCTAAATTCTGGCTCTCTGCACCTATTCGCAGTTTAAAATTCCAACTTTTTATACCAAAAATATGCCAATTACTGAAAGCGGAGGTGGGTCACATTTTGCCCAAACCCCCCTGCAGTTTTTAAAATATCCCAAACATCCCAAATTCGAAACCTGAGCCATATTTTGGACCCTAATTCTGGCTCTCTGCACCTATTCGCCGTTTGAAATTCCGACTTTTTATACCAAAAATCTACCAATTACTGAAAGCGGCGGTGGGTCATATTTTGCCCAAACCCCCCTGCAATTTTCAAAATTTCCCAAACATCCCAAATTCGATACCTGAGCCATTTTTTGGACCCAAATTCTGGCTCTCTGCACCTATTCGCAATTTGAAATATCGACGATTTATACAAAAAATCTGCCAATTACTGAAAGCGGCGGTGGGTCACATTTTGCCCAAACCCCCCTGCAGTTTTCAAAATATCCCAAACATCCCAAATTTGATACCTGAGCCATATTTTGGACCCAAATTCTGGCTCTCTCCACCTATTCGCATTTTGAAATTCCGTCTTTTTATACCAAAAATATGCCAATTACTGAAAGCGACGGTGGGTTACATTTTGCCCAAACCCCCCTGCAGTTTTCAAAATATCCCAAACATCCCAAATTCGATACCTGAGCCATTTTTTGTACCCAAATTCTGGCTCTCTGCACCTATTCGCAGTTTGAAATTCCGACTTTTTATACCAAAAATATGCCAATTACTGAAAGCGGCGGTGGGTCACATTTTGCCCAAACCCCCCTGCAGTTTTCAAAATATCCCAAACATCCCAAATTCGATACCTGAGCCATATTTTGGACTCAAATTCTGGCTCTCTGTACCTATTCGCAGTTTGAAACTCCGACTTTTTATACCAAAAATATGCCAATTACTGAAAGCGGCGGTGGGTCACATTTTGCCCAAACCCCCCTGCAGTTTTTAATATATCCCAAACATCCCAAATTCGATACCTGAGCCATATTTTGGACCCAAATTCTGGCTCTCTGCACCTATTCGCTGTTTGAAATTCCGACTTTTTATACCAAAAATCTACCAATTACTGAAAGCGGCGGTGGGTCATATTTTGCCCAAACCCCCCTGCAATTTTCAAAATTTCCCAAACATCCCAAATTCGATACCTGAGCCATATTTTGGACCCAAATTCTGGCTCTCTGCACCTATTTGCAGTTTGAAATCCCTACTTTTTATACCAAAAATATGCCAATTACTGAAAGCGGCGGTGGGTCACATTTTGCCCAAACCCCCTCTGCAGTTTTCAAAATATCCCAAACATCCCAAATTCGATACCTGAGCCATTTTTTGGACCCAAATTCTGGCTCTCTGCACCTATTCGCAATTTGAAATTCCGAATTTTTATACCAAAAATCTGCCAATTACTGAAAGCGGCGGTGGGTCACATTTTGCCCAAACCCCCCTGCAGTTTTCAAAATATCCCAAACATCCCAAATTCGATACCTGAGCCATATTTTGGACCCAAATTCTGGCTCTCTGCACAACCTGTCCTCTTAAAAAGAACGTCGCTTTTGGCCGTTTACCCGTATGGCCGAATTTGGACGTAATTTGAAAATAAAAAAAATGAAAATAAATTTGGGATTTCTTTTTTCAACAACAGTAAGTTAAGGGTCCTCTGATAGGTTAGGTGGGCAGGAAATTCTCATAAAGTTTCAAAACGTTATGAAAAACGTTAATTTAAAGTGTCCTCTTATAACCTCTGCGCGTAGGCGAGACGACTCAAATAGAAAACGGAACAGAACGTCACTTTTGTGAGTCGAAATCATTTCAAATTACGTCCAAATTTAGCCATATCGCGCATACCAGCGAAAAGTGACGTTCTTTTTAAGAGGACGGGTTGCTCTGCACCTATTCGCAGTTTGAAATTCCGACTTTTTATACCAATAATATGCCAATTACTGAAAGCGGAGGTGGGTCACATTTTGCCCAAACCCCCCTGCAGTTTTTAAAATATCCCAAACATCCCAAATTCGATACCTGAGCCATATTTTGGACCCAAATTCTGGCTCTCTGCACCTATTCGCCGTTTGAAATTCCGACTTTTTATACCAAAAATCTACCAATTACTGAAAGCGGCGGTGGGTCATATTTTGCCCAAACCCCCCTGCAATTTTCAAAATTTCCCAAACATCCCAAATTCGATACCTGAGCCATTTTTTGGACCCAAATTCTGGCTCTCTGCACCTATTCGCAATTTGAAATTCCGACTTTTTATACCAAAAATCTGCCAATTACTGAAATTGGCGGTGGGTCACATTTTGCCCAAACCCCCCGGCAGTTTTTAAAATATCCCAAACATCCCAAATTCGATACCTGAGCCATATTTTGGACCCTAATTCTGGCTCTCTGCACCTATTCGCCGTTTGAAATTCCGACTTTTTATACAAAAAATCTACCAATTACTGAAAGCGGCGGTGGGTCATATTTTGCCCAAACCCCCCTGCTATTTTCAAAATTTCCCAAACATCCCAAATTCGATACCCGAGCCATTTTTTGGACCCAAATTCTGGCTCTCTGCACCTATTCGCAATTTGAAATTCCGACTTTTTATACAAAAAATCTGCCAATTACTGAAAGCGGCGGTGGGTCACATTTTGCCCAAACCCCCCTGCAGTTTTCAAAATATCCCAAACATCCCAAATTCGATACCTGAGCCATATTTTGGACCCAAATTCTGGCTTTCTGCACCTATTCGCAGTTTGAAACTCCGACTTTTTATACCAATAATATGCCAATTACTGAAAGCAGCGGTGGGTCACATTTTGCCCAAACCCCCCTGCAGTTTTTAAAATATTTAAAACATCCCAAATTTGATACCTGAGCCATATTTTGGACCCAAATTCTGGCTCTCTGCACCTATTCGCAATATGAAATTCCGACTTTTTATACCAAAAATATGCCAATTACTGAAAGCGATTGTGGGTAACATTTTGCCCCCCCCCCTGTAGTTTTCAAAATTTCCCAAACATCCCAAATTCGATACCCGAGCCATTTTTTGGACCCAAATTCTGGCTCTCTGCACCTATTCGCAATTTGAAATTCCGACTTTTTATACAAAAAATCTGCCAATTACTGAATGCGGCGGTGGGTCACATTTTGCCCAAACCCCCCTGCAATTTTCAAAATATCCCGAACATCCCAAATTCGATACCTGAGCCATATTTTGGACCCAAATTCTGGCTCTCTGCACCTATTCGCAGTTTGAAATCCCACCTTTATATACCAAAAATATGCCAATTACTGAAAGCGGTGGTGGGTCACATTTTGCCCAAACCCCCCCTGCAGTTTTCAAAATATCCCAAACATCCCAAATTCGATACCTGAGCCATTTTTTGGACCCAAATTCTGGCTCTCTGCACCTATTCGCAGTTTGAAATCCCTACTTTTTATACCAAAAATATGCCAATTACTGAAAGCGATGGTGGGTAACATTTTGCCCAACCCCCCCCCCCCCCCATTGTAGTTTTCAAAATATCCCAAACATCCCAAATTCGATACCTGAGCAATTTTTTGGATCCGAAATTCTGGCTCTCTGCACCTATTCGAAGTTTCAAATTCCGAATTTTTATACCAAAAATATGCCAATTACTGAAAGCGGCGGTGGGTCACATTTTGCCTAAACCACCCCTGCAGCTTTCAAAATATCCCAAACATCCCAAATTCGATACCTGAGCCATATTTTAGACCCAAATTCTGGCTCTCTGCACGTATTTGCAGTTTGAAATTCCGAATTTTTATACCAAAAAAATGCCAATTACTGATAGCAGCGGTGGGTCACATTTTGCCCAAACCCCCCTGCAGTTTTTAAAATATCCCAAACATCCCAAATTCGATACCTGAGCCATATTTTGGACCCTAATTCTGGCTCTCTGCACCTATTCACCGTTTGAAATTCCGACTTTTTATACCAAAAATCTACCAATTACTGAAAGCGGCGGTGGGTCATATTTTGCCCAAACCCCCCTGCTATTTTCAAAATTTCCCAAACATCCCAAATTCGATACCTGAGCCATTTTTTGGACCCAAATTCTGGCTCTCTGCACCTATTCGCAATTTGAAATTCCGAATGTTTATACCAAAAATCTGCCAATTACTGAAAGCGGCGGTGGGTCACATTTTGCCCAAACCACCCTGCAGTTTTCAAAATATCCCAAACATCCCAAATTCGATACCTGAGCCATATTTTGGACCCAAATTCTGGCTCTCTGCACCTATTCGCAGTTTGAAATTCCGACTTTTTATACCAATAATATGCCAATTACTGAAAGCGGAGGTGGGTCACATTTTGCCCAAACCCCCCTGCAGTTTTTAAAATATCCCAATCATCCCAAATTCGATACCTGAGCCATATTTTGGACCCAAGATCTGGCTCTCTGCACCTATTCGCCGTTTGAAATTCCGACTTTTTATACCAAAAATCTACCAATTACTGAAAGCGGCGGTGGGTCATATTTTGCCCAAACCCCCCTGCTATTTTCAAAATTTCCCAAACATCCCAAATTCGATACCTGAGCCATTTTTTGGACCCAAATTCTGGCTCTCTGCACCTATTCGCAATTTGAAATTCCGACTTTTTATACAAAAAATCTGCCAATTACTGAAAGCGGCGGTGGGTCACATTTTGCCCAAACCCCCCTGCAGTTTTCAAAATATCCCAAACATCCCAAATTCGATACCTGAGCCATATTTTGGACCCAAATTCTGGCTTTCTGCACCTATTCGCAATTTGAAACTCCGACTTTTTATACCAATAATATGCCAATTACTGAAAGCGGCGGTGGGTCACATTTTGCCCAAACCCCCCTGCAGTTTTTAAAATATCTAAAACATCCCAAATTTGATACCTGAGCCATATTTTGGACCCAAATTCTGGCTCTCTGCACCTATTCGCAGTTTGAAATCCCACCTTTTTATACAAAAAATATGCCAATTACTGAAAGCGGTGGTGGGTCACATTTTGCCCAAACCCCCCCTGCAGTTTTCAAAATATCCCAAACATCCCAAATTCGATACCTGAGCCATTTTTTGGACCCAAATTCCGGCTCTCTGCACCTATTCGCAGTTTGAAATCCCTACTTTTTATACCAAAAATATGCCAATTACTGAAAGCGATGGTGGGTAACATTTTGCCCAACCCCAACCCCCCCCTGTAGTTTTCAAAATATCCCAAACATCCCAAATTCGATACCTGAGCAATTTTTTGGACCCAAATTCTGGCTCTCTGCACCTATTCGAAGTTTGAAATTCCGACTTTTTATACCAAAAATATGCCAATTACTGAAAGCGGCGGTGGGTCACATTTTGCCTAAACCACCCCTGCAGCTTTCAAAATATCCCAAACATCCCAAATTCGATACCTGAGCCATATTTTAGACCCAAATTCTGGCTCTCTGCACCTATTTGCAGTTTGAAATTCCGAATTTTTATACCAAAAATATGCCAATTACTGAAAGCGGCGGTGGGTCACATTTTGCCCAAACCCCCCTGCAGTTTTTAAAATATCCCAAACATCCCAAATTCGATACCTGAGCCATATTTTGGACCCTAATTCTGGCTCTGTGCACCTATTCGCCGTTTGAAATTCCGACTTTTTATACCAAAAATCTAACAATTACTGAAAGCAGCGGTAGGTCACATTTTGGCCAAACCCTCCTGCAATTTTCAAAATATCCCAAACATCCCAAATTCGATACCTGAGCCATGATTTGGACCCAAATTCTGGCTCGCTGCACCTATTCGTAGTTTGAAACTCCGACTTTTTATACCAAAAATATGCCAATTACTGAAAGCGGCGGTGGGTCACATTTTGCCCAAACCGCCCTGTAGTTTTCAAAATATCCCAAACATCCCAAATTCGATACCTGAGCCATTTTTTGGACCCAAATTCTGGCTCTCTGCACCTATTCGCAGTATGAAATTCCGACTTTTTATACCAAAAATATGCCAATTACTGTAAGCGGGGGTGGGTCACATTTTGCCCAAACCCCCCTGCAGTTTTCAAAATATCCCAAACATCCCAAATTCGATACCTGAGCCATTTTTTGGACCCAAATTCTGGCTCTCTGCACATATTCGCAGTTTGAAATTCCGACTTTTTATACCAAAAATATGCCAATTACTGAAAGCGGCGGTGGGATACATTTTGCCCAAACCCCCCTGCAGTTTTCAAAATATCCCAATCATACCAAATTCGATACCTGAGCCATATTTTGGACCCAAATTCTGGCTCTCTGCACCTATTCGTTGTTTGAAATTCCGAATTTTTATACCAAAAATCTACCAATTACTGAAAGCGGCGGTGGGTCACATTTTGCCCAAACCCCCTTGCATTTTTCAAAATATCCCAAACATCCCAAATTCGATACCTGAGCCATGATTTGGACCCAAATTCTGGCTCGCTGCACCTATTCGAAGTTTGAAATTCCTACTTTTTATACCAAAAATGTGCCAATTACTGAAAGCGGGGGTGGGTCACATTTTGCCCAAACCCCCCTGCAGTTTTCAAAATATCCCAAACATCCCAAATTCGATACCTGAGCCATTTTTTGGACCCAAATTCTGGCTCTCTGCAACTATTCGCAGTTTGAAATTCCAACTTTTTATACCAAAAATCTGCCAATTACTGAAAGCGGCGTTGGGTCACATTTTGCCCAAACACCCCTGCAGTTTCCAAAATATCCCAAACATCCCAAATTCGATACCTGAGTCATTTTTAGGACCTAAATTCTGGCTCTCTGCACCTATTCGCAGTTTGAAATTCCGACTTTTTATACCAAAAATATGCCAATTACTGAAAGCGGCGTTGGGTCACATTTTGCCCAAATCCCCCTGCAGTTTTCAAAATATCCCAAACATCCCAAGTTCGATACCCGAGCCATATTTTGGACCCAAATTCTGGCTCTCTGCACCTATTCGCAGTTTGAAATTCCGACTTTTTATACCAAAAATCTGCCAATTACTGAAAGCGGCGGTGGGTCACATTTTGCCCAAACCCCCCTGCAGTTTTCAAAATATCCCAAACATTCCAAATTCGATACCTGAGCCATATTTTGGACCCAAATTCTGGCTCTCTGCACCTATTCGCAGTTTGAAATTCCGACTTTTTATACCAAAAATATGCCAATTACTGAAAGCGGAGGTGGGTCACATTTTGCCCAAACCCCCCTGCAGTTTTTAAAATATCCCAAACATCCCAAATTCGAAACCTGAGCCATATTTTGGACCCTAATTCTGGCTCTCTGCACCTATTCGCCGTTTGAAATTCCGACTTTTTATACCAAAAATCTACCAATTACTGAAAGCGGCGGTGGGTCATATTTTGCTCAAACCCCCCTGCAATTTTCAAAATTTCCCAAACATCCCAAATTCGATACCTGAGCCATTTTTTGGACCCAAATTCTGGCTCTCTGCACCTATTCGCAATTTGAAATATCGACGATTTATACAAAAAATCTGCCAATTACTGAAAGCGGCGGTGGGTCACATTTTGCCCAAACCCCCCTGCAGTTTTCAAAATATCCCAAACATCCCAAATTTGATACCTGAGCCATATTTTGGACCCAAATTCTGGCTCTCTCCACCTATTCGCATTTTGAAATTCCGTCTTTTTATACCAAAAATATGCCAATTACTGAAAGCGACGGTGGGTTACATTTTGCCCAAACCCCCCTGCAGTTTTCAAAATATCCCAAACATCCCAAATTCGATACCTGAGCCATTTTTTGTACCCAAATTCTGGCTCTCTGCACCTATTCGCAGTTTGAAATTCCGACTTTTTATACCAAAAATATGCCAATTACTGAAAGCGGCGGTGGGTCACATTTTGCCCAAACCCCCCTGCAGTTTTCAAAATATCCCAAACATCCCAAATTCGATACCTGAGCCATATTTTGGACTCAAATTCTGGCTCTCTGCACCTATTCGCAGTTTGAAACTCCGACTTTTTATACCAAAAATATGCCAATTACTGAAAGCGGCGGTGGGTCACATTTTGCCCAAACCCCCCTGCAGTTTTTAATATATCCCAAACATCCCAAATTCGATACCTGAGCCATATTTTGGACCCAAATTCTGGCTCTCTGCACCTATTCGCTGTTTGAAATTCCGACTTTTTATACCAAAAATATACCAATTACTGAAAGCGGCGGTGGGTCATATTTTGCCCAAACCCCCCTGCAATTTTCAAAATTTCCCAAACATCCCAAATTCGATACCTGAGCCATATTTTGGACCCAAATTCTGGCTCTCTGCACCTATTTGCAGTTTGAAATCCCTACTTTTTATACCAAAAATATGCCAATTACTGAAAGCGGCGGTGGGTCACATTTTGCCCAAACCCCCTCTGCAGTTTTCAAAATATCCCAAACATCCCAAATTCGATACCTGAGCCATTTTTTGGACCCAAATTCTGGCTCTCTGCACCTATTCGCAATTTGAAATTTCGAATTTTTATACCAAAAATCTGCCAATTACTGAAAGCGGCGGTGGGTCACATTTTGCCCAAACCCCCCTGCAGTTTTCAAAATATCCCAAACATCCCAAATTCGATACCTGTGCCATATTTTGGACCCAAATTCTGGCTCTCTGCAC
The DNA here is from genome assembly GCF_040958095.1 of Procambarus clarkii. Taxonomy (NCBI): domain Eukaryota; kingdom Metazoa; phylum Arthropoda; class Malacostraca; order Decapoda; family Cambaridae; genus Procambarus; species Procambarus clarkii. The sequence continues at coordinate 15,163,914 of NC_091199.1, read as the reverse complement.
AACCTGTCCTCTTAAAAAGAACGTCGCTTTTGGCCGTTTACCCGTATGGCCGAATTTGGACGTAATTTGAAAATAAAAAAAATGAAAATAAATTTGGGATTTCTTTTTTCAACAACAGTAAGTTAAGGGTCCTCTGATAGGTTAGGTGGGCAGGAAATTCTCATAAAGTTTCAAAACGTTATGAAAAACGTTAATTTAAAGTGTCCTCTTATAACCTCTGCGCGTAGGCGAGACGACTCAAATAGAAAACGGAACAGAACGTCACTTTTGTGAGTCGATTTCATTTCAAATTACGTCCAAATTTAGCCATATCGCGCATACCAGCGAAAAGTGACGTTCTTTTTAAGAGGACGGGTTGCTCTGCACCTATTCGCAGTTTGAAATTCCGACTTTTTATACCAATAATATGCCAATTACTGAAAGCGGAGGTGGGTCACATTTTGCCCAAACCCCCCTGCAGTTTTTAAAATATCCCAAACATCCCAAATTCGATACCTGAGCCATATTTTGGACCCAAATTCTGGCTCTCTGCACCTATTCGCCGTTTGAAATTCCGACTTTTTATACCAAAAATCTACCAATTACTGAAAGCGGCGGTGGGTCATATTTTGCCCAAACCCCCCTGCAATTTTCAAAATTTCCCAAACATCCCAAATTCGATACCTGAGCCATTTTTTGGACCCAAATTCTGGCTCTCTGCACCTATTCGCAATTTGAAATTCCGACTTTTTATACCAAAAATCTGCCAATTACTGAAATTGGCGGTGGGTCACATTTTGCCCAAACCCCCCGGCAGTTTTTAAAATATCCCAAACATCCCAAATTCGATACCTGAGCCATATTTTGGACCCTAATTCTGGCTCTCTGCACCTATTCGCCGTTTGAAATTCCGAATTTTTATACAAAAAATCTACCAATTACTGAAAGCGGCGGTGGGTCATATTTTGCCCAAACCCCCCTGCTATTTTCAAAATTTCCCAAACATCCCAAATTCGATACCCGAGCCATTTTTTGGACCCAAATTCTGGCTCTCTGCACCTATTCGCAATTTGAAATTCCGACTTTTTATACAAAAAATCTGCCAATTACTGAAAGCGGCGGTGGGTCACATTTTGCCCAAACCCCCCTGCAGTTTTCAAAATATCCCAAACATCCCAAATTCGATACCTGAGCCATATTTTGGACCCAAATTCTGGCTTTCTGCACCTATTCGCAGTTTGAAACTCCGACTTTTTATACCAATAATATGCCAATTACTGAAAGCAGCGGTGGGTCACATTTTGCCCAAACCCCCCTGCAGTTTTTAAAATATTTAAAACATCCCAAATTTGATACCTGAGCCATATTTTGGACCCAAATTCTGGCTCTCTGCACCTATTCGCAATATGAAATTCCGACTTTTTATACCAAAAATATGCCAATTACTGAAAGCGATGGTGGGTAACATTTTGCCCAACCCCCCCCCCCCTGTAGTTTTCAAAATTTCCCAAACATCCCAAATTCGATACCCGAGCCATTTTTTGGACCCAAATTCTGGCTCTCTGCACCTATTCGCAATTTGAAATTCCGACTTTTTATACAAAAAATCTGCCAATTACTGAATGCGGCGGTGGGTCACATTTTGCCCAAACCCCCCTGCAATTTTCAAAATATCCCGAACATCCCAAATTCGATACCTGAGCCATATTTTGGACCCAAATTCTGGCTCTCTGCACCTATTCGCAGTTTGAAATCCCACCTTTATATACCAAAAATATGCCAATTACTGAAAGCGGTGGTGGGTCACATTTTGCCCAAACCCCCCCTGCAGTTTTCAAAATATCCCAAACATCCCAAATTCGATACCTGAGCCATTTTTTGGACCCAAATTCTGGCTCTCTGCACCTATTCGCAGTTTGAAATCCCTACTTTTTATACCAAAAATATGCCAATTACTGAAAGCGATGGTGGGTAACATTTTGCCCAACCCCCCCCCCCCATTGTAGTTTTCAAAATATCCCAAACATCCCAAATTCGATACCTGAGCAATTTTTTGGACCCAAATTCTGGCTCTCTGCACCTATTCGAAGATTCAAATTCCGAATTTTTATACCAAAAATATGCCAATTACTGAAAGCGGCGGTGGGTCACATTTTGCCTAAACCACCCCTGCAGCTTTCAAAATATCCCAAACATCCCAAATTCGATACCTGAGCCATATTTTAGACCCAAATTCTGGCTCTCTGCACCTATTTGCAGTTTGAAATTCCGAATTTTTATACCAAAAAAATGCCAATTACTGAAAGCAGCGGTGGGTCACATTTTGCCCAAACCCCCCTGCAGTTTTTAAAATATCCCAAACATCCCAAATTCGATACCTGAGCCATATTTTGGACCCAAATTCTGGCTCTGTGCACCTATTCGCCGTTTAAAATTCCGACTTTTTATACCAAAAATCTACCAATTACTGAAAGCAGCGGTAGGCCACATTTTGCCCAAACCCTCCTGCAATTTTCAAAATATCCCAAACATCCCAAATTCGATACCTGAGCCATGATTTGGACCCAAATTCTGGCTCGCTGCACCTATTCGTATTTTGAAACTCCGACTTTTTATACCAAAAATATGCCGATTACTGAAAGCGGCGGTGGGTCACATTTTGCCCAAACCGCCCTGTAGTTTTCAAAATATCCCAAACATCCCAAATTCGATACCTGAGCCATTTTTTGGACCCAAATTCTGGCTCTCTGCACCTATTCGCAGTATGAAATTCCGACTTTTTATACCAAAAATATGCCAATTACTGTAAGCGGGGTTGGGTCACATTTTGCCCAAACCCCCCTGCAGTTTTCAAAATATCTCAAACATCCCAAATTCGATACCTGAGCCATTTTTTGGACCCAAATTCTGGCTCTCTGCACATTTTCGCAGTTTGAAATTCCGACTTTTTATACCAAAAATATGCCAATTACTGAAAGCGGCGGTGGGTCACATTTTGCCCAAACCCCCTGCAGTTTTTAAAATATCTAAAACATCCCAAATTTGATACCTGAGATATATTTTGGACCCAAATTCTGGCTCTCTGCACCTATTCGCATTTTGAAATTCCGTCTTTTTATACCAAAAATATGCCAATTACTGAAAGCGGCGGTGGGATACATTTTGCCCAAACCCCCCTGCAGTTTTCAAAATATCCCAATCATACCAAATTCGATACCTGAGCCATATTTTGGACCCAAATTCTGGCTCTCTGCACCTATTCGTTGTTTGAAATTCCGAATTTTTATACCAAAAATCTACCAATTACTGAAAGCGGCGGTGGGTCACATTTTGCCCAAACCCCCTTGCATTTTTCAAAATATCCCAAACATCCCAAATTCGATACCTGAGCCATTTTTGGACCCAAATTCTGGCTCTCTGCAACTATTCGCAGTTCGAAATTCCAACTTTTTATACCAAAAATCTGCCAATTACTGAAAGCGGCGTTGGGTCACATTTTGCCCAAACACCCCTGCAGTTTCCAAAATATCCCAAACATCCCAAATTCGATACCTGTGTCATTTTTAGGACCTAAATTCTGGCTCTCTGCACCTATTCGCAGTTTGAAATTCCGACTTTTTATACCAAAAATATGCCAATTACTGAAAGCGGCGTTGGGTCACATTTTGCCCAAATCTCCCTGCAGTTTTCAAAATATCCCAAACATCCCAAGTTCGATACCCGAGCCATATTTTGGACCCAAATTCTGGCTCTCTGCACCTATTCGCAGTTTGAAATTCCGACTTTTTATACCAAAAATCTGCCAATTACTGAAAGCGGCGGTGGGTCACATTTTGCCCAAACCCCCCTGCAGTTTTCAAAATATCCCAAACATTCCAAATTCGATACCTGAGCCATATTTTGGACCCAAATTCTGGCTCTCTGCACCTATTCGCAGTTTGAAATTCCGACTTTTTATACCAAAAATATGCCAATTACTGAAAGCGGAGGTGGGTCACATTTTGCCCAAACCCCCCTGCAGTTTTTAAAATATCCCAAACATCCCAAATTCGATACCTGAGCCATATTTTGGACCCTAATTCTGGCTCTCTGCACCTATTCGCCGTTTGAAATTCCGACTTTTTATACCAAAAATCTACCAATTACTGAAAGCGGTGGTGGGTCATATTTTGCCCAAACCCCCCTGCAATTTTCAAGATTTCCCAAACATCCCAAATTCGATACCTGAGCCATTTTTTGGACCCAAATTCTGGCTCTCTGCACCTATTCGCAATTTGAAATTCCGACGATTTATACAAAAAATCTGCCAATTACTGTAAGCGGCGGTGGGTCACATTTTGCCCAAACCCCCCTGCAGTTTTCAAAATATCCCAAACATCCCAAATTCGATACCTGAGCCATATTTTGGACCCAAATTCTGGCTCTCTGCACCTATTCGCAGTTTGAAACTCCGACTTTTTATACCAATAATATGCCAATTACTGACAGCGGCGGTGGGTCACATTTTGCCCAAACCCCCTCTGCAGTTTTCAAAATATCCCAAACATCCCAAATTCGGTACCTGAGCCATTTTTTGGACCCAAATTCTGGCTCTCTGCACCTATTCGCAATTTGAAATTTCGAATTTTTATACCAAAAATCTGCCAATTACTGAAAGCGGCGGTGGGTCACATTTTGCCCAAACCCCCCTGCAGTTTTCAAAATATCCCAAACATCCCAAATTCGATACCTGAGCCATATTTTGGACCCAAATTCTGGCTCTCTGCACAACCTGTCCTCTTAAAAAGAACGTCGCTTTTGGCCGTTTACCCGTATGGCCGAATTTGGACGTAATTTGAAAATAAAAAAAATGAAAATAAATTTGGGATTTCTTTTTTCAACAACAGTAAGTTAAGGGTCCTCTGATAGGTTAGGTGGGCAGGAAATTCTCATAAAGTTTCAAAACGTTATGAAAAACGTTAATTTAAAGTGTCCTCTTATAACCTCTGCGCGTAGGCGAGACGACTCAAATAGAAAACGGAACAGAACGTCACTTTTGTGAGTCGATTTCATTTCAAATTACGTCCAAATTTAGCCATATCGCGCATACCAGCGAAAAGTGACGTTCTTTTTAAGAGGACAGGTTGCTCTGCACCTATTCGCAGTTTGAAATTCCGACTTTTTATACCAATAATATGCCAATTACTGAAAGCGGAGGTGGGTCACATTTTGCCCAAACCCCCCTGCAGTTTTTAAAATATCCCAAACATCCCAAATTCGATACCTGAGCCATATTTTGGACCCAAATTCTGGCTCTCTGCACCTATTCGCCGTTTGAAATTCCGACTTTTTATACCAAAAATCTACCAATTACTGAAAGCGGCGGTGGGTCATATTTTGCCCAAACCCCCCTGCAATTTTCAAAATTTCCCAAACATCCCAAATTCGATACCTGAGCCATTTTTTGGACCCAAATTCTGGCTCTCTGCACCTATTCGCAATTTGAAATTCCGACTTTTTATACCAAAAATCTGCCAATTACTGAAATTGGCGGTGGGTCACATTTTGCCCAAACCCCCCGGCAGTTTTTAAAATATCCCAAACATCCCAAATTCGATACCTGAGCCATATTTTGGACCCTAATTCTGGCTCTCTGCACCTATTCGCCGTTTGAAATTCCGAATTTTTATACAAAAAATCTACCAATTACTGAAAGCGGCGGTGGGTCATATTTTGCCCAAACCCCCCTGCTATTTTCAAAATTTCCCAAACATCCCAAATTCGATACCCGAGCCATTTTTTGGACCCAAATTCTGGCTCTCTGCACCTATTCGCAATTTGAAATTCCGACTTTTTATACAAAAAATCTGCCAATTACTGAAAGCGGCGGTGGGTCACATTTTGCCCAAACCCCCCTGCAGTTTTCAAAATATCCCAAACATCCCAAATTCGATACCTGAGCCATATTTTGGACCCAAATTCTGGCTTTCTGCACCTATTCGCAGTTTGAAACTCCGACTTTTTATACCAATAATATGCCAATTACTGAAAGCAGCGGTGGGTCACATTTTGCCCAAACCCCCCTGCAGTTTTTAAAATATTTAAAACATCCCAAATTTGATACCTGAGCCATATTTTGGACCCAAATTCTGGCTCTCTGCACCTATTCGCAATATGAAATTCCGACTTTTTATACCAAAAATATGCCAATTACTGAAAGCGATGGTGGGTAACATTTTGCCCAACCCCCCCCCCCCCCTGTAGTTTTCAAAATTTCCCAAACATCCCAAATTCGATACCCGAGCCATTTTTTGGACCCAAATTCTGGCTCTCTGCACCTATTCGCAATTTGAAATTCCGACTTTTTATACAAAAAATCTGCCAATTACTGAATGCGGCGGTGGGTCACATTTTGCCCAAACCCCCCTGCAATTTTCAAAATATCCCGAACATCCCAAATTCGATACCTGAGCCATATTTTGGACCCAAATTCTGGCTCTCTGCACCTATTCGCAGTTTGAAATCCCACCTTTATATACCAAAAATATGCCAATTACTGAAAGCGGTGGTGGGTCACATTTTGCCCAAACCCCCCCTGCAGTTTTCAAAATATCCCAAACATCCCAAATTCGATACCTGAGCCATTTTTTGGACCCAAATTCTGGCTCTCTGCACCTATTCGCAGTTTGAAATCCCTACTTTTTATACCAAAAATATGCCAATTACTGAAAGCGATGGTGGGTAACATTTTGCCCAACCCCCCCCCCCCCATTGTAGTTTTCAAAATATCCCAAACATCCCAAATTCGATACCTGAGCAATTTTTTGGACCCAAATTCTGGCTCTCTGCACCTATTCGAAGATTCAAATTCCGAATTTTTATACCAAAAATATGCCAATTACTGAAAGCGGCGGTGGGTCACATTTTGCCTAAACCACCCCTGCAGCTTTCAAAATATCCCAAACATCCCAAATTCGATACCTGAGCCATATTTTAGACCCAAATTCTGGCTCTCTGCACCTATTTGCAGTTTGAAATTCCGAATTTTTATACCAAAAAAATGCCAATTACTGAAAGCAGCGGTGGGTCACATTTTGCCCAAACCCCCCTGCAGTTTTTAAAATATCCCAAACATCCCAAATTCGATACCTGAGCCATATTTTGGACCCAAATTCTGGCTCTGTGCACCTATTCGCCGTTTAAAATTCCGACTTTTTATACCAAAAATCTACCAATTACTGAAAGCAGCGGTAGGCCACATTTTGCCCAAACCCTCCTGCAATTTTCAAAATATCCCAAACATCCCAAATTCGATACCTGAGCCATGATTTGGACCCAAATTCTGGCTCGCTGCACCTATTCGTATTTTGAAACTCCGACTTTTTATACCAAAAATATGCCGATTACTGAAAGCGGCGGTGGGTCACATTTTGCCCAAACCGCCCTGTAGTTTTCAAAATATCCCAAACATCCCAAATTCGATACCTGAGCCATTTTTTGGACCCAAATTCTGGCTCTCTGCACCTATTCGCAGTATGAAATTCCGACTTTTTATACCAAAAATATGCCAATTACTGTAAGCGGGGTTGGGTCACATTTTGCCCAAACCCCCCTGCAGTTTTCAAAATATCTCAAACATCCCAAATTCGATACCTGAGCCATTTTTTGGACCCAAATTCTGGCTCTCTGCACATTTTCGCAGTTTGAAATTCCGACTTTTTATACCAAAAATATGCCAATTACTGAAAGCGGCGGTGGGTCACATTTTGCCCAAACCCCCTGCAGTTTTTAAAATATCTAAAACATCCCAAATTTGATACCTGAGATATATTTTGGACCCAAATTCTGGCTCTCTGCACCTATTCGCATTTTGAAATTCCGTCTTTTTATACCAAAAATATGCCAATTACTGAAAGCGGCGGTGGGATACATTTTGCCCAAACCCCCCTGCAGTTTTCAAAATATCCCAATCATACCAAATTCGATACCTGAGCCATATTTTGGACCCAAATTCTGGCTCTCTGCACCTATTCGTTGTTTGAAATTCCGAATTTTTATACCAAAAATCTACCAATTACTGAAAGCGGCGGTGGGTCACATTTTGCCCAAACCCCCTTGCATTTTTCAAAATATCCCAAACATCCCAAATTCGATACCTGAGCCATTTTTTGGACCCAAATTCTGGCTCTCTGCAACTATTCGCAGTTCGAAATTCCAACTTTTTATACCAAAAATCTGCCAATTACTGAAAGCGGCGTTGGGTCACATTTTGCCCAAACACCCCTGCAGTTTCCAAAATATCCCAAACATCCCAAATTCGATACCTGTGTCATTTTTAGGACCTAAATTCTGGCTCTCTGCACCTATTCGCAGTTTGAAATTCCGACTTTTTATACCAAAAATATGCCAATTACTGAAAGCGGCGTTGGGTCACATTTTGCCCAAATCTCCCTGCAGTTTTCAAAATATCCCAAACATCCCAAGTTCGATACCCGAGCCATATTTTGGACCCAAATTCTGGCTCTCTGCACCTATTCGCAGTTTGAAATTCCGACTTTTTATACCAAAAATCTGCCAATTACTGAAAGCGGCGGTGGGTCACATTTTGCCCAAACCCCCCTGCAGTTTTCAAAATATCCCAAACATTCCAAATTCGATACCTGAGCCATATTTTGGACCCAAATTCTGGCTCTCTGCACCTATTCGCAGTTTGAAATTCCGACTTTTTATACCAAAAATATGCCAATTACTGAAAGCGGAGGTGGGTCACATTTTGCCCAAACCCCCCTGCAGTTTTTAAAATATCCCAAACATCCCAAATTCGATACCTGAGCCATATTTTGGACCCTAATTCTGGCTCTCTGCACCTATTCGCCGTTTGAAATTCCGACTTTTTATACCAAAAATCTACCAATTACTGAAAGCGGTGGTGGGTCATATTTTGCCCAAACCCCCCTGCAATTTTCAAGATTTCCCAAACATCCCAAATTCGATACCTGAGCCATTTTTTGGACCCAAATTCTGGCTCTCTGCACCTATTCGCAATTTGAAATTCCGACGATTTATACAAAAAATCTGCCAATTACTGTAAGCGGCGGTGGGTCACATTTTGCCCAAACCCCCCTGCAGTTTTCAAAATATCCCAAACATCCCAAATTCGATACCTGAGCCATATTTTGGACCCAAATTCTGGCTCTCTGCACCTATTCGCAGTTTGAAACTCCGACTTTTTATACCAATAATATGCCAATTACTGACAGCGGCGGTGGGTCACATTTTGCCCAAACCCCCTCTGCAGTTTTCAAAATATCCCAAACATCCCAAATTCGGTACCTGAGCCATTTTTTGGACCCAAATTCTGGCTCTCTGCACCTATTCGCAATTTGAAATTTCGAATTTTTATACCAAAAATCTGCCAATTACTGAAAGCGGCGGTGGGTCACATTTTGCCCAAACCCCCCTGCAGTTTTCAAAATATCCCAAACATCCCAAATTCGATACCTGAGCCATATTTTGGACCCAAATTCTGGCTCTCTGCACAACCTGTCCTCTTAAAAAGAACGTCGCTTTTGGCCGTTTACCCGTATGGCCGAATTTGGACGTAATTTGAAAATAAAAAAAATGAAAATAAATTTGGGATTTCTTTTTTCAACAACAGTAAGTTAAGGGTCCTCTGATAGGTTAGGTGGGCAGGAAATTCTCATAAAGTTTCAAAACGTTATGAAAAACGTTAATTTAAAGTGTCCTCTTATAACCTCTGCGCGTAGGCGAGACGACTCAAATAGAAAACGGAACAGAACGTCACTTTTGTGAGTCGATTTCATTTCAAATTACGTCCAAATTTAGCCATATCGCGCATACCAGCGAAAAGTGACGTTCTTTTTAAGAGGACAGGTTGCTCTGCACCTATTCGCAGTTTGAAATTCCGACTTTTTATACCAATAATATGCCAATTACTGAAAGCGGAGGTGGGTCACATTTTGCCCAAACCCCCCTGCAGTTTTTAAAATATCCCAAACATCCCAAATTCGATACCTGAGCCATATTTTGGACCCAAATTCTGGCTCTCTGCACCTATTCGCCGTTTGAAATTCCGACTTTTTATACCAAAAATCTACCAATTACTGAAAGCGGCGGTGGGTCATATTTTGCCCAAACCCCCCTGCAATTTTCAAAATTTCCCAAACATCCCAAATTCGATACCTGAGCCATTTTTTGGACCCAAATTCTGGCTCTCTGCACCTATTCGCAATTTGAAATTCCGACTTTTTATACCCAAATCTGCCAATTACTGAAATTGGCGGTGGGTCACATTTTGCCCAAACCCCCCGGCAGTTTTTAAAATATCCCAAACATCCCAAAGTCGATACCTGAGCCATATTTTGGACCCTAATTCTGGCTCTCTGCACCTATTCGCCGTTTGAAATTCCGACTTTTTATACAAAAAATCTACCAATTACTGAAAGCGGCGGTGGGTCATATTTTGCCCAAACCCCCCTGCTATTTTCAAAATTTCCCAAACATCCCAAATTCGATACCCGAGCCATTTTTTGGACCCAAATTCTGGCTCTCTGCACCTATTCGCAATTTGAAATTCCGACTTTTTATACAAAAAATCTGCCAATTACTGAAAGCGGCGGTGGGTCACATTTTGCCCAAACCCCCCTGCAGTTTTCAAAATATCCCAACATCCCAAATTCGATACCTGAGCCATATTTTGGACCCAAATTCTGGCTTTCTGCACCTATTCGCAGTTTGAAACTCCGACTTTTTATACCAATAATATGCCAATTACTGAAAGCAGCGGTGGGGTCACATTTTGCCCAAACCCCCCTGCAGTTTTTAAAATATTTAAAACATCCCAAATTTGATACCTGAGCCATATTTTGGACCCAAATTCTGGCTCTCTGCACCTATTCGCAATATGAAATTCCGACTTTTTATACCAAAAATATGCCAATTACTGAAAAGCGATGGTGGTAACATTTTGCCCAACCCCCCCCCCCCCCCCACTGTAGGTTTTCAAAATTTCCCAAACATCCCAAATTCGATACCCGAGCCATTTTTTGGACCCAAATTCTGGCTCTCTGCACCTATTCGCAATTTGAAATTCCGACTTTTTATACAAAAAATCTGCCAATTACTGAATGCGGCGGTGGGTCACATTTTGCCCAAACCCCCCTGCAATTTTCAAAATATCCCGAACATCCCAAATTCGATACCTGAGCCATATTTTGGACCCAAATTCTGGCTCTCTGCACCTATTCGCAGTTTGAAATCCCACCTTTATATACCAAAAATATGCCAATTACTGAAAGCGGTGGTGGGTCACATTTTGCCCAAACCCCCCTGCAGTTTTCAAAATATCCCAAACATCCCAAATTCGATACCTGAGCCATTTTTTGGACCCAAATTCTGGCTCTCTGCACCTATTCGCAGTTTGAAATCCCTACTTTTTATACCAAAAATATGCCAATTACTGAAAGCGATGGTGGGTAACATTTTGCCCAACCCCCCCCCCCATTGTAGTTTTCAAAATATCCCAAACATCCCAAATTCGATACCTGAGCAATTTTTTGGACCCAAATTTTTGGCTCTCTGCACCTATTCGAAGTTTCAAATTCCGAATTTTTATACCAAAAATATGCCAATTACTGAAAGCGGCGGTGGGTCACATTTTGCCTAAACCCACCCCTGCAGCTTTCAAAATATCCCAAACATCCCAAATTCGATACCTGAGCCATATTTTAGACCCAAATTCTGGCTCTCTGCACCTATTTGCAGTTTGAAATTCCGAATTTTTATACCAAAAAATGCCAATTACTGAAAGCAGCGGTGGGTCACATTTTGCCCAAACCCCCCTGCAGTTTTTAAAATATCCCAAACATCCCAAATTCGATACCTGAGCCATATTTTGGACCCAAATTCTGGCTCTGTGCAC